>NC_087374.1:26071201-26417303 GCF_031761385.1 Necator americanus
AAAGAAATCTATGGAATCTTTCTCCTTTATTTATAGTGAAAAAGGAAGAAGAAAACTGAAAAAGAAAAGAAAAATTTTGATTAATTTATCAGTGAAGGCGAGCGAAGAGAACACCACGAGAAAGTCTGAAATCCGGCTTTAGTTGGACGTTCAGACTGGTTGTTTATAACAACAACAACTTTGACTGTATAGCAGATATTTACAGAACAGATGGGCAGAAAGAGGAGATAGAGTGCTTCACACCTGATAATCATAATCACCACTTAGGAAGAGCGAAGCGAACACCACAAAACAATAAGGAATTTTGGCGTTTGTCGAATTACAGACTGGTTTATAGTAAAAAAATATCACCATAAAAATTCCAGATGTCACCATCGTTTACTGTAGAGTCCAAAGTAGAAATCAGAACCTTGAGTGCCTTTCGCAGATTTGTTAATATTTTCGCGAAGTGAAGCGATTTTTGTTTGCCGTTCCCTCCTTATAAACAAGCCCATAATAATAGATACTACAAGTGAATAATAAGTGAATAGCTGAAAAAGTGTTACTTCTTTCTCTGGAACTCGACCCTATTGGATGGAATGATGACTGTTTACTTGAGAACTGTCTCACAACACACTGGGCAATGTTTATGGAACTAAAACATTTACTGTTGCTATTTTTGCTTTCTCTTCTACTATTATGGTAACCACTACTCTAGTGGTGAGTTTCCTGAATCCTCACGTTCACTGCAGAAAACTTAATGATGAGCTGATGTGGTCGGTCTTTTTTTATAAATATTTGAGCGAATTGTTATCAAAACATCTAAAGCATTGTTTTCTCCACAACTAAATTCTTCAGTTGTAAAAGAATTATTACACGTAGTTTATTGCAAAAGATGCGGAAGAAGCAATCTTTGCCGCGGTTTTCTCGCTTCACATACTTCGATAGGGTTAGAGTGAAGTAGGAACCAGGACATGCAGCAACTCACATATCCAACACTTTCTAGGGTGCGGTAGGGTATCGTTCCCATGCTACCGATATGCGTTCTCCTCACCATATTCACAGTAAGGTGGATAGTGAAAAACAGCAACTGCAAGGAGCCCAGGACTATGGTGATTCTTGTGCTTTCCAGGTTTTCTTGGATTTGGTAGCGTTTTGAGAGGTGTGTGTCGAGCCTGCAAAGAATAACTTTGTAAAGTATTTCCTTTTTTATGGAAAGCTGCTGCACAACGTTAGCTACTTAGTTTGTCGTTGTATTGATTCTTGCTTCTTCAGAACAAATGTTAAGATTGTCGTAAGGAAGAAAGTATAGGGTATACATACTATCATATAGTGATCTCTCCATCCTACCGTAGAATTGCTCGTCCCGACATTGGTGAGGTTCCGCGGACATTCCGAGAAAAAGAGGACCTCAAACTTGGAAAGTTGATCCGAGCTGTGGTAAAACCTGCTAGGGTGCCGCTGACGGTCACAGGCTAGCATCCCACATCGCACAGGGGAAACTTTGAGCTTGAGTGGGTAATAAAAATTGATTTGAACGAGAAGAAGGAGCAACATGTTCAGAGGTACTGTGGAGAGTGGTGGTAAGGAATGAGGCGAGTCGAAGAAGGTATGGACCGTTGACTGACGTTATGAATGGGTTTATTCTACTGTGTCGTATAGCAATGGATGTAAGTCAACTTTTAGAGGTAAACAACGATGCTGTTTACAGATGCATCTAGTCTGTGCCGATGGCTCCGGCGATGATCGATGAATAGATTTTCCCTCGCTTTCGCTGCAGACCTACCACTCAAAATGAGCGAAATGCGACGAAAACTGCGAGCGTTTCTGGCTGTGGATATTCTGGTTCTGGGCTGGTCAGTATTTTATAGGAAGTGCTTTCGGATAATCATCGACATTTTTATATCGCCCTAGTTTTGCTCCGGGGTAGGGGGGGGGGGGGTCGGTTAAAGGTCCGTGTAGCCACGAAACCCCCTAGTCCAAATCAAGCTTTTCATCGCTCCGCGGTCGATAAATTGGTACCAGACTTGTTTGCGAGGATAAAAACACTGGCTTGATCATCCGTTGTAGTCATTGTATGGGTCAGCAAACGTTCCAAAACCCCAAGGATTACGAATTGCAGTAAAACACGGCGCATCCCAAGTGGATTGATATGCCAGAGACGTTAATGACCCTTTAATTTTGTTATATAGATGAAGGAAATGTAGTAGCTAAAATTTTTCCTTCATATACCTATCACAATTTTGTGCATGTTACAGGAATTTTTCATACGTTCTAAAGTAATCTATGTATTTCTAAGATAATCTATTGGACAGCTCTCTTGTGATCTGAAATTAAAATCGGTGGTAAACACACTCGCGTATCAGTCTTTCCAGGATGCGCCAACGCGTTCGAATTCAATTCAGAGTCGTTGAGGATGGCGCATGTATCTCAGTGTATCTAGATGTTGATGCTCCGCGAGACTTCAAGACGACCGGATGAGTAGCTCCAAAAGCCTTTAAGAAGGTGCTGTCGAAGGCGATAGGTAACCAGATACCTTAGCTATCTCCGAGCACAAAATAACCACAGTGGAACACAAAATGACCATAGTTTGTGTTAAGACGAGGAATAATACATTCATTACGTAAGATGTATTGATTTTATTGATTTTTGGTGATCTGTACACAAAGTTGTTAATTGATTTTTTTTTTGGCTGGCAAGACTCTAAGCCTACTTTTCTGTCGCAACTAACGTAAAGACTACACCAAATGTTCATCTTAAGAATGATTATACAAGTTATTTGTAGGTTACTGTTAGAAGGACACTGACTGATCGACCACGAGGAGTTCGGTAGTCTCATTGAAATCAGAACAGCCATCCGTGATATGGCCTGAGTCAAAGCGTTATCGAGTGTCCTTGCGATTCATCATAGTATTTTTGGCGGTGATTAAAAAAGGCCTCCGGGAATTTTTGAAACAATTCGGATTTCGGATTCGTGCGCCACGGTTCAGCCATGGTTTCAAAATTAGGTTCAGCGTGCTTTTGTATCTTATGGGAGCCTAGAAGTATCGGTTCCAATGACTTATTCATTCTTTCTTTTTTTCATTCATTTATTCTTGCCATTTATGTCATTCTTGATCAGAGTGTTCGGAGGTCAAGCTGTTTCACCAACGTGTTTGTCGTCACAGCTTGTGCAGGAGATCAAGTAAATTACACTGAATATCACTTCCTGGTCTGCCTTTGGAACAAATAACACAGTTTTTTGTTGCGCAGATGGTGCTGGTATATACAAATGGTGTCGTAGAAGCTGTTCCGTATTAGTTTTAACGTATTCGGCTTCAGCTTCAAAGGTTTCTGATCACTTGATTCAGCGGCTGAGCAGCAATCGAATGGCATGAATAACATCATGATAGCGCTGAGCTGTAGAGATTCTGGTCCTGCTATATGAGGCTGGGGTACAAATCGGAGGATCCTCATCCCGGTTCAGCTCAATGCGTTCACCAGCATCATGTATTCAGCGCTAGCTGACTGCACCGATCACAACTTTTTAGCCATGTTACCGCTTAAAATCACCGCTCAAATCACTCTGCCTTCACTATTTTAAGTCAAAATTTCTTTGCTCCTTTTTTGCTACTCTTGGTTACCAGGCGGTTACCGAACTACTGCATTTGATATCATTCAATGTTCTGGCCAGACGTTTTGTTTCTGGCGTCAACCCATTAATCACAGCCCTGTTGTGGCTCTGAAGACAAGAAAACCAATAAATTCCTTTAAAGAAACTAAGCCCGTTATTGTGCTAGTAATAGGTGAGGTGAAAAGTTCTGGGCGTTTTCGCTAGATGTGTTCAGTGAGCTATATCTGACGATGTAAACATCTTATCGGGTCATAATATACGGCGATTTCAAGATAACATTACGAAAAAAATTTTTGGAAAAGATCGTGGTCCAATCGCGGTGAGCCGGCCCAAGCGATCCCCAAGCCACAGTTAGCGCCCAAGAAGGTTTTGCTGGGTGTTGGTGGGTTTGGAAGGGAATCATCTGGTATGAGTTCGGACCTCTACTGTCGACAACTGAGCAGGTTGAAGCAGACAACCGAACAAAAGCAGCCAAAATTGGCCAGTAGGAAAGGTGTTGTGTTCCATCAAGATAACGCCAGGACGCACACATCTTTACGGACGCGTCAGAAACTCCAAGAGCTTGAATGGGTTGTTATTCACCACCCGTCACCTTCCGTAAAGTCCACACCTGGCACTAAGCGGCTATCACCGTTTCAATGAAGCTGGGTTCAAGAGATGCTTGTGAAAATGAAGTGGTCAGGTTTTCCCGCAATGGAAGGAAGATGAGTGTTGTTGATGTTGTTAAGGATGTTTGAGGAAGATGAGTTCTTCAATTGCGGGATTAAGAAATTTCCGCGATAATAGACAAACGTTATCGAATGTAGCGACGCATATCTGATCTATATCGGGCACTAGTATGGGCGGGTGTAGTGTAGCGGTTAGAGGTACCGCTTCCTGCACGATCGTCGAATCGGTTCGAATTCGCACTTGTGCTCACCAAGCCTTTCATCCCTCTGGGCTCGATAAATTGATGTCAGACTTCTCTGAAAGCATAAAAAAACACTGATGTGACACATCGGTTAACCCCCGCAAGTCACTGTGTAGGCCAGTTACGTACGTGAACTTCAAACGACTCGGAATTGAAGTGAACATGGGGGCGCATCCCAAGCGGATTGATTAATGCCAAAAACGTTATCCTTTATCCTTTTATCGGTTAGTACCAACTAAGTTAATTTGATCGTCGAAATAAGGAGAAAAACCCTCATAACTTTTCACTTCACCTACTATTACTATGACAATTACGACTCATTCCTCTTCGATACTGCAATTTCTCAATAACGTAACTTGTTAATAAAACAGTACAACAACAGTATAAAACGTTGTTCTTTCAATGACCTAATCTTATAAGCTTCTCTTCCCGTTACAACCATTATAGACCAATTAAAAACTGGCTTTCTCTCTGATCTCTTTTCTACTGTGCCCGTGACGGTATCGCAGATGTCTGAGCGATGGAGCTCAATCCCAAATTGTGCTGAAAACAATCTAATAGCTGCTCACGTGTTCCCACCATCCGGGAACGATTGAAAACCGTGCTGCCTAGTGCTTAACCGTTTGCGTGATGTTGTGCCGTTGTCTAAAATGTTCTGAGCGAACCGTGGCTTCATTTTCGAAATCCTTTTATTTTTTCGTTCTCTGTACTCAAGTTTTTTCTATGAGCTTTTTTTTTTATCTTTTTAACCAACTTTTAAGGCATCATCCCACGAATCTGAGGTGATGCAGATTTCAGGTGGAGTATTCTTGTAAGGGATAGATATAGATTATGGAGAGGAGGGTGATATCATCCATTTCTTCCTAATTGCCGTAAAAAAAACGTCCCGGAAGATGCGGTGCCGCACAAGGCTGGCGAGCTCCAGTAGAACTCCCTGTAGAAAATAGTGCACCAGAACGCCTGAAGCCGTATCCTCCGGGCCGTTTTTACGGCAAGTAGGAAGAAATGGACCGAATCACCCTCCTCTCCATAATCTACTATCTCTTATAAGAATACTCAACCTGAAATCCGTACCACCTCAGATTCGTGGAGTGATGCCTTTAATGCGACTACATTTTCAAGTGGTAGCAATCTGACAGACTTGTACACAAAACAACAAAGATTATGACTCACTTTTTTGAGAAACACTTATTTTCTATGTAGAGAATAACTACCCATACGAACGTCACAAAATTCAAGGCGGTCAAAGTGTAGTTCATGATGTCGACTCGTATGCGATCTACAGAGAAATATTAATATGAACACAAATAGAAATATGTCAATTCTGTTTCCAGTATCTGATCATTACTAGCGAAATTCGTTCTAACTCACAATAATGTTATATTGAAACTTTTCAACAGCTTGGAATTTACTTAAAAAAATGGACAAAAAAGCGAAAGGACAGAGATGCAACTGTCGGTAAGACCTGTAGCTTAACTGATAGGATATCAAAACTAGGAGGTAGGATTAACTGATTACTATCGTCCTGTTTCTTACCTCCAAAAGAAGGACGATGTGATAGAACTCGGTTTTTTCCCTGAATATTCTTATTACAATCATTCTTCTGCGTTTGTTTGAGGCATATGTGGTTCTGTGTCTGAGTAATGCTTGTCAACACGCTAGAATTCCTCCAAGAGCAGATCGCAAGAGAGGACTGATTGGATATGATGTGTAATCATATTTGTTTACTATGATGCTTTCTTGCTACAAGCAGAGAGAAGAAGACGAAATCTAACCAGCAGGAAACAGAGTTGAACTTCACGGTAAGTAGACGTTATGTCCATAATGAGATTATGGTTTCGCTTTTTATGAATAAACTATGTTTTAATTAATTTAGCTTAGAGAAGGCTGAAACTTAAAATGTACTTCCCTGCTACGAGTAAATTGTTATTGAAAAATAACAATTTACTCGTAGCAAAGCACTCAGAAATGTGATGGGAATTGATAAGTGAAAATTAATTAGAGGTTGATTACTTATGCCTTAGTATCGAAGAGATTCAAAGTCTACCTTTGCCGTTGTTGAGACAAGAATAACTCGTTTCGTAGAATGTGTTGAAATTGACAATATAGGATGCAACAATGGCTATGAAAGCCTGAAACTCTCAATGTGAGAAACTGACGTCGGAGGAGAATAGACATACTTTTGTATCGTACTCTTGGAAATATTTTTGGACACAACCCGAAAGTGTCCCTGCAGATTCCGTTTTACTTACCGCAAATAAACAGTAGAGGATCCCAAACGTCGAACGAAAATTCTCGTAGTGAGAAGAACATACGGTGGCAATAGTCCGCTCAATACAGAGCCCAAGTAGCAACAAAACAATACAGATAGAATAAAAATGAACTGCGATCCTGATGAATAGACAAAACGAACCCGGTTGTAAAACGTAACAGTTCGAAGACATCGTGAACGTCTTTACCAGATGATGTACCTGTGATCAATTGTGAACATACAGGGATTTTCAAAAACATCAGAAGGAAATTTGCTGTTGCTACTTTGATAGTAAGAAGCAGGTGTCAGTGGAGATTATCGCAAAAAAGAGAATTTTTCTAGGAACTTCGCTGAGATAAGCTCTTTAAAAAAACTACGAAAATATGGTGTTAAAATCACGAAGTTCTGAAAAGCGCTGGAGGGAGAGCGGTAAATCTTCAAGTTTTCAACGTTTCTCAGAAATTTGTCCTGAGTCTCAAGCAGTGTTCCAAAATCGTATGACGAAGTCCTTGCACTTAAAAAAGAAATGGTAAAACTGAAAAAAAGTCTCTTAAAGTAGAGAAGTTCAACAAAACCTCCTTGTCACAACAGGACTTTTTTTTAGTTTCTTGATTTACGAACAAAACATGATCGGAGGATTCGTTTTAAGCGTACGGCTAATGATTCCAGTTAATATAAATCTGTTCGATTAAATTATGAAGGAGGCCCTTCGTTCTGATCAGAGGTAGCGTATCACGAAGATCTCGATGTTGGAATCTCTGCGTGAGTAAAAGGTGGAAGGCGGATGGTTTACAGTATTTGGGTGGGGGGGAGGGGTATGTATGACCCAAATACTCGTTTAACGACTCAACTTACTGCGTCGATGGAGTGCGTCCAACCCGCAACGAGAAGGATTCTACGTATGCTTATATAAGCTACGTCCACTGGATCGCGAACATTGGATGACGATGCAGCTGTCCGCAATCCATAACCTTTAGATTGCGTGGTTGGGAAAACGAAAATACACAGAACTACTACGCAAGAGTTCCTCTGGATTTAAGGAGCGAAGAATTGCGTGTGACTCTCTCATGCTCGGTAACTACACACATACTCTTAACTATTCGCGCAAACATCATAAGGTCGAAAATTTTGCATTACGTCAGCTCTGACAGGTTGCTAGGAAACGGTGTTAGCAAACATGTTCTCATAAGTAGTAGAGTTAAGCAATGAATGTACCTCAGGTCTCTCAGCAAGCGAAGTATACTAGCAAAATTTGCTTTAAAACTATAAAAACAGGAACATATTAACTACATAGTAACTGTGTACACCGGTTCCCAACCGCAAGGACCCACCGCACCACACCGTAGTTTTGGGAAAAAATTATTGTGCACGCTTGTAAGAAGAGCCGTAACCTCAATTCATCTCTGCCGTAACGATCATAACTCATTGCCTAATCGTACCTCTGGGGCCGAAGTCGCAAAAGAAAAATTGTGCAGAGCTTTCTTTCTTTCAGAAGTAGTCAAATTGTGCGTCGTAACTATATATATATATATATATATATATATATATATATATATATAAATATAAATAAATAAATATATATATATAGGGAAATAAACTGTAAGATTTTACCTCGAATATAATAAATACAGAGGCATGAAGAACAATACAGGCAAAAATCGCCAAAAAAATGGTCTGAAAAAATCGAATTTGTGAAAAAGAATTGTATGCAATATTTGTGAATGATATATAATGATAGACGTTTTCAAACTCTGGACCAATCGACTCGACGCTATGACTAAGATAGACAGTGTCTTGCCTAGGCTGCTCTTCGGAATCGTTCAGGTTTTATGAAGGGGTGTTCGCCTGTACAATGACTTGTGAGGGCTACCCGATGCATCAGGTCATCCTTTTATCTTCCAGACAAAGCACCAATTTATGGACTCCGGAGGGATGAAAGGGTTGGTTGGCACTTGAGCTGGTTTCGAACCATCGACCATGCATTTACAGCGGATCTCTTGCCGACGTCTAGATGCTGGTTTACAATTTTTTAAAATCTAGTAATATCTGTGCACATATTTTTCTGGGGCGTGTGCTGAAAACCGACGACCATGCTCAGCAAGGATGCGAAGGGCAATTCCACATCAAACTCCTTAATGAAATTCTTATGATCGTCCCCATAGGCAACGAAATCAAGCTATTATTATTATTAAGCGATTATTCATCTGTCTTCGTCGTACTATGATGTACGGGTAGGGATGTTGGGCTGCAACATTCATGGTGAAACTCGACTGGATGGAGCGAAAACAGTTTAGGCGACTGTCTTTACTCAGTAGTGTGCTTTAACGAAATCTTTACGCAGAAATGGGCTTAACGACCTGCGGATGAGACGAGCAAAGCATCAACATCTTCCAGGCCTTCTGAATTAGTCACGGAAAATCGTTTTCGCTTCTTTGGTCACGCCGTAAGGAGCTCGCTCGATCTCTTCCCGCAAGTTGGTTTGAAGAAGCTCTCAGAACCATGATGAAAAGGCCACTTTGATGTAAGAGAATGTTTTGACGAAGGTAATAAATGAAGATTTGAACACACTCAGCGTTGACAGGCAGTTTAGGCGGAACGTAGCATTTCGTAGACTATGGAATGTGCTCTGAAGAACCTATAGCCGATGATCGAACGAGATGCTCTCGGATTTGCTGGAGGATGACTTATCTCGGCAAGGATGCGAGTAATCGCCTTAATGTGTAAAATCCACCTGCGATTTCAGTTATATATGTATATCTTGATCTTGCTTTCTTACACCCAGTGGATCACTCAAATTAGGAAAAAATTATTGTTTTTTCCAGTGTTTAGAATGTAAATGCAGAAATGACGAAGAGAGGAATTCTCACCTTTATGTTTTTGTGGGTTCGGAGCGTGACAAGGCTATGACGGATAACATAAACACAAATAATTGCTGCAAAACTGACGCAAACATGGACACATTGGCTGGCGATGTAGAACGGATTTTCTACCAGCTGATATCCCTCAGCGCTGCACGTCTCATTTGACATCTATAATAATTACTGTGAAACACATTCCAAGCAAGAGGCGATGCTCGTTCTTTTATTCTAAGAGATCGAACAGAAGTACAACTGATAGGAGGGCATGTTACCGTTTTCCGTACTGCATCGTCCTTTTTTAAGCTTGAAGAGAGGCTAAATACATCCCTCTTCTTGAAACTACAACTACTACTTTTGAGAGAAAGTGACTATAATCAATGGTTAGAAGATTTTAATTCTTTCAATCAACACATTGAAGTAATCATCACGAATGTAAACTTTTCTAAAGCAGGTTATCGCACAAAAAGCAATCTACAACACCTCAGATCAAGATATTTTTCAATGCCACTCGCCCCACATTATCGTTCTTTTGCATTTTAAACGTAACAATAATTCCTTTCTTTAAAACCATCAAGAACCGAGTTGTGAAGGGTTTGCTCTAGAAGGCGTATGGAACAAGCGCATTTTTCGCTCGATTATCTCGGTCGACAGGAAACTTTTTCTGGGAACACCCTCTTTGAGCGAGGACGGAACTACCTCCAACTTTCGATAATCAGTTTTCTCCTTAATGATCACCTTCGATAATCAGTTTTCTCCATAATACCTATCTATGTCCTCATCGTGTGTATGCCAAGATTTTGCTGCGTATTTGACTACATGGAAGGCTTATATCACATTCTGGTCTTTTAATGCTTCAAGTTTTGCTCCGGAACAGATGTGGGAAATTCCATGAATCAATGTTTACAAGAGCCCCCTTCGCATGTTTTACGCTAATTACACGTTGTGCGGCATGCAAATGGCTACATAGTTGCGCAAGAAAAGTAATGACGAACGAAAATGTTGCTGCACCTACAAAACGGGTATGTGAAAATACTCAAGAAATCAAGCTCTTAAATAAGAAGCACTAAAACAAATAATAAAAAAGCCCGAAGAAGTAGAACATAAAAAGTGTGGAAACTAAAAGTGTCAGTACACTTTGCTTGGAATGAAGAGAGGTATCACACAAACGGGGATCGAAGTTATGCTGAAAGATTCCATACGAGTGGATAAAATTATGTGCCACCAAGAGGGAGGGAGGATACTTTACGTAATAATACGTAATAATATATAATATGCGAATCTTTAAAAGCTCTCATTTACGCCGTCAAAGTTTCTGGAAAGGATTTTTATTTCAAACAACAGAATAACAGTAGAATTGAATAGACGAGACTCAAGGTTGGCGAATTATTTGCTCCGCCCTCTTATCACGCAAGGCAGCCACAACGGGAACTTAGGAATGTACGAGGAAATGAGATTAATCTTAAAACTAGCTAAGGAAGCTGACGATTTTGCGGTTACTGTCAATCCATACTGAACGGATGATTTTCGTTATTTTAAAGAATTAGGGAAGAAGAGATTCTAGCATTTGTGCAATTTCCGTCATCTCCATTAGACTTTTCACTCTTTTTTTTCTTTCTAGATACAGACCAGAATCTCTGACTCTTCCGGTGGTTTTTCGCTAACCACGTCTTCCTGCGAAGGTGCTAGGGTGCAAGAGCTGCTTCAGCAAGGTGCTGAAGCGTTCAAAATCTCGGGCTTGCCAGGATTGCAAAGGTTACTTCAACAGCGACTCCAACAGTATATTCGAGAAGTGTTGAACATTTCTTCATATTTCCCTTATACCACCTTCGTGAAGCGTAAACTTTGGTCGAATACATAGTTTTTTATGCCTTTTCGAACTTCTTCGCTCTTGACCTCCATATGTGCCCTGCTGCTGTATTGCAAATTTCCTCTTCGGTCAAGAATTTTGTTCCTGTTGATCACTAGCGCCATAAGCGGCATTATACGTCGACCTCATTACTGCAGCTTCAAACGCAAAATACTTTCCCGACACGAGGTCTGGGATCTCTTTTTCATCGTAATTGGATATACTCTGATAAAAGAATCTATTTCGTAATTCCTCTTCCTGGTTCGTATTCGGATACGAATACACGTGCACATTAAATGAAATTTCGTTCGGCATGCTTTCCACGGCCACATCAATTTTTGGTTAAGGAGGGATTGTTCAGCTTATCTGAATGCAACTGAAAGAGAAAGAGGAACAGAGGAGCTGGACGTTAGTCAGAGCCGAATCGAAAGTATTAAACGACAGCAGATATTTAAGCGGGTGACTAGGAAGCGTTCCCTATCGAAATGTGGACAGGCTGCAGTTCGGCCGCTTTTGTGTTTCCTTTGCCTGGCTCTTAAAGCGTTTTCAAAATTGATCCCCGCTATACAACATGATGGCAACGATGATTCATTCTGAACTCTTAGTCGATTAAGGCTGTCACCTCATATATGTCGACCAGCGTTGTTCGACGTGAATTTCCGCGGAATACCATTTTCCTTGCACACATCTTATTGTTATTTCAGTCTCAATTCAACGTCGGAGTCAATTCCGACAATAGGCGTGATGGGCCTATAAGAAATCAATAAATTGAGTTCATAATAGGTTTCAAGGTAATGGAAGGTTTGCCCGTTTGAGTTCTTCCAACTATGTTCGACAGTTCAGCGTAACGAAACGAATAGTTTTTGCAGAAGCTTCTTTCAGGCATTTGGCCAACCAACCATTTGTTGTAAACTTTAGCATTGTACTAACTGACAGCACATTTCTGGTGAATGTGGGAGTCTTAAGCCATGTAATTTTAGTTCACAAGAGCAGCTTGTGTGTTCCCAAAGGGTACATGCAAATCCTTGCTTGCAATTAGCACAAGTAGGACCACAAATACCAGTCAGAATCCTGTGCCCATTCATGATAAATAAAGCAGGGCTATACCCAGAAATATTTGTCCCTGCTTATCAAATCTTTACTGAACACATCATCGAAACAAAAGTCCTGCACCGTCAATATTTTTCTGTGAGATCACTGAAGACCAAATTTAGTGCAAAAATATATATCTGAGAATAAATAAGCTCCATTATTGGTTCCATCCACTAAGGTTACGGGTTCGTGTTTTTTTGCATCCATAGTTTGGTTCACTTTACTTCACATCACTATATGTGGACATTGTTTGGGTCGTGATGACGAAATCCATCTTCCTAGCGTACTTTTAACTTTGAAAAGCTTTTATGAAAACACTTATTTTCTTAATTACCAACGGCTGCAAATTAGGGGACCAGGCTCTTTGATGGTTGTCCTCCGGACGATATATGACATTGGGTGCTTCAAAATGAAAAGAGTGAAAAGCTATAGCTAAATATTCGTAATGTGGGCGCTGTGATAAGCATTTTGGTGCCCATATGTGTATAAGAGAGTTCTAAGATTTTCGGAAATTAGCGGATGATAGCAGATTTCAAGTTGATTGAGAGAGTTGCTTTCCCAGCTAGAAAAAAAGTATAAAAAGTATAAGTTTTAGTTTAAAAATTTAGATAACTATTTGCCTTGGACAAACTTTTGATTTCTAGAGTTCTTTTCTGAAAATGTGTGACTTTGTCGGGATCAGGAACACAATTTTGCTGTTTTTCATTAATTACTCGAATTTTTCAGCAGTTGTCTGCAACCTACGGCTAGATATTTCAGTTTAGAACATTGTTTGGGTAACATTTTGACAGACTATCTCTCCTCTAAATCTCTGAATCAGCAAACTAGAAGAGCTGAAGATGAAGGCCAAAATGAGAAAAAATCTTACTGTTTTCATAAATGCGCGATTTCCTGGCTCTTACAGAACATTTCCATATTCGATAAGTTGTAGCGAAAGGGGAATTATCTATTGACCGATGTTGGATTAATTTGATTCCGCGAAGTTCGAATTTTCTCCTCCGAACCACGGCTATCCATAATGCAAGCATTTATTGCGGCCGCGGGAAGGTCCGCCAGGCATCTCAGCCGGCTGGGTGATCCTTACGCTGTTCTCTTGTAACATTGACACAATTATATTAGAAATCTAATAGAGAATAGTGGCACATCCAAATCCAAAGAATAGTTAATCACAAGAATTACAATGAGGTGCCCTCAAAAGCTTGAGGAAAACGGATTGCGAAAAAAAAAGAATTATTTGCTCACATTGGATTCATACCTTTTAAGAGAATATTCATATCTATAAGGAGAGGAGCTGCTCTCGTCAGTAAATGCGTGAATTACCTAGATACATTATGGGAAAAATCAACGATAGATGTCCCAGAGAAACGTCAAAATTGATTTAAAGAGGTTTTTGATGCTCCCGAAAGAGACAGTCAACGAGAAAAACTTGTGTATTGGCCGCATGGATGAGCCAACTGGGTGGTCAGCTGGATACGGCTCAAAAATCTCGTCAACATCTCCACCTCTCTCCCTCTCCCACCTCAACTCCCAGAGACATGCGGACATTTTGGATGGCGAGTGCAAGGAAAAGAAACAACTGGAAGAGACACTTGGGCATGTACGTTTAGTGAAGGCGGGCTATATAGTTGTCTGAGTAAATTTTACTTGTTTCTAGCAATTTTTTTTTCCAGAGAAACATAAGTATGATGAGTTTATTCTCTATGGAAAACAGTTTTAAAATTATGAATCCACATTGTTATTCGGAAACTATAATTGTATGCATGCTTCGCAGTAATGTAGTCAAAGAGGCATTATGCATGAAAGAATTGCAGGCGTCGAAATAATGGAACAACGAAAAAATTGTTTAATTTCACGGTTACGGGATTGCAGAATTAGCGTTTGCTGCACTATCCATTTGCTTTTCGAGGAGAAATTTTTCTTGAGGATTCACTTGCATTCATCGGAGTAATTGTCATTACCTGTGTACGGGTTGTCTACTACATACACTCCTCCATTTCGGCTTCTTCTGAGCACCTTCTGTCGTTTCATACCAGCCATCATTTGCGTGGGAATTCTCAATTAAGTGTTATTTGGGACTTTTTTACAATCTTCACAGCTTAGCGATCAGTTGAAGAAGCGTATGCATGTAGTAAGTCTGGACGTTCGGCTAATGCCAGACTTGGCACCTTTTCTGCCAGCGCTCTCCTCGCTCGCCTTCAGTGATCAAGAAGAATTTAAAAGAGCAATTTCTTCAAAGTTCTGCAACAGAACTAAATCGCTTTTTTCTCAACAGCTCTATCGCTCTCATCATAAGATGAAAAATTTCGTAATTTTTTTCTGCTTATTGTCAGCGCCTCACTTGCAGAGTATTCAAATTTGATCTTACACCTATATTTCTTCTATACCGCTGTGACATGAAAACATTATTAGAGGTATAGGTTTTCCTCCACTTCTCTCCCCATACTCAACCTAGGATGATGGGATGACTTGATGTGGATGTCATCATCATAATGATGAGAGTCCTACGAAAGATGATTTTAAATCGTAGAACTTGGACACGCTGCATATGCAGGCAGCTGCAATGCTACAATTTGCGAACATTTTTCGAATTTGTTGGACGGAGCTGTTCTCGTGGTTCTTCCTAGCAACCGGCATAGAATGGTGAGCCGAGTAAAATGACGACGCCAGATCTCGTAGAGTAGTGGCTACCACTAAAGTGGATGTCTGCATGAGCGTATTTCAATTTCTGAAGAGGTGGACACACGGATGCACATACACACATTCGTATATATGTGTATATATCTAGTACATATGTAGTATGTACATGCATACATGGATATATACATACATACATACGTGGATACGCGTGACATTATGACCCCTCTATTACATAACATGGCAAGATATATACTTTATGACGAAACTCTGTTAGTAGGTAGTTTGATGTCTGCATTTTGAAACCAAGTCAACAAACGAACTACAAACTTCCGAGCATTAGGTATTTATAACTCGAACAAAAATGAGTGGCGAATTAAACGACCCATGGCCGAGTGTTTCAGCAAGTGAAACGTGGGTTGTTGTTCCGATCATGAACGGAACGAGCGTAACCGAAGAGGAAAGTATTTAATGCTATAATTATGCGCTAAAGCTCAGATGACTGGAATGCTGGTAATTTAATTGAAGCGGCTCTTTAGTCCCAACACTTATAGCTCATTAATCCCAGTTCATATTTGGAGTAACGAGATAATTGTTAGCTAACATCACATTAAAAGAAATAAAAAAAATACGGCATGATGATGTTTTTATCGGTGCTAATGATGGGATTCAAGTTATGGACTAAATCAGTTAGTTAGACTACTTAAGTTAGTTATGGACTCAATGGTGATGAATTGTTTAAAAAGGTATCTCGAAGATGTTTTGGAAGGAGCTAGTTCTTCAAATTTCTGGGCTATTTTCTGTAATTTGGATTATGGTGAAACCAGCACATATTATTAATGTGACGTGAGTATATGTTAATGTTAGGTTTCCAAACAGTCAACACATACAAAGCCAAACATATTCAGCATTTCCAAGCCATTTTCTTTGGGAGGGTAACAATAACACAAGGATCTCACAATTAAGGAAGCAGGAAAAGCATACATGAAGCTGTTGGGTAAAAACATATTGGAAAAAAATGTTCGAGGTATAAATCGACGCACTTACCAAAATCTGAAAAGGAAAAAACTCAGTAATGGATTCGTTAAATCCATTTATCGTAATGTGATTTTTAAATACAGGAAGTTTGGATATTAGCTGCACTCACCATATCATTTCCTCCCGTTAGAAATATTCTCTCTGCATAGAAGAAAGAGTTTCTGTGCAGTGAATACTTCGTCAATTAACTGTAGAGCCATTATATAAATGCTTGCCAAGGGAATAATTGAATGTTGAAAACTTCACTTTCTCTCATAAAATTTTATATGGTCTACTGAAGAAAATCAAAAAATTCCTAAAAGATAAATAAATTGCAATAACAACATTTGCACAACAATATTGAGTAACGCATTAAACAAACATCTATGTTAAAGATTTGCCAACTGTAACCTCTATAGCAGCTCCGAAGAGATCAGAGGAATGAAGTTCTCTTCTTTAAATCAAGATTGATCGCTTCACTTTTTCGTTTTTCAGATCAGCAGTCATGCTCACTCGCAGCGTAGATTCGAAAACTGCGAAACTTATTAGATTGAGTTCTGAATAATATTCCTAAACGACTTTTTTCGTGAACGAATTGACGAATACTGCGCAACAGTGGAAGATATGCAATTTGTCTAATTGTTATGAATACTGAACGAGTAATTTTTATACGTCGTCATTGATTCATTCGCGCTTGCGAGGAGCTGAAATTTCGTCCATTTAAGTATGCTTTTCAAGCTGTAACTGCTTATCATATTTTGGAGAATTTCTTAAAGGCATCACCCCATGAATCTGAGGTGGCGCAGATTTGAGGTGGAGTATTCGTATACGGGATGGGAGACTACGGAGAGGAGGGTGATTCCGTCCATTTCTTCCTAGTTGCCATAAAAAACGGCCCTGAAGGCTGGCGCGCTCCAGTCGAACTCCCTGTAGAAAATAGTGCGCCAAAACGCCTGAAGCCGTATCTTCCGAGCCGTTTTTTACGGCAATTAGGAAGAAATGGACGGAATCACCCCCCTCTCCGTAGTCTCCCATCCCGTATACGAATACTCCACCTGAAATCTGCATCACCTCACATTCGTGGGGTGATGCCTTTAAACGTGTGAGCGGTTGTGGAGCTGTCGATAAGAGATTCCACTGTGAGTGCACGGTCGATCTAGCTGCGCTATTAGCGGAAGAACAGCAGTGCTGCAGTTGTCTTAAGCACTGGTGCATGCATTTGTTGTGAACGAATCCGCACGAAACTTTCACTGAATGTTAGCAATATAAAGTAAAGTACGTAAAGTAAAGCATGCAAACTTTTGAGTACATAACTTCTGCGCATGCATGTGCTTCTTCTGAGCCTAAATTGCATCCCGCGCAACGGTGGCCCGCTTGTTCAGCTGTCCGAGATCTTGTTTGGTGTTTACCAGTATAGGCATGTGAACGAAAAGAAGTTCTGACCCTCCTGACCGTTTCCAAAACAAACACCTCGGTCGACGTCGTAGGGCCGCCAGCGACTAGATTACTGCGAATTTTCATAATTCTCTCCTATGGGGTCAACAGAAATTGAACTTCTGGAATTGTTAAAACTACTGAATACGATTGTGTGTTTAACTTATGTTGATATTTTTTCTAGGATTTTCTGACTTCGGAAGTAGTGATTTCTTTTATAGCAAAATAAAACAAGTAAATAATAAAAATGAAACAACAAATAGTAAATGGTAGAAAACAAGTTGTACCCCTATAACAGCAAAAACGAGTTCTTTATTTGAAAGAAAAGCTGGGCGATGGAGAAGCTTCAAATTGCAGGAAAAAGCCTCAGAATTGCAAAGTTTACGAAGAACCCATTTTGATGTTATGAAGCATTAACCGCCGCAGTGTTTTCTATCCTCCTCATTATCTATCCTCATTTATGTAGCTACAGTTGCACTACTGTTTTTTCCTGATATCAGTACAAATTTTCTTCACTTCGATTTTGTCCTTTTGTCTCATTAGGCAGATTTTATCGAGACCCAGAGAGGGACTGTGTGCAGGAGTAGAAAAGCGATGATTCTATTTGAGTACACTAGTCGTTCAAAGCTTTAAAGTGCGCAGTGCGTTTTTTTACGAATATGAAGTCCTTGACTGCTTCAATGATTTCATTTATTTTTCAAGTTCAACTTTTCTGAATTAATATACAACAATCCTCTCTTGGGCTTTATACTATTTGCAAAGAAGGATTACCTAAATAGAAATGTCAGTGATTGTACATTTTTCAAAATTTCCTTATTCAACTTTTCTTTTTATTCACTTCAATAAAGAGTTGCGCTAGGATGGGCTTCTATAATACAAAAGAGAATCAGTGTGCATGCTTTACGTTGGAAATCTGACAAAAAGTTAATGACAACATAACACGAAATTGACGATGTTATACTACACAAAACGAAAGTTAAAGAGTAAAGTTGCAAATGAACTCCTACAGAAAGGGATCTAACGATGAGAAAATAACTTCTTGGAATTATCATGGCGTTTGATGCATATTAGCATTATTTACTGCAAATAAATGCTTGCGACACAACGTCCAAGAAAATGTCACAATGGAAAAACTGGATACGAAATGAGACTTTGCTTCTACTACTCAATATACTCTGGTCTGAAGTGTTCTTGTGGATACATTTTTTTGGGAAGAAGTAAACAGTAAAGAAGTAAACACTTATCAGTCTGAAGATTTTTCAAGATCAGCGTAGACGACTTCCATTAAGAGGGTAAAGGTCCTATTCTGAATGTTGTTAATTGTGAATTTATCAACCGTTTCCATGTACAACGCTTTTTAATTCTTTTTATTGAATAATTCATCTTGCGACTGCATTCGCGTCTGAGTGACGTAGGATTTATAGATAACAATCAGAGAACAACAATTGCGTTCACATTCTTGAAGGGATTCGGCTCATTTTCTACATGCATACAGACTACTGCTTGTTTTTCATTCTAATTAATAGTTTATTATTGCAACAATTAAAGAAAAATGCGATGGATATTGTAGATGTGGCAGCATGATGACTTATAGTGTTTATATTTGTTTATTTATTTATACAGATGAAAAGAAGAACCACATTTTTATATGAAATGAACATCTTACAAAAAGGTGAATTCATCATGCATGCACAAGTATTTGTCATTGGATTTCCGCCATATTTGTGTGAAATGCACCTTTTTATCACCTAATTTTTCGCTTTTGACTTCGAGTCCTGTAATGATGATAATGAAGTCCCCGGCCATCTCGTACTTGTCTCCTACGAGCTAAACAAAAAAAAAAACTTTTGAACTGAACTGTTATTAAAATTCCTTAGTTAAACCGTTATTATTCAAATAGGTGAAGACGACTGGATGTTTGATCTTGGCTAGCTTGACATTTTTCAAAGAAAAAAGAGGAATTTCTATTTCTATAAAAATGTTAATAAATAAATACCTTGTATGTTGTTTTCCCCTGAAGTTCGTCCCATTTTATCAAATCTTGTTTGATTGCTGAAATGATCAAAAAAGTACTGTTGATAAACCTTAAAAAATGAAAAAAAAACTGTTTTACCTTTTCCACAGGTTCCGCCCTTTCCAATCTCAACAAAGGCAGCGTCCGGGTCATAGAACGCGAACAACTGCAAGGACCTTTACTCATTTTTTTTTCTTTTGAGGAGAAGCAATGAAGATCGAGAATTGCGCTGGTGGCTTGCGCTCTTTTGAAAGAAGAAACTCTACTTTTACACCTGCGACCTGGGTCATGATAAAAAGTGCTCTCAAAGAATTTTTAGTATGCTATAAATTCTAAGAACATCCAAAAACTGAACTGTAACAACTGTAATATGTTACAGTGCATTACGAAACTTTAACCACCATCCACTTGTAGCTTTGGAAACACCTCCATTACTGTAACAAAAAGGTGCCTTCCAAAAATAGATACCGAAGAAGAACTGAAGAAAACGAATTTCCGAACCAAAACTTGAGAAAGGTTAAGGACTACAACACTCACGAAAATATCTTTTTTAACTTGCAATTTGTTGTAAAGCCTTATCGCTATCCTACCAATTCACTTGAAGGTTCCTTTACCTCGGTTTGCTAGCTCTTTTTTTAAATTTGTACAAAAAAGGGTCCATTTCGGTGCTAGTAATTTCCTCCGTCTTGAGGAAGTTTGCTGCGAGGTAAAGAGCTGCGAGGTAAAGAGCTGCGAGGTAGAGCTAGATTTAGCTCTGGGGTTCTTAAAGAAATTGCAGCGCCACTGAGGAAAAACGGACGCAGGAGACCTTCACAACGACTTTGTAAGTGATCGTCCGAAGACTTTGTTTCCTTTCATGAAATGTTTTGTTATGTGGTAAAGTAAGTGCCCATTTACCTACGGATACCGCTGAGGACAGCAATAAGGACGCCTTTTTCGATGAACTCGCTGCGTTGACGTCTAAAATACCAAGCGAACAGGTGGTCATTGTCGGACGCAAATGCGAAGATGGGACTCGAACAACTCGATGTGCTAGCAAAGTGGTATTATCCAGCGGAGCGCAGGTCGGACAACGGAAACCGTCTGGTCGACATATGCGAACAGACGACCCTCATAATCGTTTCCGCATTTAAGAGGAATCATCAACGCCATCAGCTCACGTGGCAGGGTTCTACCCTTTTAACGCCTGAAGAGCAGCGCAAGCGTTTCAATGAGAAACATCCCTAAGTCGGATATCCTAAAATCCAGATCTGTTTGGGACGTTGCTTTCGACTCTGACCACTGTCCAGTTCTTCTCAGCTTCAAGATACGGTTCCACAAGAGAAACTGAGGAGCCGCTCCTCAACCGAAAATCGACATGGCAGAAAGATGCAGAACGCACAACGAAATTCCGCCAATGCGTGTCTATTCATGTTGGAGTACGGACCAGAAAGAAGGTTAGCGATGCGGATTCCTTCACAAAGTGCGTCCAGAAGACTGCAACGGAAACGCTCCCGGTTCTATTGCTGCGGAAGAAGTTTACCCTTGCATCTGCGGAAACAAAATCCGTACAATTCTGCATGTGTCGCCCGCAGCACTGGTGACCTCAACCAGGAAAAGCGTCTTGAAGGAATGTTGGGCCGTCAACTGCAGCAAGACCGCGATAACGAGTGGACATTAAGAGCGGAGGAGTTTGAAAAGGCGTGCGAAGACAAGAACCTGTGGAAAGCCTATGCATTACTAAAACAATATAGCGGCAGAACGAAAAGATGTTTTCCTATCCTTAACACTGCCAGTGGAGTAGCTGTCGGTGAAGCAACCCTTTCAATTTGGAGAGATCACTTCAAGACCTTGCTGTTGTCAGTTCCTGAATTACTACTAACTAATCAACTCAATATGGATAGACAAAAGAATACCTGACTCGTAGAGGCACGCCCTCAAAATTCCTCCCCCCCCCCACAAGAAGTAAGCACGGACCCCAGGAATTACCGAGAAACCTCTTTGTCGTTTATGTACAAGGTATTGGAGTGGATTATCCTGGACCGACTCCATAAACATCGCTAAGAAACAAACCGCGACTAGCAAGCTGGCTTTCGTCCTGAGCGATCTACGATCGACCATGTGTTCATCGTCAGGAGAGTGATCGAAATCTGTCAGCGGTATTCGACGCCAATACAGTTAGCGTTTCTAAACTTTGAAGCCGTTTTCGACTCTCCTCATCAAGGCCGTCTTCTCTACGTGCTCCGCACCGATGGAGTAGCAAGAAAGTTCCTTCGCTTGCTTGATGACATAAATCAACGAGCAACTACTGGATTTCGAACACCAGCCAGATATAAAACACCGTTTGAGGCAGGATCCTTTCTGTTCAATTTCGCCATCGACGACATTATGCGAAGAACAGTAAGTCAGTGTACTGCCGATATCATTCTAGCACCATCAGGACGCCCCTTGAACAGTCTTGAGTATGCTGATGATGTTGTTATATTCGCAGAATGTACGAAACTTCAACATGTTGTCAACCTAGTATCAAAGCTGACAGGTGGACGGACAACCGATAGAACTCATCGATGAGTTCTGTTACCTGGGCTGTACCCTGAAGAATAGCGGCAGCTACGAGAAAGATATTCAGCAAAGATGCATTAAGGCCACTTCTGCATTCAACTCCTTAACGAAATGTCTCGGGTCAACAGCGATGGAGAGGCTTGATTGCATGGGATAAAAGCCGCTTAGACGGCCACTTGGCTACTTTTGGCCTAGGGATTGCCACAATGGAGATCTTTACGCAGAAATTGATGTGGTATACCAAAAGGCCGAAAACGGAAGTACTGGACTGAGGTGGTAAATGAAGACCTGAGGACACTCGGTGTGGATAGGCAGTTCAGACGAGACGTAAGGTTTCGCAGAATATGGAATAACGACAAATGGATTGATTCTGTGCAAGCTCTTGCAGAAGATCGAGAAGGTTGTTCAGAGCTTTTTAATTGATTTTCTTGAGCTGTAGGCAAGACTGGTATTGATCGTCTTCATCAAACAACAGCTAACGTTTCGGGATTATCGCCTTCGTCAGAGTGGGTCCTTCGTTGTTCAAAGCTATGTTCAACCTCGGCAAGATGCGGGTAATCGCGTCAGGTGACATCAGCCCGCCGATCAAGAAGACAAGATGTAGTACAGATCTGAGAAATAACTGGCACTGATCAAACTATTCGGTCGTGCGTTGATGCGTCGCCGCTCTTTACCTTCAAGTTCTTTGAGGTTAATAAACGTGGTCTAGTGTACACAATGAATTGCAGAGGCTAACCAATTTATACTAAAGGTTTCGAGCCATCGACCGAGCTGCGAGAGTGTGAGCTCTCACCATTGTGGTACAAATGTCCACGACCTGTTTTATTTGACGAAGTTTAGTAACTTTTCTGGTCCACAACTACAGAAGAAGTAAAGCTACAGTTTGGTTCTTTAGGTTTATTCAATTTTCTTTCGTTACGAATAGCTGGAACTGAGCAATCCCCACTGATCTTTATTCTATTCTCTGATGACCTCTCATGTAAATAAAGATATACATAACTACTCACTTTATCAATATCCCTTTCTTCCATAGTTTTGAAAAAATCATCGACGATTGGCCGAAGGATGGACCTCGCTTCTATGAAAAAAATCAAGAAAGTTCATGTAGTAATTAAAAAATTTTGTCAGTAATCAGCTGCGAATGGCGTTAGTTGCAGTGGATTTCACAAAAATTCTTAAAGATTACTAGTGAAAAGATTCTTGATCGACTGTCTAAGATCTAATGAGAGTGCTCTCATGGGCAACATCAGCTGATCTCAACTTGAAACTCAGCAGAAAGCAGGAGGAGAGATTCAGAAAAAATATGTAACCGCTTTATGAGTTGTAAAACACAACGCACCGATTTCATACAATTATACCATACACAAACCAGAAACCAATTTTTTTTTATATTTGGTGATTCTTCTTCTATAATTATAAGTTTACTCTTTGTAACGTACAGCAGACTTCTTGTGGCCCTCCTTTCGCTCTCCTTCACTGATCAGTAAAATTGAAAATAGTGGCACTTTCTGAAATATTTCCCTACACCATTGAATTTTTCTTTTCCTTGTGACGCTCTTTTGTTCATTTCTTTCAAAAGAAATTCAAGCTTTGATGAAAGACTAAATAGTTTTGATAGTTCCTAATAGGGTCGTACTTCACTTGCAGAATATTCAAACTTACTTTAGCACCTATATTCCGTCGGTACCAGTACAAAAGTTTTCGAAATACTAGATTTTCTCGTCCTTCGCTGCAACAGTTAGCATAGCATGACGCGCGATCATGTAATGATGTGATCGTCATCATCTGACAAAGTTAGAGTTCCAAGTCGGGTAAAGCAAACCGTTTAGCTACTATTTAAACACCTGTTTGCATGCCTGCTTCTAGTTTCTGAAGAAAATATGTTACCAGCCTATGGCAGGGAAGAAGGTATGCAATCCGCTCAGATTTATTGCCCTGCACTGCTATACCAATAATTGCGCTGATCCCAGCTCCTGCGGTTTCGTGCCAGCTGTGCGATTCCATACTCTTTCTGATGTCAGCGCAACAGTGCAACACCGTCGTGACAATTTGACACCGTCGGATTCTTCTGTTCGCTCTCTTTTATTTCGTTACACACATACATTTACACATTTGACAGACTAAGTCCGTTATTTTGTAGCATGATATTCCTTCTTTCTATGCCGCTATAACATTTCAGCTTCCCCCACCGTCGTCCTCAACAGTTAACATAGAATGCTGTGATAGTGCTAAGTAACGTAAAAGTCATGTTCATATTCGTAACGGTAAGATCTCACGTAAATAGGTAGCCCTGAAGGAGCCGTTTTACCAATCTTAGTACCTTCGATCGTAGACGCACAATTTGAGGTTGTAGAACTCGTCCTACCAATGCCTTCTAGCGCTGATTCACCACTTCTTCATCGTGAAACTCGGCTCACAGCCTTCTGACACAAGTCCGCTTATTTGACGTCGTGGTACCCGTCTTACCCCGACCTCACCTTTTCGGGCAAGGTCTGTGCAGGATCTTAAGCGTCACAAGAAGAGAAGTGGAAACGAAAGTTAGACTACGAATTTTCCCCTCACGACAATATGAAAAGATCAAAGCTCTGGAGACTTTGCAATTTCTAACAAAAAAGGAATACAAACAGAGACGGATCGAAGCTACAAACATAATTCACATAAGAGAAATCACCAACCATAGAAAAGAACTCTTTGTACGAATACTGAAAAAGCAGAAACAAACTCAATTCTTTTTTGTCGCGTTTAAGTAAACCACATTGAACACAATTCTACTTCATAACATAATCTTTCCCCAACGAAATTTAGGGAAGTAACTGTTATTTTTAACTATGTTTTATCAGTAAAACTTGGGGAAAAGTCGTCATAAGAGATAGTAGAGATGAATAATAATTTCTTAGGTTTTTTTTTGAGTTCTGCATAAAGGTACTGCGCCTTTGGAAAACTTCGGAGGAAATATTTCGAAAGAGAGCGCAATAAGTTTGTGTTTTGTTAATGCACTGAACAGAAACTTTCAGCCCACCTGGGTGATCAAAGCACTTCTACTACTTTGTAAAGTTGGAGATGAGCATACTCATATAGGCTTATATGATATTCTTAACATGTTAGTAGAAGTAGCCTGTCCTATCAGGTGTTTCACATGGTCAAAATCCTGAATCTCTTGATAGTGGTAAGTGGTAAAACGTTTTTAAAAAATACACACATACACACATACACACATACACACATACACACATACACACACATCACATACATACACCCATACACACATACACACATACACACATACACACATACACACACATACACACATACACACATACACAAACAAACAAACAAACAAACAAAGATATATACACGGATTAAACGAGTTACTTTATTTCTATCGACTCCCATTACCTTGATTTTTCCGTCGACTTCGGGCGATTAACACTATTTAGCTCCTTCTTTCACGAAGAAAGTAACTCTCAAGTATGTGGGGGTTTTTTTTTGAAAAGAAAGGATTACTAATATTCAGGTGTTGTGGATCAAAATCGAATCTGACGTGGTGTGGATTTTCAAAAGAAAGCTTCCATAAAGGGTCCTAGATTGCGAAAAACCAGGTCACTGTAAAAAAAGGCACGGAAGCCGCAGTTTTTTACAACCGCTTGCATTGCGACGCGCCACTCTTGCACACGCGCCGCATCAACGAGCTTAGAGGATCAATGAGGTCTCCTCAGTAACCTATTCAACTTAAACTAATGAGTAAGCCAGTCGAGGTGAACGAAACGTGTACATAGAGGCTCGTTTTAACGTACCTCCTAGTAACCAAAGTGGTTCCCATGCCGTTTCTTACGACGATCACTGAGAGATGAGCGGAACCACCTTGTTTTCCGCAATCTGCGACCCCGTATAGGAGGTTTTTATGAGAAATCCATAATACATCAGATTCATGGTATGCTCCCTTTAAATTCCAACACCTGAACATGTGCTTTATTTGTATGGAAAAGACAAATAATCTAATATAATCTAATATATAAAAATAAAAGTAATGGATGGAATCGTTCTTGTTTATCAGAACTTCGGTACTGAAGAACGAATTTTTGAATCAATAGCGATGACATACCTGCACTAGAGCTCATGGTTGCACAGAGAAGATTGCGGTTCTTTTCCGTTCCTCTGCCCTTTTATACCGGCTAAAAACGTCCAGGTGATCAATGAGTAGAAGCAAAAGCAGAGGTGTCAGGGAAATGATCTGATACAACGTTCATCAGCACTTTCTGCTGATTCATTCTGCACGATAAAATTGACGACAAATAAAAGATAGAGCGACTGACGTTGATTGATCACTTTCGGATGCGCCAGCGTGTTCGAGTTCAGTTCAGAACGGTTTAGTGTCTACGGAAATTATATAATGACTTATTACAATATATAGTGTATAATTATACACGCGGCGGAGCGGATTATAGAATGACTACAGCATTATACACCACCCTCATACGTGGCAATGGGTAGGGGGATGCACTCAGTTTTTGTTGAAGGGCGACGCGTTGCGAGGAGCAGCGCGTGTCTGGTTGCCGGGCGGCTGAAAAATCTACCTTGCATTCGATAGCGAGCTAAAAAAAAGACGCGAAGAAAAGTGACAACGAAGTTTGCAGTCGCTTCGTTGGTGGTTCGCCGCCGTTCGTACTCTAATTCTTGATGTCTATAGTTTTGCTCGGGGAACATATTTAGAAGCTGATTTTTAGATATCATCACCTCTTCAAATGATACTTTCCTATTTTCATTTATAACTATCAGTGTGATTTAAAAGTCTAGAAGTTAAAGGCATCACCCCACAAATCTGAAATGGTGCAGATTTCAGATGGAGTATTCGTATACGGGATGGGAGACTATGGAGAGGAGGGTGATTCCGTCCATTTCTTCCTAATTGCCGTAAAAAACAGCCCGGAAGATGCGACGCCGCACAAGACTGGCACGCTCCAGTCGAACTCCCTGTAGAAAATAGTGCGCCAAAACGCCTGAAGCCGTTTCTTCCGGGCCGTTTTTTACGCCAATTAGGAAGAAATGGACGGAATCACCCCCTTCTCCATAGTCTCCCATCCCGTATACGAATACTCCACCTGAAATCCGTACCACCTCAGATTCGTGGAGTGATGCCTCTAAAGAACAAAGTTGCTGGAGTAGCAATCCGCTTGGAAGCCTTCAAGTCGTTCGATTGCAATTTGGAATGGTGGAGGGGATTAGAAACGCATGTTGGCCTACACGATGACTTGTAGGAGTCAGCTGATGTGTCAAGTCAGTTTTTTTTTATTTTTTACGATTTACTTATTCATTTTCCAAATAGAGCGCTGGCAGATTGTTCAATC
Source organism: Necator americanus (assembly GCF_031761385.1). Classification (NCBI taxonomy): domain Eukaryota; kingdom Metazoa; phylum Nematoda; class Chromadorea; order Rhabditida; family Ancylostomatidae; genus Necator; species Necator americanus. The sequence goes on from NC_087374.1 coordinate 26,098,736, forward strand.
AACTTTGTGTTGAGCAGAGATTCTTTGATCCTTGTAAGTCCCGTTCATCAATGCCACAGACGATGTTGGATTTATTTTTTTTTGGACAACTTTTCTAACTTGTTGCTCGTTATTCGTTAAATTTGTGGGGATGTCGAGTATACGTAACTTAGCAGTAGCAATCTTTGCTCTTTCCAAGAAAGTGCTGCTCTTTTTTCCGCAATTTATAATGTTTGCTCGACTGTAGTCGATTCCTTTTTCTTCACTAAAGCTATCCGTGACTATGCTTAACATATGACAACAATGTACGTCGATACCGTCGGAGACTTTTTTTGATTGCGGGTAGAATATCTAGTGATGTTAGGAGACAACATCACAGAAATACTTCATCAGCAATTACGAAACAACATTATGGTTGAATAACAATCTGTTTTTAGGATATTGTCCGACTGTTGAATCGAGCAATTGCGCATGCGAAAAGAAAAACCCGTGGTCCCATACGGCGGATATGCCAGATACCAGTTCTCAATGTGTTAGGGTGCCTAAAGAAATTTGCAAGAAATACCATTAGTTGTATTTAAAGGCACCAATCCATGAGTCTGGGGCGGTGCGGATTTCAGGTTCCTATACGGGATCCTAGATTATGGAGAGGAGGGTGATTCCTTCCATTTCTTCCTAATTGCCGTAGAAAATGGCCCAGAAGGGCATGGGGGCGCATGCACAAGGCTGGCGCGTTCCAATCGAACTCGTTGTGGAAAATATCGCGCCGGAAGTCGTATCTTCCGGGCCGTTTTTTACGACAATTAGGAAAAAATGGACGGAATCACCCTCCTCCCCATATTCTACGACTACGTATAAGCATAACCCCACTGAGACCGGCACCACCCCAGATTCGTGGGATGATGTCTTTAAGTCGGTAAGTAGTAAGTTTTAAAGTACGCAGTAAGCTCTTTTACTTTTTGAACAAATTCAGATTTCAAATCCAATTAAATTCCACTCGATATTACTTAATATGTTCCATCGTATGTTCCTTCTTTTCTTTCACAATTGAAACGTAATTTTTGTTGCAAAATCCGTTTTTAATTGATTCAATGCCTTTGTTTAGTCTTGGTTGAAATTTATACATCTGATTTTTGCTGCACACTTAGCTATAGAGGTAGTAGAAGCATCAGTATCAGCACTAGAAAACTTTAAAAACGTACAATTTTGTGTGGAATTGGGAAGGGCTCGTAAAACTTAGTGAGTGGAATTGTAAGAAATGTTCTGTTTCCCATTTTCTAAGGTAGTGATGCGGGAAGTCCTTTTTTTCTTTCTTTTTCGCAGAAGTATGGTCCACACAAGGCTCTGACTTACACTGAGAGCCATAAAAACGAGATGAAAATGAATAGCAAAGCGCTGCCGAATGATCTATAGTTTGCACGCGGGAAGAAAAGTGCAGCCATCTCGCTAATGTAGTTTGCCTCGGAGTACCAGTGCTTCGAACTCTGCGTCCTTTCCGCAGTCTATCACATGGTGCGCTGCGAGAAGAGGGATGAAAACGCTGGTAGAACCTACTGGACTGCAGGCGTCGCAATGTGCGTCACGATACGTGCTCTTGCTCATTACCAATCTGCCTTTCTTGAAGGCAGCGTGCCACCAGTTTGGCGACGTTGAACTCTCTTCCTGAAAAGATAGGACTAGAAGTGTAGGTCGAGTAAGAGCGCGATCACACTCAATCCCCTCCACCCATACTGTCCTGAAGAATAGCTATAATTTTTTCCTGTGAGGCACCTAGTTACGTTTGGTGTCTGCCACCGTGCAGGAGAGACAGCATCAGCTGTACGTTGATTGTCCGCTTGGTGGCAGACGCCTACGCCCATAACTTTGGTGTCGTAGGAAAATTTGATCGCCATAGCCGCTTCTCACTCTAATTTTTCTCAGGCAAACTGAGCGTGATAGCGCCTATGCTCCTGACCTTCACTTTTGAGGACATTTTTTCGTGAAGAGATCCCAACATCGTCAATTTCGTAGTACGCTGCCTCCTATGTAAAGCTAGCATTATAGAGGGAAATCAGCAGATTGTGAGAATTATGGAGAAGTTTTCTTCTTCGACTTTTTGATGCGGTTTTTTGCAGTGGTATTAGTGGGATCTTGAGGACTGGAACACTAATTGTGCTTTTTCGGAGGTCGAAATTACACTTTAACTTGTTCTTCCATTTTTCTTGCTAAATCATGGTTCTCCTTCAAATCATTTTTGCGTAATTTTCGCTTCCATCCACTCATGAATGATCGAGTACTCGTTTATTCTGTGTCGACGCTTCAGTTCTGGAGTGATTCATCATATTTAATACAGCAGAATTTCCTCTGATTATAATTTCCTGTTTCGGTTTCAGTGAAATTCACTGCAGGAGAAGTTGCTAACATTTTCTCAGCGGTATATTGCACTGATAATCAACAAGCCAACAAAAATTTTACGTTAATTTTCTATTTTTAATCGTTGGTTTAGTCACATTTGTTGTTCCTTCTTATTATTGTATTGCGTTATTGTTGTTGTTTCCAGGTTTACTACTAATACATATTGAAAGGCATGCTCATAGTGCTAAACGGAGGATAATTTGTGTCATGTTCGAGAGTTACATAGTTAATTAAATTAATTGTTGCTAGTTAGGTCATTATGTAATTTCTGCCAGATCTTGCTCGTATTCTCACACATTTGTCACCATTTCATTTCATAACCACCCATTTGCGTGAGATTTCAAAATCAGTGTATGGCGGCAGTTTCCAAATTGTACGGGCATATTAATTACATCCTTACATAGGAGAGGCTGTGTTAAATGAAGGTATCGGTGTTACTCCTCTCTAAAATCCTCATTTTCTCTTTTTTCAAGGTTAAGACAGCATTCAGTATCCATTTTCGCTCATATTTATAATTGTGGAGCTTAGAGTTTCACGTAGCTTGAGAAGAATCACCAGACGTCTTCACAAGGATCTTACTTGCATTGTTGACCATGAAAATGAGGTAATATTTCTAATGCTACTAAATAGAAAAAAGGTTTCTCGAGATAGGCTAGGACTTACATATGTTCTAATCTGCTTCACTTTCTAATAGACACAGTGACACCCAATACGGTGCTAAAGGGGAGGTTGGAAGGGAAACTTCTTCAGAAAAGATAGGAGAAGATGGATTTCAGGAACTATCAGGACCTTTATTATTGAGAGACATTAATGAAAAAAGTATTCGCTATCCGACGTTCTAGAAAAGGTCAAAATCTTGGACTAAGAGTGGCGCCTTGCCTTCAATATTCCAGGCATTTCACTATTCACATTTAACAGGCACTACGTTATGTTAAGTTTCTCTTGAGTGCAGCATAGTCTACAGTGATGGCGAAAATCTATTGTACGGAAAGCAAGCTTAGACTTAAAACTTTACGCGGAGGTGAATACCGGCGTGCCGGAGGATCACACGTGGAAAACACCAACATGTGAGACCACCGTCCGAAGTGGCTGCACAAAATCGCCTTCACCTCATCAGTGACACTATAAAGGGACTAGCAGACTGCCTTATTCAACGTGTTTTGAGGAATCTCCCACATTCAATTTGGAAGAGGGCACCTGGCTGAAAACGGAAGTTCTGGACTGAGGTGGTGAAAGAGGACTAGAGGACACTCGACGTGGATAGCGAATTCCGGCGAGACGCAAGGTTTCGAAAGATATAGAATAGCGACGAATGGATTGATTCTATGCAGGCTCTTGCAGAAGGTCGAGAAGGTCGGGGAGAACTCTGCTCAAAGACGATGCACCTCGACCAAGCTGCGGGTGTTCGCGTCAGGCGATAATATAGGTCCTTCGATTAAGTCGGTGTTTCTCTTAATCTACTTTGTGTGATTGCGTGACGCAGATTTAGATGACTTCAGTTTCGTCTCGCAAGTTTTTTTTTAGATTTAGAAAACAACAGGTACCAACATTTTCCAAGCGGTGTGAGCATTCGATTCTCAATGACACAATAATAGTCTTTTTTCGTTTTTCAAGTTATTATCGTTGAGAAATTACCCTCAAGAGCACATCTTTATTTATTGAACCTCTGGATTTCACAGAACTAAGGGGAGCCGTGATAACTCTATGAAATATGAAATAAAATAATGTTATCATTATTTCATCATTTCTCCACTTGAATAGAATAGAAAACAAAGATGGAAAAAGATGGAAAAAGGAAAAAAGGATAACAAATATTTGGTGGAACACGGAGACTAGTCCATTGTGAACTCATCATGCCAGATCATATATTTGTCATTGGATTTCCGCCAAACTTGCGAAAATTTCCCTTTAATGACACCCATTTTTTCGGTGTGGATTTCGTAGTCGGCGTTGTAGATGATGTAATTGCCAACCATTTGAAAGTGCTCATTTGTGAACTGAACAAAAATGATATATCACAGCTTCCATACTATTTAAAGGCATCACCCCACGAATCTGAGGTGGCGCAGATTTCAGGTGGAGTATTTCTATACGGGATGGGAGACTATGGAGAGGGGGGTGTTTCCGTATATTTCTTCCTAATTGCCGTAAAAAACGGCCCGGAAGATGCGGCGCCGCACAAGGCTGGCGCGCTCCAGTCGAACTCCCTGTGGAAAATGGTGCGCCAAAACGCCTGAAGCCGTTTCTTCCGGACCGTTTTTTACGCCAATTAGGAAGAAATGGACGGAATCACCCCCCTCTCCGTAGTCTCCCATCCCGTATACGAATACTCCACCTGAAATCCGTACCACCTCAGATTCGTGGGGTGATGCCTTTAAATGGGTGTCTGTCCTATATCTCTGTGATAACCTCAGTGATAAACCCTATCGATTATCTATCATCAAATGTAGACGATACCTTGTTAGTTGATTTTCCCATCTTCTTATCGAATTCAGCAAATTCGTTCCTGATAGCTGAAGTGAACCTCGATGAGTATTATTCGGGAATCAGCGACAAAAAGTTCTCCTATTCTCCTACCTTCTCTTCCATAATGTGCTTTTTTTCCAACCTGAACCAGGGTTGCGTCTGGGTCATAGTGCTCGGCCACCTATAACACCTTACTATAATTATCCTTCCTATGTGTTTGGTGTGGCGGTTAGAGGTTCGATCGATCGGAGGTTCGAATCCGCCCTAGTGCTCACCAAGCCTTTCATCCCACCGGAGTCGATAAATTGGTACGAGACCTGTCTGAGAGGATAAAAGCACTGACTTGACACATCGGCTAGCCACCGCAAGTCATTGTATAGACCAGTCACAAGTTCGCAAACCTCAAACGATTCTGAGGGACGGCAAGGTACCCGGAGTGCCGCCGCGGGCTAATGCGGTTAATTTACCGAAACCGTAGCCCTTCTTGCCCCACCCCCCCCCCCCGCTTTAGTTCCATTTTAATGAAAAAAAAGGAAAGAAAAAAGGTAAGTTAATATAAAGAAGAAGAATAAAGTTTAGTGAGCATTTAAAAGAAATATCCCCACTGTGTAAAACATTTCTAAAAAAATGTCCACTATGTGCTACTACTACTTCTTTAAGGACTTTTATCTACTGTAAATGCATCAACATAACCCAATAAGAGAAAAAAAAAAAAAAAAAAAAAAAAAAAGAACAAAATATAAAACTGAAAAAAAGAAAAGAAAAAAAAAAAAAAAAAAAAAAAAAGAAAAAAATCTGGGATTGTGCCTAGCCGATTCTGAGTAGAGGTGAACGTGGGGGCGCATCCCAAGCGGACTGATTAACGCCAGAAACTTTATCCACTTTATCTGTGTCTTAAGTGTGTCATTGATTTTTATATTACGTAAGTAGCACGGGTGGTTTTTTGAAGCGGTTACCCTCTTACATGTAAGACTCAGCCAAATTCAGCTACATGCAATAGCTACACAAGATCAAATAAATCCGTACACATTGGGATTTTGAGAAGTGGGAACTTTAAAGACAACGGTACCAGTGATTATCCGCTCTAGTTCTATTTTGAATAAGGTCCACTACGACCTTCTTCTAGTCTGAAGGGGAAAACGAAGTAGAAAGAAATAAAGGATTGACGGATAAAGTGTCTGAGGTTAATCAATCCGCCTGAGATGTGCCATCACTTTCACTTCAATTCCAAATCGTTTGAGGTTTACGAACGTGTGACTGGCCCGTATAATGACTTGCGGTGGCTAGCCGATGTGTCAAGTCAGTGTTTCTATCCTCCAATACAAGTCTGGCACCAATTTACGACCCCGGAGAGATGAAAGGCCTGGCGAGCTCTAGGGCGGATTCGAACCTCCGATCGATCATGCAGACAGCGGAACCTCTAACCGACTGCGCTACACCCGCCCTAGAAAGGAATATTTTATATTTTTCAAGGTTCCTCTTCTTTGACTAACGTTCAAGCTAAAATTTTCTATTAATTATCTCTCTTTTTTCAAATTTCTAATACAAGACTCATTTTGAATAATTAAACAGACCAATATTTCAAATATTTAAGTAACTATAGAACTTCCGAGACAAGAACATATGTAATTGATTTATCAAAACCTCAATTCTACAGTGCATGACTGATTGGTTACTAATTGAACGGTTGGTCAGATTGGTTCCCTGTTGTTTAACTAAGACTTCCAATATCGAAAATAAACTGGTTTGGGTCTTTCTGTTCAGCAAATAGTGTCCAGTGCGCGGTTAGGTTTCTGGTTTTCACCATCTCTGCACTCTTTTAAACTGTAAATTTGCTCAACTCTAGATGAACTCTACTCTCGTTAATTTTTTATGCAGAGATAGCTACCGATGGTATATCGCAATTAATCATCAGCTCACCTTTTCTAAATGAACTTCGTCAAGATTCTTCATGTATTCATCAAGAAGCGGTTTTAGAATGGCTTGGGCTTCTGAAAAATCAGTCTGAGATAAATGACCAAGAAAAAGAGTGGCACAAAAGTTAGTTTTGATTATTCTGTTTTTGAATTTTATCAAACTCCTAGTACAACTGTTCATAGACGATAGTGTTCAATTCATAGGTTATCCGCACCTATCAAGCACTGCAATATCATCAGATCTGAAGGTGTTTTAAGATGGTCTCATCTGTAAGCTGTGTATTTTCCATGCAATGTTCTTAGAAATGCTAAGAAATACTCGCGTCCGACGTTGTTCTTTCTAAAACAAATTGTTCTCCTCGTAAGTTGCAAAGGATAATCTTGTGAAAACTACAAAATATAGTGTATTGTACAGTGTTAATGAAGCACAGTTCAGGAGAAATGCCGTACAAGAACAGCAATTTTTATTATACCGTAAAGAAATCCTCACTACGATGCGAGACCGTCCCTATAGAGACTTTTACAGACGCAGACACGATCTCAATTTCGTTGTGTTCGGAGAACCGCCGAGCCATATTGCATCAGGCTTATCGGTTTAGTCGCTGCATACTGTGATCATTTTTCATCCACGGGCTTCATTAAATTTTTGCACTTTAAGTTCATATGTTTTCTTGTATTCCAAAGATGTACTTTCAATGTTTGGTTGAGTGTAATCCCCATTGACTACAGTAACCACTTTGCATTGGTAAAAAAACTTTTTTAACGAGACTCCACACATCTATCTAACACTTTAACATTTTTCCTAATTTTCTGGATGTCGCGGAGAACTCTGCTAAGTGACAGGGAACATCGTATTGTGAAGGAAGAGTTGGTAACCGATCAGCTCAAGTGGAACTCGAGTTGAAGAAGAGGTAATACTCGTCGAGAACGGTTTTATGTCAAAAAAAGTTGGTGGAGTTGTTTGCGCACTTTTTTAAGGGTTTCAATTGACGCAGTCTGTGTGAAACAGCATGAGCTTTTCGAATCAAACGTTCAAAAATTAAAGGTTAACAACAAATAAGGGACTCCTTTTACTAGTGGAAAAGGCGGATGGTCTTCTCGTCTTTTCTTTACGTTGCCGTTACTTTTTGACTTATTACGTTAAGTCAGATCACATGTCCTACATAGGTTTCAGTTAGCTGTGGGGGCTTTCTCGTCGAATTGGCACTGTTGTTTTAGGGGATATTTGTATCTACCCGTTGCATCCCGCTTAGGCGGGTAACTGACGGGCATTCTCCCTATTTACACATAAATTTTGTAATTTTTGAGATCGAAGGAATTTTTAGAAATATCTGGTTTTGTATGAACATGGAAAAAATTCTAGCTACAAAATGACTATTGCACCTTACTGTGTATTACGGTGAAAGCATTCTAAGTTGCTCAGTGGGTATTTTTTACATCTACAATTCTATTAAGAAAGCCAATTTTGAGTTCAATGAATTTTGTGGCGCAGAACAGTGACAGTTAGTCGCGATAACACCTATACGCACAAAAATTCCGCTCAGAACAGAAAAAATTTTATATGATAGGAATGGAAAGAGAATGAGTGGATCTATCACCCACACCTGTTCGATTTTGATGCAAAGTTTGAACGCGAAATGGGCGACTAGCCTAACTGATTTACAGGGTTTAACCACTTTTTCAAAACTAACTTCAAATTACTTTGCACTTTGAGGAGAGCGGAGTCGAATAAGCGAAATGCTCTTCCGATTCAACTTTGGCTTGCAACCGAATCACCAAAGGAAACAGTGCTGCTTACATCATTGGGAAGTTCAAATATAACACGTAACTCACCAGGGCAGGAGCTCATGGTGCTCGGAAGGGGGAGCGGCCCTCGCTGTCGTCCTCCTGCACTTTTATATCGGTGGTGGAGAGCCAGTTAACGATCAATCAACCGTAACACATGCACACATGCAAGAGAACTTCTTGTTGCATCATAACCGCGAATCGTCGACAGCAGACGAAAAAAGATCGTCATTAGGCAGAACATAGATTTGGCCGAATCTTAAAAATTCTATGGAGTTTTTGCTCTCCGATAACCACTATGTCCTCACTGAACTTGCAACTCTGACCTCTCATACAAATCCTTAATTTTTAAGTTTTTTTTTCAGTTATTTAGTCTCTCGTATTGCTAATAATTGTTTGGGCGCTTAAAGGAAGCGGTATGGGTAGTCTTTTTATAGCTTTTAGAGATACCAAACATTTGAACACGATAATCTCTTGGGCTTCCAAGTGCAACCAAATTTATCTAGGATTATTCAAAATGCACCACCACGTGTATTAATGTTACTGTAATAATCCGAGAACAAATCTACGGGCTAATCTAAGTTCCAACGACATGAAACCAAATTATCAATAGCTAAATTACATCTGTCGAATAAAAAATGTAACAGTAAAGGAAAGGAGACGATCGAAAAAGGAGACGAAGATCGAAGTGGTGCAAAAAAGTGAGCGAGAGATTCTTTTGAGTGTGCTGTGAAGAAAATTAGAAAAATTACAGTACCCATCTTCTCGAACGTTATGTCAGCCTTATAATGCGGTGTTTTTACGTGACAAGCTTGGTTGAGGAATGATTTGGAGAAATTCGAGAAACTGAGACCTTTAGAAGTTTTTCATGGTAAACTGAGGAACGTTCTGCTCCTGACATTTGAGAGGATTTGGCGCGTACTGTTTCTGCTCACTTGACTAAAGGTTTTCTAGTATGTTTACTTGTGACAAATCCAAGCGAGAACAACAAACAAAATGCTTGTGGTGTCTTGCTGTTCTATTTCTTGTTCTGTCATTACAGTAGTCGAGACAAGGAAAAAGTTATGATATATTCCTAAAATAAAGAATTTATTCTATGGAGAACTCGTCATGCAAAATTAAGTATTTGTTGTTGGATTTCCGCCAAATTTGAGTGAATTTTCCCTTGACCATTCCCATCTTCTCGGTGTTAGTCTCGTAGTTTGCTGAGATGATAAGGAAGTCGCCCGTCTTTTGATATTGAACTCCAGTAAACTAAACGATTGAGCTAAATTGAGTAGTCAGAGAATATTTAGTAAAAAAAAGTGCTTCGGATACCTTATTGGTTACTTCACCCATGCGCTGATCGAATTCCAAGAGCTCCTTCTTAATTGCTGAAACAATTCTAAACTTAAGCACCCAATCCCGTTCAATGTGAAATGGTGAATACTCTCCTACCTTCTCTTCCATAAATTCCTTTATTACCGACATGCACAAGGGTGGCATCTGGATCATAGTATTCAGTTGCCTGTAAGACACAACAATTAACTTACAGTACAGAAATTTCCACCCTATGCAGCTCTTTTCATTACTGCTTAATATATAGTGGAAGGGTGGATGTAGCGCAATGAACAAAATTTTGTTTGCGTTATTAACGGTTCAGTATCCTTCAAAAACAACCAAAAATTTCATGTATGTGATCGAAAATTGGTATCACTTTCGTCTGAGGAGATGAAAAACGCTGATCTAGTACCGCGACACACCAACGCAAGTCTACGTCCGCAACTTACGTTACTTTGCTGCACACACGTTCATAAAACATTACTGAATTCTGAACTGAAATTGAACGCACTGACGCATCCCAGAAGGATTGACGCCAAGCCCTTTATCCTTCTAATCTTTAAATAGCAAGGAAGGAGTCTCCAAACATGGGATCAACTTCAAGAATCTCTATTCGAGTTTCGAGTTTAAACGCAGCCATTTCAAAGTGAAGATAGGAAATGAGGATAAGGATGAGAAAAAATGTGATAACGGGGCAATTAGGGGGCTATGGAAAAAAGAGTAGACCTTTGTCACGTGAACAAGGTCTCTGTTCTGGCGATCTAATTTTCCAGAAAGTTATAAAAAATTTTGCCATATACTTTCGTATACTTCCAAAATCTTTGGAAAAATCATACTCTAAAAAACGCCTTGTGAATGCACGTTCAGAGGGTTCCAAAGTTTACCTGCATAGAGAAAGTAAAGCGATATCAACACCTAATGACCATTCCCCCACTTATCTCTTCATCAGTTCTTTTATTTTTATTTACGTATGAAAATGTCCATAAATCAGCAGAAGTACTTTTTAATGTACTGTTTAATGCGTACGACACAAGCGCTCACCTCTTCAACATGATGTTCCTCCAATTTTTTCACGTAGTCATCAAAATGAGGCTTAAGAATAGACGTAGCTTCTGAAAGAAAAAAGAAAATGAGAAGCTCAATATTTTACCTTTTCTTCACCGTTTACGCTACGCTACGCATCTGAATGGCTGAGCTCACATGAGTTGATAATCGCTAGGACCCACCTTGATTGGAGCTCATGTTAGCTTGCGGGGTGTGGCTTTCCGTTACGTACTTTCTGTCATTTTATACGTCCGCTCCAAGGTCAGGTCAGCAATCAGTGCATTAGATCGAAGCACAACTGATACGAGAAGTGATTTGTTCTTCCAGTGTCACTGATTGGTAATTCAGTTTTGTGTTGAAGTACACAATAGTAAAGGAGCGTGTTTCTGGGGAACGATATACGAATGAGAAAAAAAAACAACTAAATGAATTATATGTAACCAAGCGCTGCTCTTCTCTCTCTTTACTGAGTTCGTAGTTGATACTCCCACCCGAAATTGTGTAGGGAGACGTGTAGTGTAGTTTGTAGCCGAGATGCAGTCTCATTCTGATATAAAAACATTCGGTCTGATAACTTTGGGTTGATAGACTCTGCAAAATAATATTATCAGGACACTGTTGTGATACGGTAGAGGTCCGGTTAAAGGTGGAGCTGCACATCAGGAAGATTTTCTCTTGAGTAATCAATAAATAAAGTCTAATAATAGGATCGAACTGTAATTCTCCACTTCTGGTCCCGGTCTCTACCATTCCGACTTTTTCACTGGCAAATTAACAAAATTGAATTTTTGTTTGTTGATGCCCAGCACGACATTATTCTTTTGATTTCCTTAACAGACAAGTTCTCTATTCTAAAAAGATGCATTTAAGAGAGTGTTTTGTTCGACACACACCCTCTCCTCCTTACCACCCACTGCGCCTACCAAAGGCACGTTACGTCGTACAAGCAACGCAATCTGATGCCCATGGATCTTATTAAAGTGAAATGCACAGAAACTAATCTATCTGATTCAAGCACACGAATTGGAAGCTTGGATTTATTTTTGAAAAAAAAAATTCTGAATAGAAGTCAACTTCAAACCTGGTTTTATTCCGTGTAACAGCATTGTCACTGCGGAATTCGATGATACCTTATCATGTTAAGGAATTAAGCAACATTTCTCTTTCTTCTCTAGCATTTACGCCGGTTGCTCGTGGTGTTAGCGTCAGGAACGAGGCAGGCACAACTCATGCCACCACCTGCGGAATCGTTTCACAATAGATGTTCGTATTCTTGAACATCTGGACCGTAAACATAAAATGTGATTTGCAAGTTGGACATCAACACTTTTTTGCCGTGCTCACAGTTCATATTCGCACTCGAAATTGTATCCAGGCAGTGTAGTTTGTAGCCGGGACGCAGTCTCTCATGTCTATTCACTCTGACATAAGAACATTTTCACTGATAATTTATTGCTTGTAGAAGCCCTTCAAAATTGCATTATCAGAACACTGTTCTGAAATGGCGGCGTTCAGACGGGACTCAGAATGCCAGGACCACCCACTATCGAGAATTGATGACAGCTGTAGGTCAAGAGTAGTCGATTGGCGTTTCGGCTCTGCTGTAAATGTAATTTCAAAATGTATACATGATTCGCCGGTAGATCACCATACAAAATACGTTACTTCTGGGACTGCACTCAGCAGATTTATTCTTGGAAAGGAAGATTTTCAGTAAATGAGTACGCGCATAATAACACTTTTACCTGTAGACGTTTTACCTTTGTTTTCCCTGTGACTTTATCTTTGCAACATTATTAACAACATTTTACTTCTTACTATTTATTTTGGTTCGACATTTTTATTTCTTTTTAAAATTTTTCTGAAGAAGACTATCAAAAGCGAGATCTCAGAGATTCTACAGAAACATCGATCGCGAGGATTATGGTATTAGAGGTGAACACATTTATTGGACGATTTTGGCGAGGTTTTTGTGGAAACCATTAAGTTCCACTGAATATTGCTGGCTGCTCCGCCTCACAGTGATGTGCTCGAATCATATGACAGATTTTTCGCTAATCTGCACAGACACTCCGAACTGAACAGTGCATTGCACAGAAAATCAAAAAAGGAAAAACTGATTTGAAACTGAAAACTCGGCGGGATATGGAGTTCCGCAGAGGGGTTCGAGATGGTTATCGCTCGTTTTCATTAAGAGATGTGTGGATCGGTGTTTTAATCAAACTGTCATTACCGCAGAAATACGTTTGTCTACGATTATGATTGGGTTGCATTTCCTAGAATTGAAATATTCTTCTTACGTTAGTTTACTTTAAAGGCATCTCCCCACAAATCTGAGGTGACACGGATTTCAGGTGGCGATTTCAGGCGATCGTAGATTATGGAGAGAAGGGTGATTCCGTCTATTTCTCTCTAATTGCCGTAAAAAACGGCCCGGAAGATACGGCTTCGAGCGCTCCGGTGCGCTATTTTCTACAACGACTTTGGTTGGAGCGCGCCAACCTTGTGCACACGCCGCATCTTCCGTACCATTTTTTACGGCAATCAGGAAGAAATGAACGGAATCACTCCGTTCTCCATAGTCTACTATCCCGTGTAAGAATACTCCACCTGAAATCCGTACCACCTCAGATTCGTGGAGTGATGCCTTTGAAAGCTGTAAGAATCTTTCATACACTTGATACACAGTCTTCTGTTAAGAGATCTCTTCACTGTACCTGCAAATGAATCTTGCAAACTCTCCAATCTCTGAATTTCTGCTAAGAGCATTCCTTAAGCTTCAGTAAGAAATATAAAATCCGTTGAATGCTATTGATAACAACAGTGCTAAAAGTTGTGCTTTCTCCTTAACTTACCAATTTCCCCTCAGAAATGATGTAGAGAATGATTCACAGCTATGGTAATACTTGGTGTTATAAGCTCTTTTGCGCTGGTCTCATTGGGCTTATGCAAGGTAAAAAGTGCGTTGGAATTTCTCCAGCTGAGAGGTCGTAAGAGGTCACATTCGACAGTTGTCTTTAATTTTTGATTTGTATGGTACTTGAATAAATGATACAGAAAGACTCGAAACTTGTACAACGACAATAGCTGAATTAAGACGAAGATCCACAGCGTACATTGCTAGAAACATTTTAGTCCTTATCTCTCTACTAACAAAACTAGTGTCCTCTTTGAGCCAATTTCGTAGATAAACGACTCAGCATTTTTTTTCGTGCTCTAAACTACGCTAGAAGACGTCGGGATCGTTTTGCTGGGTGAAGACGAGCAAAATCGTATGCTGTATTTACAGCCAGCTCTCAGCGCGAGCAGAAACCATCAAATACTTAAATAAACGTAATGCATTATAGCAAATGGGTAATGGAATGAAAATAAAGATCGTTTAAACTGGACTTAACCACCTAAAATTTTGATTCTTTTGAAAAATAACTCATTACCACAACTACCAGATCTAAATGCCACAAATTTCTGTAGAATTATCTTCTATCAGAGAAATGGAACTGGAAAGACTACGTCGTAACTTCGTATTGAATACTAAGAAACCGTAGGAGGCAGCCTTCATTTTCCTCATAACTTAAACATTGCCCCCCTATAACCGTCAATCTAATACATTGAAAATCCGCTTTTTTGTTAGAATAGCTAATGTGCTATGGTGAGGGGACCATCGGAAGCAAGGCCATGCATGGGTTGAGAATTTCATAACACAGGGGTCGTGAGAGAGGTGTGCCAGTGGAGGTAGTAATGACGAGGAAGCAGTCGATGTTAAATAAACACACATCAAAATGTGCAAAATGTTAGAAAAATAAATCGCGCGATGTGTATTTAAAGGAATTGCAAAAACAAATCTACCTCTTGTTCTGGAATTAGTTTAGGGAAATACTAGACAAATGGAGGAGATTGATATAAGAAGAAATGCGAGATCATCAGTCCGAAGACGAAAGTGCGCTCTTAACTAAGCTCTTAACTGCGTTCGGCCTTGTTTTAGAGTGAGTGATTGTTTGAAAAAAACATGACTTTTCCACTTAACTGTCAAAACCAGTGCCATCGAATACCCGAATGATTGAAATTATTACAACTCATAGTCATCATGATCATGATATATAATAACGAGCTTAGTCCGTGTGTGTGTGTGTGTGTGTGTGTGTGTGTGTGTGTGTGTGTGTGTGTGTGTGTGTGTGTGTGTGTGTGTGTGTGTGTGTGTGTGTGTGTGTGTGTGTGTGTGTGTGTGTGTGTGTGTGTGTGTGTGTGTGTGTGTGTGTGTGTGTGTGTGTGTGTGTGTGTGTGTGTGTGTGTGTGTGTGTGTGTGTGTGTGTGTGTGTGTGTGTGTGTGTGTGTGTGTGTGTGTGTGTGTGTGTGTGTGTGTGTGTGTGTGTGTGTGTGTGTGTGTGTGTGTGTGTGTGTGTCAGTGCCTGCCTCGACGCCAGAAAGCTATAAAATGGGCTGTGACGGGTCCGGCATATTGTCTGCAGCTGGCATCTTTGATGGGGATTTTCTTTTCATGAATAAAGATCACCATCGGTGGGCGCGGGAACCGCTCAGTGGAAGGACTCGTCGACCAAATTCTCACCTACTGGAGGTACTGTCTACTTGACGTCTCGGTAGGACTATCCTTTTGTAGTGATTCGAATCACTGTCTCCTTTGTGCAAAAATACGTTGGAAACAAATTGTTGGAAACAAGGAGGGTTTTGAGGGTGGATCCGAGTACATTGCACATTGATACGCGATTAGTAGCAAGATCTTGCAGGAGGATAGTTTGAACCACGGGCAAAAAAAAAAGACTCTAGAATCAGCACCGAGAAGGACAATTCTAAAGAAGTACCGAAGCGACTTCCGCGAATATCATGTTCCGCTAACAACCTTGCTCAGCGAAGACGGGATTTGCACCTGTTTTCGTCGTGATATGGGAATCACGAAGATGCTCTACTCTAACCTTCTCCGTTTGTCAACTCCTGCATCAACCCACATTATTTGTATTATTAAAGTCTCGCCGCGGGTTCTCCCTTCATAAGTACCTGTCGCTATAGGGAGAATGAAACCTAGCAGAAAGAGAGGGTCCCAAGCCAGTGGTGGAGGACCTATTAAACCGTTCTAATCTATGAGAGAGGTGATTGAGAATAACTTCGAAACTATCTTCTGACATCCTTGCTGAGCGTGTTCCATGATCACCTTGATCACCTTGACTCCCGTTGATCTTCGAACTGGTCGAGCGAGCGCCACTAATTCTTGCATTTGTCCCGATCGCGTGCCAAAGTAGCCCAGTGGTTCCTCCTTTCGTGTAGGACACGAAGAGCATCATACTTTTCTTTGAAAGACTTCGTGAAGAAATTTGACCATTGGGTCGGCGGTCTTCCTGTAGTGCGCATAATATCGCGGGGAACCCAGTCGCTCTCGGCTCTGGTCCAACGGTTGTCATTAAAGCGCATCACGTGTCCGGCCCACCTTATTTTACTTTCCTTGACAAACGCGGCGGCGTCTCTAAACTTCGATCGCTGACGTAGGAGAGAACTTCGAATCCCGTCCCTCACTTGCGTGAAACGGGATACTCCTAGCATCACTCCCTCAATTGCGCGTTCAATGACGCTCACCGCGTTTTCTTTCCGCTTGCGAAATGCCCAGGTTTCCGAAGCATAGGTCAAAGCAAGAAGTACGGTGGTGTTGAAGAGGCTGGTGAAGAAACATAGCTGGTGCATTCGGACATGTTCGTTCCATTGAACTTGAATGGGACATCCGAGACCCATCTCACTTGGAGATTCGGCTGAAGACCGATTCAATCACGTGTTTAGTCAAATTCGGCCAGCATTCGTTAAATCGTTCATTCTGCTTGAATGATGCTAGACGTTATCGGGACGATGTCAACAACAAAGCGTAAATGGTGTAGCTGCCAACCATCAACCGTCGCTCCCATTTCGTCCCATTCCAGCTTTCGTTGAGCGTGAACAGGGCATCCGAGATCCATCCGTTCCGCATGAACATCGTCTTTTGTAGATTCAGCTGAAGACCAATGCATCCATATGTTTTGTCAAACTCGGTCAGCATTCGTTCCGCTTGGCTGATGCTAGGTCTTGAGTTGAGAGGGTGACGTCGTCTCGTCTCGGTCAGTCCGAGACGTCGTACTTGATCTTCTTGGCTTCCATCATCAGATCTTCGATGACCGCTTCCGATGCAAGCGTACGTGCGTTATAAGTACAGGTCGCCATCCAAGTCCTTTTCCGTTTCGGTAGCCTATATGACTCCTGCAACCCCGTCCTACCTGGCCCTACCGTACCAGGCTTTCCTCCAGAATCAGGAGACTCTCTTCTATTACTGTGTTTTGCATAAAAATTTAAAACCTATGGGCAGGTTGCAAGCCTCTAGTCCCATGAGCTTTTGGGAGAACTTCCGTTCTCCCGGAGTGGACATGTGCAGCTTATTTGTTGGAGGCGACTCCAAACCGCTTCCCTTGCACCTCCCAGTCACTTGATTGCGGGCTTTTGGCCGGACTGACGTGCGGGATACAAGGATGTCATGAGTCAGTCCTGGCTCAGCAGAAACAGGGAGTCCATGCCCTGAATCCACCTGCGTCTCTGGGCAAGCACAAGGTCGCTTTTGGTCCGCGACTAGGGAAAAACGGGAAAGATTGAAGTAAAAACACTTCGTGACATTTTCCATCTCACGACGAGAAGAGGAGTGAATTCCGTATTCGCCCAACAAGTATGTCTTAACCTTTGGACAGCATTTGCACTCGTCAAGGAAACTACCAACCAAATGGCGGACCAAGATCTCCGTGCTCATCCGTGATATAAAATCAGGTCTGGGGGCGGTGTCAGGTTTCATTCTCCTGATAGCGACAGGTACTTCCGAAGGGAGAATCCGCGGTGAGACTTCAACAATAAAAATAATGTGGGTTGATGGAGGAGTTGACAAACGGAGAAGGTTAGAGTAGAGCATCTTCGTGATTCCCATATCACGACGAAAACAGGTGCAAATCCCGTCTTCGCTAAGCAAGGTTGTTAGCGGAATATAATACTCGTGGAAGTCGCTTCGCTACTTCTTTAAAATCGTCCTTCTCAGTGCCGCTTCTAGAATCCTTTTTTACCTATGCTTTAAAGTATCCTCCTGCAAGACCTTTCTGCAGCTAGAGCTTGCTGCTAATCGCTCAATGTGCGATGTACTCGGATCCACCCTCAAAACCTTTCTTCTTTCCAACAATTTGTTGGTGGTCTTCGAAATTCGATCCAAGTTTGTCGTACGCGGCTTCGACGCACGTCGCAGGCTCGCAGTTTTCTGAGGGGCAGTTCGTACCTCCTCAGTCATGTTGGGACAAGGAGTCCTTGAGAATGGAATCGTTGTATACGACTTCTTTCCCTCTTCATTGCCGATGACAGATATTTTTTTCCAACGTGTGGTAAGTATTTTTGCACAAAGGAGACAGTGATTCGAATCCTACCGAGATGTCAAGTAGAAACTACCTCCAGTGGGTGAGAATTTGGTCGATTTCCACACGAGTCGTTCCATTGAGAGGTTTCCGTGTCCACCGACGGTGATTTTTCTTCATGAAAAGAAAACCCATCAAAGATGCCAGCTGCAGACAATATGCTGGCAAGCCGATTGCCATTTTCATTCCGGTCCCCCAGTTCAAACCTTCTCGCCCAACCTACTTGGATCACGGAGCCACATTGTAACATTATGACGAAAGTAAATCTTAGCAGTAGTTTACTCTTAGGCTAAGCTTCCTGTTCCGAGAAGTTGGAATGTCGGATATGTCGAACTCTTTCCTTTATTGAGTCAGCTCCACACCAGTATGAGGCGGTAAACCGTTGTGGTGAAAACCAATTGTGTACCATAAATTTTGTTTCTCTTTTCCGTTGCATAGGTATGAAGTATATATAGTTTCATTCAAAATGTATAAAGGAGCTCTTTTCGTAAAATTTATTCGTTGTTTTCGCCAGTCATAGTTCACATTTCCGTATCTTGACAAATCAGTATCAAACAGAGAACAGTTGACAAAGGCATTTTTCAAAAATTTCTGAGTGGTAGTTAGAACAAAACGGATTCATAATTTAAGGAATAGGTACTACAAATTTATAGTGGACACGTGAAAGGTTCGCTCAAAAATAATTAGATATCTTAACAAGACAATTAGCGAAAAAGCCAGCAAAGGGACTGATCTCAAAACATTGGTCAAGTGTTAGACTCAATATTTGGTTTTTAATTTACTTGATTTCAAAAATAATTACTTTTTTGAAATCAGATCGATCGAATTACATACTTTGAAGAAAATTGATTTCTGCTCCGTATTTTGATGATCTACGGAAAGGAAGCCACGAATGGAGACTGGAAATCGGCTGTCTCTTAGATCCTAAGGTATTTAAGATTTCTATCCTGTATACTATCCTAGAATATTTTGAGAGGCATTTTGAATGTCACTTCAAATATTCTTCGATTTTCTTAATCTATAAAAATCACAGCAGTAATTTTTACCGCAAACTGCAATCTTTTCTGGTATTTGACATTTATCTCAGTCATGAAGGGTGTTGGTTCAATAAAGTCTACCATCTCGGAACGCTTTCACTGAGTGGCAGTTTTTGAAGCTTCATTATTCTTGATTCAATATACATAATAAAGCTGGATCAATGGGGCTAGATCATAGAGCAATAAGGAGTGACATCACATATGCACTAATCTCCATCGAAAACGAAGTACAGTTTTCTAATTACTGTGAATTACTTGATAATATGTCAGATCATGTGCGGTTGATCCGTGACAAACCTAAGGATTTGGATGATGTTCAAGGAGGTCATCACGGATTGCAAATATAATAGATAGAGTTGAGAGATTGCACACTCTCTTGAAAGCTAATACCGTGAGAACAAAAGAGCGCGGTGTTAATTAAGCAAGTCGAGGATTACCGGGGTACCGTCTAGTTATAAATAAGTGTTCTGCTTTTCGGGTTCTCGTATACGAGTTTCTCTGTTACCTTCTCCTTGCTCTGGCTCGGACTAAACGCAATCAGGCACTTGAGTGTACGCTTTGGGAGCGTATGAGCTGTATGACGTGGACAATTACGTGATGCTGGATTCCCAAACATTTCAAAAAGGTGGGGTCGTCAGGCACGTCACCGAAGCCTACATCCTGTAAATTCAATAAGGAATAATCGAAAAAAAAAACGCAAAAAGCAAGCAGCAAGCAAGCAAAAAAGCAAAAACCATACATTTCGTCGTGATAACATATCGAACATTGTCGGGTGAACTCCAAAAAGCCGCCCAGTCCAGACTTCTACGATAGCTCTGTGAAGCGTTCGCTGCGTTTCAGAAAACCGGCTCGTCATCAGTCGGAGACTGCACTATCTACAACGGCGATGCTGACGGAGCAGAGATCCCGCAATAGCTGTTAGCAACCATCACAACAGCTTGGTGGAAGTATTGTACGACTGCAGGACTGCATAGGACATAAATTCTGAATCACAAGTGCTCATCTACGTGTGGAAACCGCTGAAAAACAGTAAGGATGCTTCCAATGATATGCTCAAGGCGTTGATTCCTAAAATTACCAGTCTCCAGGTGATGCAAACCAAAATGAGAACATTGAAGCTTCTATTCGATTGAGTTCTGATTAGGAAAATCGCTCAATCAGCAGTTTAAAAATCAAGAGTTGCTCGAGACGTCACATTCGACTCTGACTCTTCTCAGCTTCAAGATACGTATTGACAAGCTGAGTGAATCCCACTTGTCCAAAAATTCATATGCAAGGTCTGAAGTACGAAGAATTTGCAGGAGAACTTCAGCCAACGTGTGTATTTTCATGTTGGATAACTATAAAGTAGTTTCCCGATGCAGATTCTTTTTAAAAATGCAACTCACGTTGAATTCCATTATGTATCGCCTTCACCATTGGCGATCTGAGCCAGGAGAAGCGTTTGAGGAAGAAGTCGCGTCATCAACGCCACCAGCTTATGAGCTCAAGCATGTTTGTAGGCGGACATATGTGGTCAGCGCCACGACCGAGTCGGAGGTACCAGTGTGCATCTGTGAAAATTTAAAGTGCGGTGGAGATGATAGAATTAGCTTAAAAATGCTGAAATCTCTTCCTCCGTCTGGGACTCATGAGATAACAAAGATCATCCGCTCGATATGAATCGACGAAATATAGCTGACATGTGGAGACACGCTATCATAATTTCTCTCCGCAAGAAGTTATCCGCCACGAATCCTAGGAAGTTCCGAGGATCATCCTTGCAGCGTATTATGCACTAAGTTTTGAGCAGATTATCCTAAAACCGGCTTGTCAAACGTTGAAACTCAGAAAGAAATCAACCGTGATGAACAAGCCTAGTCAAGCTGGAAAAATACTCCGCCCAAAATGAAAGTTGTGGACATAGTTGGTAAAACGCGACATGAGGACACCCGGCATCGATAAGCATTTCAGGCGAGATGTCAGGCTTTGCAGGATATGGAACGGCGGCTAATGGAATGATTCTGTTCAACTGATTCCTGCTGAGGATCGAGAAGGTTTAGCAGAGTAATGCCCAATGATGACACACCTCGGAGCAGGTGCGGGCAGTCGCGTCAGGTTATAATACCAGCTCACCGACTAAGTGAAGTTATATTCTTTTTTTCAGAGAGATGATTTTTAGATGATTAAGTATTTTCAAGTAGAACGTCTTTAATTTTCGCACATTCCATCTTCATCCTACATAATAACATTTTTAACTATAGACGTTTTATTTTCGTTCTTTCAACATTTTTCCGGATGAGTAGGTTTAAACATGTCATCTCACAGCACATAAGAAGTATAGTCGGGTCAAAACTATATGAATTACGAGTGCAGTTTCGGTGCATTTGCGTACGCGCTCGAAACTGCGCAGTGGAGACAGCAGTTGGAACCGTCGCAAACTGCAACGATGGATGATACCAGATAAGGTTTCATCACGCTCCTATCCGCTGCGCTCTACCGAAGCGCATCGAGAGAAGCCGGGTACACAACTGTGTACGTGCTTCATGTCGTCTCGACCCTACTGTATGTACACACGAGCAAACACTGTTTTTCGAAAAAAAAACTGCCACGATTCTACAGAGACATCGACCGCGAGAATAGTGTTAAGGAGCACAAATTCACCTAACGATTTTGCCCAAGTTTTAATGGAAAACATTAAGTTCCACTGAATATTGCTGGTTATTCTGTTTCACAGTGCGCTCGAATCGAAAAAATTGACAGATTTTTCGTTAATCTGGACCGACACTCCGAACTGAACAGTACATTGCAGATTTAACAGTGAAAATTCGGCGGAGTGTTGCGTTCCGCGGGGGTTCGAGATGGTTATTGTTCGTTATCACTGAAAAAATGTGTAGATCAATCTTTTCATCAGTTATTACAGAAGAAATATGAAGTTAAGTTAAATAAGAAGAAGTTCGTCTAAGATTATGATTTTGTAGCATTCCCTAGAACTGATATGTTGTTTTTACGTTAATTTAAATTAAAAGCTGTGAGGTAGCCTTTCATACACTTGATTCACAGTCTTCTACTGAGGGAATCATGGAAATGTTGTGCAAAAACCAAACGATATGAGGAAGATGGGCAGCCTTCTAGCAGTGCCCAGGTTTTTAGGTCCTATTTGAATTAACTGGACACAAAATTGAAGTGTGTGCTGGAGACCTGTCACAGTAGAAAACAAGTATACAGCAATCTGCAGAAGGTTATTGGACATTTGCACACTAGATACAACTCTCCTGCAAACGCAATCTGTTTACTGTACCTGCAAATTCTATAACCACTGGATTTTTGATTTCTTCAAAAAAAAATTTTAAATCTAGAAACGAATCTAACATTCGTTGTGCGTTGTTAATGAAAAGAACGCTGAAGGTTGTGCTCAAAGCTAGGAATTTTTCCTCTAAGCTTATATTGAAAATATCTCGCAGTTATGGTCCGTCTGAATAGTTTAAAAGTGCTAAACTACGAAATGGAATTTTGCAGTAAAATCGATCGTTGGCACGCTCAAATAGTTTTGGCCATGATTAAAGCACTCAAATCTTATGATAGATATATGTCTGCAAATGAAATGAAAACCACACAAATTCACATACAGAAAAAATCTGCCATCCATTGCAAACGTTCGAGTTTGATTGGTCGAAACCCTCCTATTTTTTGAATTTTTTTAAAGAAATCGCATTACAAAAGCTTCGTTGATCTTTGGAAACGATTGAACTTTCATGATTTCTGCATGACTGTCCGGATTCGAACTGATTTATCTCTCAAGAAAATAGTTCACATTTATGTGCATGTGTATGAACTGGTGATGGTCGAGCATCACTTCATGTCGTGAGATATTTGCGAATTTATTTCATGAGATCAAGGTTGACCTGCTGGGATTGCAAGACTTCCTTCGATGTCATAGTGGCAGGCACAAAAAAGGGAATTAAAACTCCGTTCCACAAATTATTACCTAGTAGTCGTGCTCAGCTTCAATACACTGCTGTTAAAATTTTTTTTACAAAGACTAGTAGCTGTGTTCACGATTGAAATAGTGCACCACTAGTACTGAACATGATGAGCTCAGAGTTCAATTCCTCTTCGATAGGTGCTCCAACTAGTTACAAAATATTTATAGGCTTTTGAAAACCTAAAGACACGCATGCTTGCATTTGTTTATTTCATTAAACCAACATGACATACCCTGCATTCAATAGAAAAGCACTAATCCCAAAGATATCATTCGAGTGGAATCAATCATTGAAATGGTCGAAGTCAGTTTCTGTTGATGTCCGCATTTTGAACCTTTATAGCTTTTCTGTTGTAGGTTCGATAACGAGGGCAGTAGTAGCTGTTAATGCAATTATTCGTCGTCGTGTCCCTCACGAATCCTGGCTGACAGGTGCAACCAGGGACGCAGTACTGATAGCAGAGCTGAAAAGCATCAGACATTTATGGAATGATGGCATGGGACAATAGAGTGCTTACATAGTAAGGGGTGTTACAAGCTCTTTCGCATGGGACACATTGGGCGTATGTTTGGTAAACGGGACAAGCTGTAAAGCGACAGTTTAGTTTAAGTGGTTGAATTGTAACGAATAAGTGCTCTTTTGTTCCTATTGTAATATCCTGGTTGCTGTCCGGGATACGTTTGATACGGTGGAATGTACTCACTGTATACGGGAGGGCTTTGGTAGATGGGGACGACAACGATCGGAGGATAAGGGGTAGGAGCAGGAGTCGGACAAGCGGACCTAAATTGATAAAAAAATGGACTGTATAAGCTTTTCTGCGACTTTGACTTTGACTACGTTTCGGAAGGAAAAAAAAGTCCGGAAGGCATACTTAGGAATGCAAACTCCAGTATAGCGGATGTATCCCTCAGAACATTGGCAGACGTTTGCAACGCATCGTTTAACGCAGGTCTAAGAATTTAGATCTTGTTGGTCAATATACTATTAGAAGAACTCAAGCGAGCACAGATGCTTTTTAAGTTATCAATAAATAAAGGTTTTGTGAAGAATTCCGCAACTTACTGGATTTGGTGTAGCGCAAGTCGGTTCACAAGGAGTACCGCACACCCATCGTCTTTGGTTTACTCCACATGCTGCTGTAACAGTATTTGATAAGTGAAAAAACATTCAAATGTTTTCTAAAGTTATATTGCAGTTTGATTAGAATAATTTCGGTGTTATCATATGTGAAGCTAATTTTATTTGGATTTTGCTTTGAGATATTAAAATACCAACACCACTGAGAATCATAAATATACGTAGTTGCACCGACATGCTTTTCCGGACTACCACGACGCGTCTACCGTAATTCAACCATTTTTTTGACCTAATCCAGACATCCTCTCCACCCTCTACCCTGCCACAATTGAGCTCGTGCTGCGGTCGTAAGAATATACATAAGTCCTTTGATGTCAAATGCTATCGCTTCCAGAGATTCTTGTCAATTTTGTGATAATATACTTTGTGCAAATTGTGAACTCACTTCCTGGAGCCGGTGTTGTTGGACAGGTTCCTCTGATGACACAAAGATACTGTAACATCATCAATTGTACTATTGGATAATTTATTATATACAGGAAAAAGAACGAAACTTAAAATTACAAGTCTTTTTAATAACAATAACAGTATAACAGGAAAGATAGAACTCATGCACATATGTATGTATGCTTTCACCTTTTCGTATGTATAACATGCATTCATTTAAAAACTTACATCTCTAAGTACGGAAGAGGCGGCACCAGTAACACCAGTAATCGATTGACGTTCTGAAATTGATCTTATGCCTCATCTTGATTATTATTTGAACTCAAACCATGTTACTCATAAGACTGGTTTACTTTTTCGTTGACCATTGCAAGGAACTCCTTGTTTTCAAAAAAAAAAGAAGTATTCAATAGGAAGATTAACTTCCCTACTTTTCCTGACTTGCACCTTACAATGAGACGGGTCAATACACTCTCCAGTACCGCTTTCTACCTTGCCGCTAGGGCATTGGCAAACTTTGCTGGCGCAGGAAGCGATCTGAATAAGAAGAAAGTCTTACGGTAATAAAATCTCTCTTCCATTTCCATAGCTGAGTGTGAATCAAAAAGCGGCAAATTGAAAATTTTCTGTCCAAAAACTGTA
Organism: Necator americanus; assembly: GCF_031761385.1. Lineage (NCBI taxonomy): Eukaryota > Metazoa > Nematoda > Chromadorea > Rhabditida > Ancylostomatidae > Necator > Necator americanus. Next base: position 26,124,223 of record NC_087374.1, read on the forward strand.
AAGAATGTGACTGACCTTCGGACGATTACTTTGTTTGAAAGAAAGTTTATCAAAAAGGACTCATGTGTTAGAGATAGACGGTTTGGAGACGGTTTCGTTTAAGTGTTCCGACGAACGTTCACAGAGATCAGTCGAAAATGCTCAACAGTTAGTGATCGTTTTCCACCGAATCCTTCTTTGAGGAAGTGTAACACAGTCGGTATGGAGTTCAGCTGCACCCACATGATCGGTGAACTGCGCTAGAGCCAACAAAATCTTTCATCCCGTCGGGGACAATGAACTGGTACGACACTTGTGTTGTACCAGTTCATTGTCCCCGACGGATGAAAGATTAGGTAAAAACATTAGCTTGATACATCGACTGGCATTTTATCCTCACATTTGAGAAGCTGCTCACAATTCGCAAGCTGCACATGCACTTATAATCTTCGAACGATTGTGATTTGATGTCGAGCGCAAAGAAGCATCAGCATAGGTGTTGATCGACGTCATCCTTTCAGGTGGGAAGAAAATTCTCAAAGATAACCAAGAAATCACTAGTTTTCTTCTTGCTCAGTGCATTCTTCAAGCGTAAGGAAATTACCAAGGAAAAGTTCGTTTCTTCAAGAAAAGAAAAGAAAACTCGTTTCTCCTTAATTGACTCGAAAAGTCACGGTCATTGCTGTCGTATGAACATGGAAGACCAAATCACGGATTTCCTAACTTTCGAAGATTTTAGTGGCGATCGAAATTTTGATCTACACTTATTGGAATTTAACCAATGTGTGTATAAAAGAGTAGGTCTTGTGTACTTCTTTGTTCACTTTTCACCAAATAACGAAATCAATCAAAACTCCTTTATCCCAGATGAGATTGATCAACGCCGTGTACTATATCCATTATCGTTTTTCTTTAGTTGAAAAAACAAAGTATTTCCCACAATTTTTATGGTTTTTGAAAGATGCAGTAAAAAAAAACCAATTCATTTTTGGTCTGTCTTCATTTGGGAAGTTTCAGGAGTTCGTTCATTTTTTTTGGATAATTTCGCTCTGGAGAGGTTGTTTATGTGTGTTTACGATCTTTTGATCGCAGTGGATTACCCGTCTTTTTGCCCTACTTTAAATCGTTAACATCTCCGATTGTTTTACAAACACCAATCTTCCGTTAGTGGGTAACTGACCGATCAGTGATCACTGCAGTCAATTCTGTCTTAGACAGAGATCACAACAACCACAACAGATAAACATAGATTACAACTTCATAATTTTCACTGATCTAATTGACTGGGTCTTTTGAGGCCGTATTTGTGACTGAGAATATCTGTGGTTAACAAATATCTCGGACAACTTTGGTAAAGTCATTTATTTCTGAGAGTTACAAAGGATAAGAGAGTGAAGGTGACAGGATTTCTTTACAATGAGTTCAATGCTGCGAAAAACGGTTACAAATAAGATGGATTTTTTCTTTGCAATCTCTTCTTCTTCCTTTGTGCCTTTTCAGCAATTTCTTTTAATATTGGTTGAAAAAAATAACGACAAACCTCTGAACATTCTTTTGTTGAGTTGCATGACGGGTAACACTCTCGAGCGCACCCTAATACCCTTCCGAGATCACATTCTGCAAAAAAAAAAACCTTTTTTTAACTAAGGCACTCATACATGCAGTCCTTTCTCATTGAAAAACTTAAAATAATTTTGAGTTTTCGTGAAGGATAAGGAGACCAGTGGAAAGGTTTTTTGTAGGGTAAAAATATTCGAAAAATAACTAGAGTCACTTGTACTTAAGTTTGCTGGAGCGATTGCAATGAATGGACAGAAACTCGTGTTTACGTTGCGTTGCGTTGCGCATACATTTTCTTTCGTCTGCTTTGCCTCAACTGAATGCACATTGCAGTCGTTCAGGTCAACATAAGTCTCATAACGGTGGTTCCATTAGAACTAGATCACACAGAGATGTGTGCCGGTTATCTGTGGTCGGAGAAGCCATGTTTAACGTAACATTAAACAAATTCTTTTAGAAAGTAACATTCCACTGAACAACCTGGGGTGGTGTAAATAACCTGACCTTTAATCTGGGCGGCAACTACAATATGAAGAACGCATAGAAGTCCGAGAAGTATTTGCGAGAGAAATGCCTATAATTGTAGTGTGCAGGAGAAATTTTTGAAATACATCTAATAAAGAAGAAAGAAATTGCGAATGATCACCTCGTGAATGAGATCTACAGATGTAATAGTCGTTTTATTTTGCATATAAAAACCAAAAATTCAAAAACTTACTGAAGAATTGAGCATTTGAGACGTTCCTGTTGTTTTTCTGTATATATACATTCACTTTGTTACTGACCTAATTCTCCTGAGTAATGGCCTTACATAGCTAGACAGTTTTCTCTACACATTTAATTCTCCCGCTCCATATCAGACAATCGTAAAATGATCGTCTCTTTCAAAGATCTTGTTTACACCACAAAACAAGGACTAAAACGTTGCTGCAAATTCTGTAAATTAACAGTCGATTATTTCCAACTTTTCTATTTTGGATTAGTTCAGAATTTAAATAAAAAGGCGTGCCTTGTCGATTAACGTACTCATGCAATTATTTTCTACCGCCACTCAAAAGTGGACGATACTGAAAGGGGTAAATTACAAGCTGTTATTCAGAACAAATAGCTCTAAATATTCTGGACTTTTTAGGAGGAAAATTTATCTAGCCACTGCTTTAAAACCTTTCTAAGCATATTTAAAGAGAAAGTGGGTGTCGAGCCAAATCTAAAAATCCATCTTCTTTTGATATTGTTTTTCTTAGAAATTTCTTCCAGTTCAGCAGGGGAATATAGTTAAATAAATAGAGGAGGAAAAAGATTGCCAAATTCTCGTAATCTTTGCAGGTGCCGGTTTTTTGTGGTTGCAACGATTGACTGTGACGAGAGAACCACAAAGCATGGCTGAGCTGATCTACACCTTTCTCTCTGTCAGAAATTCTAAGCAGATCAACTTTCATGGTGAATCCCATACGGCTGAGGCTAATCGGTCAATCCAAGATCTTTAGGACATGTTGGGTTACCTTGAAACTCTTCAAATATTTTTCAACGTTTCAACGTACCAAGATTCAAAGACAGTCGGACAATCTTCAAATATTTTTTAAGACTCTGAACCTTTGTGGATAGGAATAAAGCTTCTTCGTTTCAGAGACGGCGAGCGCCTACTTCTCTAACAACGACCACACTAGGCATTGTGTTGCTCCATGGATTTAGGTGACAATTTTAGTTCCCTTTTTCTAACTTTCTGCTACTTTTTCATAGTATTGGCCAACTGAAACTCTGTTTTTTAAACTTTTTTTCCCAAGAAAATCTCGAACTCAAACTGAACTCAAACTCAGATAACCGTTGTCCTAAGATGTGAACTTGGAAAAAGAATCTCTCGTGGATAACTCGCACCTTCTACAGCAGGAGACCGATCAAGCCAGGACATGAAGGTGCAAAAAAGGCCAGCTTTACTATATAAAGTTTGGGCGCAATTTTTGTAAGTTCTATTCTCTCTTGTTCCCGTTTATGGCAAACGTATACGTGTTTTTAAATAAATACATGAAGAAAGCAAAGATGTTACTGGTGTACTTCTCTGCCCGTCGTCCACGTCGATACGTCAGGTCTTGGGGTCCCTGTTCTACAATTTATTCAGGTAGACCAAATGCATTGGGACTCACGGAGTAGCGATGAACGCGCAGGGGCGTGGGGGGGGAGGTCAGCACGGTGCAGCCGATTCCACACAAGTTCAATAGGTGGCTAGCTAGTACACATTCACTATCATTATCTTTTACGTCGCTATCTCAAATAACCGAAGCTACAATAAATCTACGTGAATTTTCCTATTTTTTAAAGAAAATTGAAGCGAATCAAGGAAAGCTTTCAAGTGTTTCAGCAATTTGACGCAGTGAGGAAATCCTTAAGAGAATTGTGATTTATTCAGATGTGGGGCAGTGCTCTATCATATATATCGATTAATGAATTTCCTTTTGCGTAATCATTTTATTGCTTATTTTTTGAAGATAATATACTAAATAGATACTAAATCAGATTAACTAGATTTAATTAGATGCTAAATCCATCTAAGTGATCGTTAAGTGCAGCAAACACTTAGAGGCAGAAGGATTCCTCTCTTCACTGGATGTTTCACTTTTGTCTGGATACTTTATATAAAGATTGCATGCTAAAAAACATAGATTCGTAAAAAACCACAAAAAAACTACATATTATTTCCATGGTTCTGTGTACCGGTTTGCTTTGTGATTTTATGAAATTTCACTTTTTCATTTTATTTTATTTTATTATACTTTTTTATATTTCACATTATGTATGACCATCAGATGATCCGAATCTGTTCACGAACATGTTGTTGGTTTGGCTGCTACAACTTTGTCCTAACGTTGATATTTCCGCAAAATAATATTTTTATTATCCCAAAAGTCAACAAGTTACAGAGAAATGTGTAACTTTTGTTTCGACGCAATTTATGGTTTATTGATAAGTACGCTACATCGTAAAGATAAAACGGTGCTGAATACGCCCTACGATAGTTGCATCGATTATCTCACAACTCTATTTTGCTGAGCAGTATTATGATTTGCAAGAACTTCTTTTGTTTTTTCAGTGAAAAGCATTTGGCCATCGTTCGTATTCAGTATGTACATCATAGATTTGCAGAATGAGAGCCACGTTTCTCCTGATTTGCCTGGCTACTGTTACATTCTCGGATCTCATTCCCAGATATGATTTACCGACGGATTCTCAAGAATTCGTGACATTCCGCTCGCAGCCATCGCCGCCTAACGTGGTGAACTAATCAATTTTTCACCTAATAATTGAATTTTTAATGTTTGAATTTTCTTTTGGTTTCGGTTGAGTCATCAGAGAAAAAAATCGCAGTTTGCCACAAAGAAGTAAAAACGGTTTGAAACGAAGAACACTTGTTTGAGTTGTTTCCGTAACTTATTTTTTGAAGCGGAAATCTCTCGTCCGCGCCAGGCGTCAGCATAAAAAATGTGTATTTGAGGAAAAATGCAAATGGAATGAAACAAGTAACAGGAAAGCAGAAAGGCAAAGAAATTAAAAGTAAAATAAAAAATTAAAAGAAATCAGCAGCAAAAGTAGCGAACAATATTGGTAACTAGCACAATTCTTCTCCAAATCATGCTATTTTAAGGCAGCCATATCGAGATGCGAGACAATACCGTGGTATGGATGTCAGGTATCTTTAAGCACCTTTTAAACCTTGAATTGGGATTTTTATAGATGATTTGGGATTTTTATTTTTTCCTTTCTATTCATTTGGAGTTCATTTCCTGTCCAAAACTTTAGAAGAAGAATTCTACAGTTTTTCTCAGGATCCTATTTTGTCGCTCAGAATCCCAAAACATAAGTCTACATCATTTCTTGTGTTTTTCAAAATAGCTTCAGGTTTAACGTAACCATAGGTACATGAATTAGCTGTGTAAATGATATCAGGCAGTAATTAAGGGATTCGGTCTATTCCTACCCAGGTCAATTAGTTTTCCATCTCACGAACTCACCATTGAACTAAACAATCGGAATATTTGTGGTGAATTACTATTCCTGAGTAACCGCATCTTAGTAGTGTATCCTGATGGTCTGGGCTTCTCTGCAGTTTTTTTTTTCGATTTTTTAAAACCAATTCCATTATAAGGGAAGGGTACAACAGTATGAACTCTCTTTATTGATAAAGGGCACAATTTGAATAATTTATACAAGATTTTTGTCGGAAACTTCCCTGATGTTACATTTGCAGGCACAGTTCAACCAACTGCTCGGTATGGATCCTCTGCTGTACTGGAGAAATGGCACACTCATAAATAAACTAGTGAATCAGCTGCTCCAAGCAAATACCACTGAGCTGGTGAAAGTGTGCAAGTGAGTAACTTTTTCTGGAGGTCGCAGTTCTTTATTGAAATGCACACTGGCGTTATTATATTGCTTAATCCTTCTCTTTTTCGTCAATATTGAGTGAAAGGAAGATTTTGGGTGGGAAAGTTCAATTATGAAGAGAAAAGGATCTGAGGTATACGAAAGAATTGAAACTATGCTATGTATCATTTTGGAATTATTAATTATTTAATTGCAATATTCCGCCACATAATTGCACCAATTATTTACTTCATTGGGGCTGGTTAAGTGTAGCGGTTAGAGGTTCGCACCATCGAACGGAAGTTCGAATCTGCCTTAGTGCTCACCAAGCCTTTCATCCCTCCGGGGTCGATAAATTGGTACCAGGCCTGTCTGGGAGGGTAAAAACACTGACTTGAAACATCGGTTAGCCCCCGCAAGTCATTTTATAGGCCAGTTATACGTTCGTAGGCCTCAAACGATTTTAAATCGAAGTGAACGTAGGGGCGCATCCTAAGCGGATTGATGAACGCCAGACACTTTATCCTTTATCCTTTATTTACTTCATTGTCACTTGTGCTTGTTGAGCGTGACATAAGTTTCTCTAATGAAAAAATGCATTTGATAGTTGAATAGGAGAGGAAGATATGAAAATTAAGAATTTTTTAAAACACAAATAAAACGTTCACGCCACAGTTTTCAAAATAATTTCAGCGCTCGAACACAATTCTATCAGTGTCTTGGCACATCCTACTATGCCTGTATGAACCTATTCAACATTCTCGACACTTATAATCCAGATTTTGTGAATGGTATGTAGGGACAATTTTCCAACCGATGAGCTTTCTGAAGGTTTCCATAATAAATCTAAAATTTCAGCCTTTGACTACACTCGCACATATCTTGGCTTAGAATTTATGTGCAATGCAGGATTCGAAGGTAAATTAAGAATATTTAGTTAAATTAAGACATTTTTGTGACATTCTTGCTTGGTTTCACCCGTACAATTACTTCACTAATATTTTAATAATTACACTATTAATTACATTGCAATAAAATCATTGCATACATAGATATTCATTTCTCAAACAATGTTCCCATTTGCTATGACCACTGCAATGCGTTTGAAGAATTTTTAAGTACAACTTTTAACGTTTTTATAATGTTTTTTGTTCACTTATGTCTTTGTCTTAATTTTCTGTTGACATGATATAAATTTAAAATTAAGTAACTTAATTTGAAGTAGTAAAAAATGAGGAAAGGCAAGAAGTTAGTGCTTCTTATTCTTCAAAAGACGAATAAACAAGGAGAGCCGTCGAGGAAGTGGAACCCTCCGAGCAACCATGCCAGCATCCTTCCATTTCACAGTGGAATCAGACAATCATAATTATTTTTAGAAGTTGTAAACCAATGGCCATGTCTCCACGGCATTCAATCGACGACTCCTTATCAAAACTGCATGAATAACTTCACCTACAATGTTGTCCCTACGAATTTCTGCAAGTACGTATACGATTCGGAAAAAAATTAAGTTTTCAGTAGCAAAGCGAGTAAAAGTTCTAGTGTAAATAATTGTCAGGTATTGATATCCAGAGAAAAATTGAAAAAAACACATATGTAAGTATGAACTGAATTGGAAGAACTTGGAAAGTTTTTTTTTTCAGTATGGTGGACACAACCGGCAAATGCTTGAACAACGTCTATTTGAACGCTTGTGTGGACAATGGGGTAAGCCATAAATCACTGTTTCATATCAATGTTTGTGCTTCCTGGGAGAGACCCAAGAGTCCTATGTCGCGAATTCTTTAGGGAAGTTGTGTTGTTTGTCAAATAAAGGAAACTGTTACACATCTTTTTTAAATCTTTTTTTTCCAGGCTGGTTGGTTTGGCTGTGAGAATTTCCGCTTCACATTTGACCAAACTTGCTGGGGTTTGCGTTGCAACGTCGGAATGAACTACTAAATCACGCCTCCAAAAATTTTCCTGCCAGAGCTAAATCACTGTTGTTTCTAAGCGTTGACCTTTCCTAATTAGATGTGATAAATATCTCTATATTATCTAGTTGAATTCAAAAAATTTCTACAGCATGAAAAATCCTGATATCAGGTAATAAAACACATTCTCAAAACTATTAAAACCCTTAAAATGATTTGACAAGGTAAAAACTCTAAAAATTTTCCAGTCAATTCGTTCGAAGCGGTGTGGAATACGACACAGAGATCGCATGTTTAAAGGCACCACCCCACGAATCTGAGGTGGAACGGATATCAGGTGGAGTATTCTTATACGGGATAGTAGATTATGGAGAGGGGGTGATTCCGTCCATCTCTTCCTAATTGCCGTAAAAAAAACGGTCCGGAAGATGCGGCGCGTGCACAAGGCTGGCGCGCTCCAACCGAACTCGTTGTAGAAAGTGCCGCGTCGGATCGCTTGAAACCTTATCGTCCGGGCCGTTTTTTTTTATGGTAATTAGGAAGAAATAGACGGAATCACCCTTCTCTCCATAATCTACGATCCCGTATACGAATCCTCCACCTGAAATCCGTACCACCTCAGATTCGTGGGGTGATGCCTTTAAAAGGAACAATACCACAAAATTAGCGACTTTGCCACCTCGCCAGGGAAAGCAAGAATTAGTGGTGTAGAATGCGACTGTGAGTGTGTTTACACTCAATTCTTCGTAACCGTCTTAGAAAAACGGCGTGAGAAATGGTCTTTCTCTACGAACTTTCCTACGACGCACCCTACAACGCGCCACTCACGTGCGTGCCGCGCCTGCAACCAGCGATAATCAATGAAGTTTTGCCTACGACCTAAACCATTCAATTTGTTGCTGACGGAACCGACGTGCTTGCGAAGATGGCTTCAAAGGGGACCCCGCAGGGAAATTCGTAGAGGAAGGCCGTTCTCACGATATTTTCTCAGGATTTTTATTTTTGTGGGCGAGGGGTTTCAGCGCTAACACTCTCATGGTCGCAATCTACATTCCTAATATTCTCTTTTCACGGAGAGACTCCAACATCGTCATTTTCTTGGTATACTGCTCCCAATTAGAATTGACAATATCGATCGTTTCCGTTCCAAATGCTACACGTATACCTTATTCTACTGCAGGTAGAGTTTTATTCATTGCAATTTGGAAAATGTATCTTTTTCTGTTGCTTAGGGTGTTAAGGCTTTTATTTTTACTCCAAACGAATAACAATTTCTTTTCATTCAGTTCCAACTAATGTTACTATCGTTTCGCCCGCAAACTCTCCAAGCGGTTGTCCAGTCGCGAAACTAGCCTTCGGATCTGTGGCATTGTTCTGTACTGCAGCGAATTGAATCGTCATCTTCTCTGTGGTTCCTTTTCCTGGCTGAAATAAACGTACACACTTACACAGTGTCCTTTTATAGTAGCGTCAAAACGACATGAAGCACGTACGCAGTTGCGTACGCGGCTTCTCTCGAGGTGGTGCAGCGAAGCGTAGCGGTTAGGAGCGTTCTGGAACTCTTGCTGGCACCAGGTATCGCTGCAGTTTGCGATGGTCCCACCTCGGTTCCAAGCGCGCCGTTCCGAGCAAATGCACCGTGTTTCTTGTCATTTTGACCAAACTATACACGCGACCAGAATAATTTCAACGGAACATACCTTTCTGTAAAGTGTTACGTCTGTTTTTCCTCCTTTTGGAACAAAACCGTACATCTGTTCAGGTTTTGCAAAAAAACTCGAGTCTGGCGGAAAAACGAACTGAATTTCAAATTAGACTTCTTTCTGGTCGATTTCTTCCAGTAGAAATTTCGCTCACCTTATATGCTACTCTCATATTGGTTTGATTTGCGAGTTTTTTGTTCGATCCACCTGTTGTCACGAACACATTTGTTCTACGTGGTTCGAAGAAAACTACGTCTGCCATGTGTAGTGGTGAGTGCAAAATATGTTCCTATTGCTTGACTAAAGTTTTTATAGTGTTCTTCATGGTATCAACAAAAACATTCCGGAATTTTATTGATTCTATTCAAAAGGGTAGGTTTGCTTGCAAGCAGTGAAACCTCCATCTTTTTGCTTAGTATGAGACGTGGAATCCTCTCATACAGCAAAGTGATGAGCGAGTTATTTTTGGTTTCTAAATTCTTAAAGGTTTAATATGTAGCAGCTATACAGAAGATAATCGCAACAAATCGAGTACTTCCTTTCATTTTTCAAGCATTCGACTGAGCATCGACAGTTCGCTGATCGGGTTCAGTGTTCTTAAAGGCATCACTCCACGAACCTGAAGTGGTACGGATTTCAGGTGGAGTATTCGTATACGGGATAGTAGATTATGGAGAGGAGAGAGTTCCTCTCCATAATCTACTATCCCGTATACTAATTCTAAAAATGGTCCGAAAGATACGGCTTCGGGCGTTCTGGCGCTCTATTTTCTACAAAGAGTTCGACTGGAGCGCGCCAGCCCTGTGCGGCACCCCATCTTCCGGGCCGTTTTTTACAGCAATTAGGAAGAAATGGACGGAATCACTCCCTCTCCATAATCTACAATCCCGTATACGAATGCTCCACCTGAAATTCGTACCACCTCAGATGCGTTGGGTGATGCCTTTAACAGAGATAAGACATTACGTGGAACGAGATAGTCCAGCTGAACACAATCCCAAAAGATAGAATCCGGAAGTGCTCTCAACAATGGCATGATCACCAGTTGAAGACAAAAAAAGACTTATGTATTATGTTATTTGCATCGATTTATTGCTTCACTTCACTTTTTGGTTACTTTTCTTTGACCTCATCCTACCATAGAATTATTTTTATCTATCTGGTTTGGATCGGGTTCCTCTCTCCAGTGTACTTACTGAGGAGCCTCAGAGGAGATTGATCTAAATATGGACCGGTTAGGATAAAGCAAAACGTCCCATTCCTTAATTTTTAGACTATGTCCTTGCTCATGTGGATTAAACATATATGTGTGTGAATTTGATTCCCTCTGCATGAAGCCTATGTCAAATCTCTTCACTATTCCCTGTTTTAGTAAATCATCCATGCAGTCCAGGGGTAGTCCAAATCCACAAATTATCCTGTTTTCATGGTTTTTTTTTGTAACAAATAGAGACAATCATGATATATAATAACGAGCTTAGTCCGTGTGTGTGTGTGTTGTGTGTGTGTGTGTGTGTGTGTGTGTGTGTGTGTGTGTGTGTGTGTGTGTGTGTGTGTGTGTGTGTGTGTGTGTGTGTGTGTGTGTGTGTATGTGTGTGTGTGTGTGTGTGTGTGTGTGTGTGTGTGTGTGTCCCAGCAAAATTCGCCAAAAAGGGGGTGCGACGGGTCCACCCAGCGTCGGATTGGGCGCTTGATAAAAATGGGGCGCCAGGTACCCATAGAAGGGGTGCGACGGGTCCACCGGCGCCAGATAGCCTATAAATATGGGGTGCGACGGGTCCACCGGCGCCAGATACCTATAGAAGGGGTGCGACGGGTCCACCGGCGCCGAAACAGTGCCAGATAACCTATACAAAGAAGGGGTTGCAGACGGGTCCACCGGCGCCAGATACCTATAGAAGGGGTGCTTGACGTCATGCTACCGGCGCCATTTGATAACTTATAGAAGAGAGTACGGGAACTTTTAATTTGTCTATAAATATGATAATCTATATGAAGTAGGATGCGACGGGTCCACCGGCGCCTAGATATTTCCATATGTAAAAAAAAAAGAAGGGGTGCTGGGTCCAATTAGAACTATAATTTAATTTCCAGTGCCAGAACCTATAGAAAGGGGTGCCACTGGCGCGGATTGGTCCACCGGCGTCAGATACCTGTAGAAGGAATTGGGACGGGTCCAACGGCGTCGGTGGACCCGGTCATTGATGCGCAATAACTCAGGGTGCATTACGTAAAAGGTAAATGGTTGCAGCCGTTTCATAGCCGTAACCACTTAGCGCTTTGCTCTTCACCTTTATGACTACTCCCGTGTGCCTATTTCCTTCTTCTTTCGCCTCAAGTTTGTAGCATGCCGTTCTCAGAAACTGGCTGCTTAAATAGTAGCAAAATGTTTATGTGATTTGACGTGGAACGTTATCTTTATCAGTAGGATGATGTCTTTCACGTTATTTTATGTTAAAACATCATTCTGTGATAACTATTGGGGGAAAACAGGAGGAACACCCATACTTCGAGTAATGCTTTCAAATTGTATCTATATTATTCTGGCATCGAAGGAGTGTTTGTAGCTGATGATCGAATATTCTCCAAATGTAGAATTGACGCGTTTGGAAGGAAAACTCCGTAACCTTTCGCCTTAATTTATAATATAAAGAAGAGAAGGAAAGCGTTGTTAAAAAAACACAAATCTAATTTTACAGAAAACACCACTACTATTAACTTTCATTGATCAGTGAAGGGGAGCGAAGCTAAAATCACCGAGAGTCTGAAGTCCGGCTTTAGCCGGACATTCAGACTGGTCGTTAAATACGCAACTTTTAAGTGTTAAAGTCTTTATTTCGTCCTAATTATCGCTCATTCCGTGCCAACTAATTTCACTTGCGTTTCACCACCATATTCTCCTTGCGGTACCCCGGTAGAAAAACTGGCTGTTGGATCGGTTCCCGTTGGCGCAGCTGCGAATTGAATCGTCATACTTTCAGTGGTTGATTTTCCGGGCTAAACTTTTTTCTCAATATATAAAAAAATCTGTAATTCTTCAAATATCCATAAAAAAAAGGGAAAAATATTGTTTTCATTTCGTAAGCATAGAACTTCTAACCTTTCTATAAAGTGTAACGTCAATCTTCCCCCATTCCGGTATGAAACCGTACATTTGCTCTGGTTTTGCGTAGAAGGTTGAGTTGGGTGGGAAAACGAACTGCAATGAGATCGCTTAACTGTTGAATTTCCACTTGTTACAACAAACAAACAATAAGAATCACTGGGCCAACAAACTTTGTATGCTACCCTCTTATTGGTGTGATTGGCGAGTTTCTTGGTCGATCCGCCGGGTGTCACAAATACGGAGGTTCGACGGGGTTCGAAAAAAACCGCATCCATGGTTGATTGGTTAGTTAAAAACTCGTCGTACCAGTAAGAGTTTCTTTTATAACCATCTTTAGGTCTCTATCATATGATAGGTTTGTTTACTTCTCATGTATTCCTCCATCATTCTGTTGTTTACGTCAATGGGGGCGGTGTGCAGAAAACCAATTCCTTAAGGAGAAGAATTTATTTTCTTTCCAGACTAGTTTCGTTTCGTATCGGAAAAGCTGTAAGCGGATTGATAAAGGAAGTTAAATTCATTTTGAACAAACCAGCGCTAGTTCTCAGTCTGACGCGGATGGATCCTATGGGAACTGTAACGAATACTAACGACCATTTAATGACGTTGTTCTCGCAAAGCTCGAAGGCGACAGAAATAGGTCCCATTTCTTCATTGGACTCCCCCGCATCACAGCTCCGAACCGGTCAACGCTTCGGTGCTTTGGGGCGAATACAGAAATACCGTTTCAGCCGGAGGCATACATTTGACGACGAATTGCAAAAATCATGAAAATAGTTTATTATGTAATTGGAGAACCATGTAATGTTGAATAAACGTCAAACGAATTTAAGTACATGAAAGGGGAAAATTGCTGCACAATCTCATTAAATGATCCTGTATGTATTTGCAGTTGGAAAAACTGATTTCCGAGGAAAGGTTATCGGAATGGAGGCACCAAAGAAAGACAGGATTGCAAAATATGACGAGAGTATACTTTATTTTATAAATGATCTTTTTGTTTGCTTTTTTTTGGAAAACAAAGAAACGCACTAATAGTGGGATGGCCCGTACTTTTTTAGATGGAATAGTTAGCAACGTTGTAAAAACTCAAGCTCAGTAGGTCGTCGTTTTACAAAGTTTTCTTTTTCTGTGTTTTTAAATGAATATAACGAGAACATTACTACAAAGGCTAAATGGAACTGTTTTAAGGAAATCCTAAGAAATCTGAAGACTAGGACCCGTGAAATTGATATTTCCAAAAGTACATCACAGCATACAGCAGCTCCTTCAGAATCTCAAGTAAACATCATATCAACGTCACTAATAGATCATCATCTATCAACTTTTAAAGGACTAAAAAAGACGTAGAAATTGGTGAGATGTTTCCGACACCCGTGACTGACATTTTATGATGCAATTGCTGAGTCAATAATTTATCGCGGCAGTTGTGTTACCTGAATGTAAGTTTGGACTTCAAAAGAAAAAAATAAAGTGTGCATCAAAATAAAAGTAAACACCTGTTTTGGAGACGGTCTTGGATGAAAAAGCGACAGTTGAAAACCTCACTTAGCAACAACTTTGAACTTTTGAGCACTTAAAGCGTGTGAAAATAAAGTGACGCAGATTTCATGCTATGTTGTTCGAAACACAGCTGTCATGCTTGACGTTTGAAACTCACAAGATCTAGAATTTATTTCGTGTTTATTTCTGTCATGGGGTGGGTGTACTGTAGCGGTTAAAGGTTCCGCTTCCTGCACGATCGATCAGAGGTTCGAGTCCGCCCTAGTGCTCACCAAGTCTTTCATCACTCCGTGGTCGATAAATTGGTACCAGACCTGTCTGGGAGGATAAAAACACTGACTTGACACATCGTCTAGCCACCGCAAGTCATCAAGTATAGGCCAGTTCGTTAACCTCAAGCGATTCTGAATTGGAAGTGAACGTGGGAGCGCATCCCAAGCGGATTGATTGACGCCAGAAACTTTATCCTTTTATTCCTGTTATCAATCCGAAATGTTGAAAGTGTTCAAGGATACTCCAGATTTCCATAAATCAAGAGAAAATTGAATTCGCCCGTAGCATTCTGGTTACTGAGCAAAAAATAAGACAAAAAAAGCGAAATCAGACTTTAGAGAGTGTCCCAGGTGGAATCTCTTTCCTTTCCATACAAGAAAACAGAGCAGATTATTGAAAATCTATCTATCGGCGCTCTAACTGCAATGAATTTGTGTAAACAGCCGACATTTGTTCTACATTATGGTCCTGGCGAATATTTCAAAGAACGACTACCTCCATTGAAGGTGGGCTTTAGAGCGGTGTGAATGGGTTCGTTTTCTGCTTTCACTTCGACCTTGAGTATGATTGAGGAGAAGAAAAATGTTTGTCACATATCGGATATGTCTTTTTGCACAAATACCACCTCAAATGTCCGTGAGACCGATATTACATGTCTGTAGTGGTCGTCGAAATTCTTCCCAGGAAATGAATTCAACGTCTAAAAGAAGTTCACCGATAGACATTCTTCTTCACGTTCTTTAGAAACTGTTTCATCATATTTTCTTATTTCCTATCTCTGGAACTGAACAGATGATAATCATCTTTCTTTGAAAATTATTAACGTAGTAACTGCAGTTTCTTTGGAAACTCGTCACATTATAACTGTGAGAAAATTTCTTTGATGTTTAAAAGGGCAGAAGACAAGTCTAAAACGACATTAAAAGAACGACGAATTTATCGTCATCGTCAATTGCTTCCACGTGGTAACGGGACGATTTCGAATTCACATTTACGTGCAAAAACCGTCCGCGGTTTTTCTAAAGCCATGACGACGCAGCTGTTTGGAATGCCAACTTCGCCTGAATCATCGCCGATTGAATCGATTCTGAAGGAAAACAGAAATTCATATCGAGAGTTCCTGCTGCAGTGTAATCACTTCTGTCCGCCGATTTTCTGCCCTTTTCCATCCTTCTTCTCTAATTTTCATGACGTGAACTCGCTTATTTAAGCGCAACTTTTAAAAATGTGGCATATTCTACATGCGTGAAAATTCACGCAATCAAAAACATTGAGAAAATTGCTAGCAGGAGGAGTGGATAGGTTTTTTTAGAAGGGAAAATTGACCAATTGGCGCCAACTGTGATCGCTGTTGCGGTCGTCCTCGATAAAATATATACTCACATACGAACGAACACTATAACATTTTCTCAGTGCTTCGAATACTCGACCGCTCAGAAAGCAAAATAGTATAACCATTATTATTAGAACTATTCGAACAACAGACAAATGTCTTGAACGAATACACCAAAGGGATAATACCTGGTTATGCCAAGCTAGATATTTGATACTCTTTGGTTCAAACATAACTAGATGATCATCTAGCATTAGTTATCTAGTTACCTTTTACTTCTTAACTTCAAGTTATTTTTGGATTAAAGTTTTAGTTTTTCCTCCAAATCCATTTTCATATCCAAAATTCCAGAGTTCTTCTCCATCATAGTCACTGGGGTGCAGTTGTACCTGATGAAATTGCAGAACACGTGTCTCCTCTTTTCTCAAGGACAACTTGGAGCGATGCCCAGCGTCTGCATAGACCTACGCTTACCATCATGAGCGCGAACGCGCTGTGTTTGCGAAGAAGCACGAAATAGTCATCATTCCTACCGTCATTGAACGATTTCTTTCAAAAATACGTGAGAGTTTGCAGCCGACGTTCGCTTAGAAAAGTTCACATCGACGATATGGCGGGAGGAAAAAAACCATCCCCGCACACACAACATTACAGCCAACCTTATCCATATCTTTTGCGCACACGTGCCCGCCCAATCACCGCATCCACCGCAGTGGTCCTCGTTCCCCGCTGATATATCTCGTTCATGGAAAATCTCTAGGATTTTCCTTGAAGTACCCACCTTTCAACGAAGAATTTCTCTCTCAGCGTTTTTTTTCTTTATCAATAGAAATTTGAATTCCTAACATTAGCTAGTTATGGGAAACGATTTTCTCCGATGATACTCTTCTCATTGAGAATTCAACGTTCACGTATCGTTCCTTCTCCGATCAATTCTCCTTTTCTCTCAGCGAGCTGCTGCTTGCCAACGTTACATTTGCTGCGCGATGCTGTCACGAACCGTACGCTGCTACTCGAAAGGAAGCACTGGCCTCAGAGCGATCCTTAACAAAGAGCTTGAGGGGATCAAGGTGAGTTCCTAGACTATTCCTTGAGAACTGCGGAAATTTTTGAAAGACTAATATTTCTGAATGCACTTCAGAAATAATAGTCTTTCAAAAAAGTAATTTTAAAGTTGTTAGAATGAGATCTCTTTATTAAAATCAAAAGCGATTTACTCTTTTTCCACGCTTTTTAGTACGGTACCGTTCTAACCGGGTCGTAAGTTAATACTGTCGTAAGTTCCCCCGCACATCGATAAAGTAGCATTTTGTATTTGTCACAAATTCCTCAAACACTTTGTCATTTAGAGGAGTAACTGACATCGGAACACAATTCAGCCGATTCCCTGAAACTGTACTGATAAATAAAATAAAATAAAAAGTAAATGTTAGTACTTGTCTAAAAAAATGTAGTCGAAATTCCACTGCGCCTTCATGCTCGATGTTTCGAAACTGACCAAGGAAGCTTTTTATCATTTAGCAAATAACATGAAATATAAGAATATATACATATTCTCATAGTAAAATATCAAGTATGAATTAGTCAAGTTTCAATTTTTGAAACATGGAATTTTCTACGAGGATCCAAAGGATTTGATGAAGTTCATTGGGCTGATCAAAAATGTTAAGATTTACAAAATTGTCAGTTATTCATTTAGGCGGCTGGCACTTACAAAAACGAAAGAGTGATTGTTGGACCGCAGGGAGTCACCGTGAAGGTACAAGGTCAAGAGAAAGCGGTTATCAACTTCTGCGCTAATAACTATCTCGGACTTAGTAGCCATCCAGAGGTGAGTGTATGTACTTAGACTCTCGCGTATTCCGCGAAGTCCAAAAGAATTATCAAGGAAAGTTATTCGAAGAGTGTTTTTCCTGAGAGAAATGTTGTTAAGAGAGATGAGCTGTCACCATCGACATGTTACGAATACCGGTTCTTATCAGTCCTTTAATATCAAAAGACTAAAAAGAATGTTGACTGTTGATTTCTGAACAGATCAGAGATTTAGGAATGGAAATGCTTTTGAAAATCCGCTCATCTTCACTTACCAGTGAGTATCGAAGTAAAATTTTCTTGAGAACTACTAAATGTCTTGTGCATTTTAGGTGATCAAAGCTGGGCAGCAAGCACTGGCCAGTCATGGAGCTGGACTATCATCCGTTCGATTTATCTGTGGTACTCAGGATTTGCACAAAGAGTTGGAGTCTAAGATTGCTAAAGTAAGTGTAAGCTCTTTGATGAAGGAAAATGATCAGAGAGCAAGAAACTTATATTCTACGGTAGAAAATGCAAAGAAAAGCGAATTACTAAGGAGAAGTCAACTGGAAATTCCTTACTAAACGGCTGCTTTGTGATTTACCGTCGAACTGGTGTGAATTTTTTTGCAACGAGTAGCCGCATGTGGCTTTCTAGGCGATCGTTTGCGAAATTCTTTATGACTTCTGAAATGAAATGAGGGGAAAATGGAGGGAGTTGACATTTTTTTCTTATGATCTCCTAGGATAAGTCATTATAACATGGTGAAAAAGGGAAAATCTATTATCTCAAATGTATTCCTTATCTCACTTCATTTTAACATCTATGCAGCAACCGAAAGCACGCTGATCCCGTCGCAGGCCAGACGCAAAAAAACCGCACTTCCGTTACATACATGCAGGAAAAAGAGAATGATTTCAGTTCCACGGCATGGAGGATGCAATTTTGTATGCAGCCTGTTTCGATGCTAACGGTGGCATTTTCGAGCAATTAACAAGTGAGTGCATTTCTACAAAATTTAACTTCCAATTCAATCCAAGTTATACCTGCCAAGAGGCTAACGTTGGGATACTTCCCCGTAAACATGCTGGACATACTAAGAATGTCCTGAGGAATAATGAATTACATCAAACTGCAAATCCTCAACCACTTTTGTGGACTGTTCGTGACAAATCAATTTTTTTTTTCTGGGACTAGTAATTACTAAAACTATAAAATGCTGTGAACTGGTTGAATGATCTTGACAATTTCACCATTTTAAAATGTTCAGTTTGATTTGTTTTATTCTTATGTCTAGATGCTTATTTCTGTAGTGCAAAAAAACTAGGATTCGGAAAAACCCTTGAGATTTTGTCGAAACTAAAAATACCCAGAAAACCCTTTAATTTTGAAAAAAAAATTATCCAGATGCTGACGACATCATTATCTCTGACGAACTCAATCACGCCTCCATTATCGACGGAATCAGACTGAGCAAGGCAAAGAAACTACGCTTTAAGCACATGGACATTGCAGACTTGGAGACGAAATTAAAGGAGAATCAAGGTTAGACACCCTTTGTACAATTATGTGTAAAAAAAGTAAAATAAAAGTAAGATAGAAAAAATCTCTGCGTAATTCGCATGGATTTAATGGCATTCTGCATCTTCGGCTCAAGCCTTAGCCGCTACCGTCGATTTTTTTTCTGTTTTGATCAAAGCAAATTTTCCTGTTGTTGGAGCAGTGCATCTAGGATTGCAACTGTATTTTTCCAAACATTCGTATCCAATAAAAAATCAAAATACTGTTGAAGATGCTCGCCAGCGTGTAATTGTCACTGAC
The DNA here is from genome assembly GCF_031761385.1 of Necator americanus. Lineage (NCBI taxonomy): Eukaryota > Metazoa > Nematoda > Chromadorea > Rhabditida > Ancylostomatidae > Necator > Necator americanus. The sequence continues at coordinate 26,143,564 of NC_087374.1, forward strand.
GGGGTGTTTTCCATGGATGGCGATGTTGCACCGTTGAAGGAGATTTGTGATCTAGCTGAGAAGTGAGTTGAGAAGTGATGTTCAAGCTGAGCGACTTTTTGCTTCTATCTTCGTGGTTTAGGTACAATGCTATTGTATTTGTGGATGATTGTCACGCTAGCGGATTTTTCGGTCCAACCGGAAGAGGAACAGAAGAGTCTCTAGGCAAAAATAACCTTTTTAGCCTTTTATTTATTAAGTAGCACATAGGTAATTCCACTAGAACAAGGTAATCTTATTCAGGAATGTCCGGACGAGTCGACATTGTCAATTCGACACTAGGTAAAGCACTCGGAGGATCAATGGGAGGATATACTACTGGTAATAATCACACTGATACATTAGTCGATTACAGATTCAAAAATTATATTCTAGCGCGCTAGGTATTTCCTATAGAACTCTGCGTTTTCCTTTTTCCATTTTTCGCACAAGCGACTTTCAGGAAAACAGAGTATATTCCACAATAGTATGTGAATGATAGAAAACTATACAAGTAAACAAACAATTTCCAATGTAAACTGCTTAAAACTCCCAAACTGACGATAACAGAAACGAAAAATTATATTCTAGCGCGCAGAAATGCGAAAAAAATAGGAGGTGTTTCAGTTCGATATTTGATGTTTGTTAGTGCCCGCTGAAACACATGTTGGCACACCGCGTGACGCCTAGCCGCCTCGTTCGTTAAGAAAAATTTTTACGTTGAGAAAAGTGAGAATATTTGTAGTTTACGAAGTTTTTCTCCGTATTAAAATGAAAAACATGTCCCTCTACTTATGTTTGCTTCATGTGACGCGACGCTACACAGTTCGATTGGACGAAGTCCAGTGATGAATGTGTAGGCTTTCTGCGAATGCAAACACCGGCAACCATAAGCACTGTGATGTTGGAGCATTGATCTCGGATCCTCTTTCAAAGTCCATTATGTGACTCCTCTAACGGCACTCTGTTCCTTCAATCTGCGTAAACAAATTCATGAAGGCAGTTATAACTTCATTTTTTTAGATCTAAAAATTTTGAAAAATTGAAAATTATAGGGTTGAAATATGTCAATTTACAGACATACCTTTTCTTACTCTTCTTTTAAGGACCGAAACCATTAATTGACCTTCTACGACAGCGATCCAGACCATACCTCTTCTCAAATTCATTGGCACCCAGTATTGTTGGAGGAGCTATTAAAGTGATATCTATTTACTTTTCCAACCTAACAAATGTCGAGAACAAATAATATTCAGGTTTTTGATCTTCTTATGAATGATCCGTCCTTTATCGGCTCATTGAAGGCTAACGTGCAACGATTCAGGTCGCTTTTTTAAATCTTTTCTCAATATTCATTCATTTTCATCATCTTCAACATGTCCAGGACCAATATGACTGATTTGGGATTCAAGGTGTTAGGAAATGACAGCACACATCCAATTTGTCCCGTTCTCCTCGGCGATGCTAGGTAAGAATGATTATTTTATATCAGGAAATTTTTCTAAGAGTCACCGTCTATCAGCTACGTATCGATAATGTTGTGTTGTAAAAATGTAAAGTAAAAATTATGCAGCATCACGATTGTAGGCTTGCATCGGAGATGGCAGATGCTTTGTTGAAGAAGGGCATCTACGTCATTGGCTTTAGCTATCCTGTTGTGCCGACGGGAAAAGCTCGCATTAGGGTTCAGGTGAAGTTTTCTGTAGATCTCGATATTAAGTTTGGACGAAAACGACCGCTAAGCGCTGGCGGAATTTCGTGAGTTCCACTGGAGTTTCATGCACTGGAGGTCCGATCAACACAAATACTGGCGCATACAATGTATGAATAGATGAAGTGGTTCTCGTTGGAGCCTGCATCGCACTGAGAACCTTTTTATTTCAACTTATCACCTTTTATCAACGTAATATAAAAGTGCTATTTTATAATATCCGTCAGTATCCAGCCGCTCGTTTTTTCCTTCACTTCTTCCTGTTTTTTTTTCTGTGGATTATTCCATTACTCTCTAGCTCTCTTTCTTCTCTTCTCTCTCTCCTTCTACTTTTGCTTCTTCTTCTCTTTCTCTGTCTCACACTTGCTGCTGGGTACTTCTCATTCTGAGAACCCAGTCTTTTTCTTGATTCAGAGATCGATTGAGGAGCAAATGCCAGACAAAAATAACTGGTATCTGAGTCATACAATGTTTGCGAGGATAACAACATATGCTTTTTTAAGCTGCTGTTTGATTTCTGTGTTAAAATTACTTGCCAGACCAGAAGAAAAACCATTCAATTTGCTATTCGAACACATGTTCTCAAGTTTCTCGAGATATAAAAACATAGTCTGTCTCTATTGTAACATTAGTTTCAATAATTGTAGGCCAGGAAGAGAAGTTTACGAGGCTACAACTCTAACAGAAAAAATTGGAAATGTAGTAGCAAGTAATTCTCTTCTCCTGAATAATTTCCTTTGAAAATTCTCATGTCAGTTTCAAACATCATTAATAGAAAGAAAAGCTAAATCAAAAATAGGACAAAATTGGTTTCTTCGTTCATAAAGAAAACAACTACATTTCCTTTGTTCATAGTATAATTATGTAATTATTATTATTATATATGTAATTATGTTGAATATGTATAATTAATGAGTAAATAATAATAATTAATAAAAAAGAACAATAGCGAATCACTTTTGGATAAATCACGTCATTTTTCTCGGTTGCAATACCGGAAAAAATAATTATTGTCGGATGATTGTTATAGATACGGTATTGTAAACATTCTTTAAAATAAGATCGCATTTATTTCAATGAAGTGTTATGAGAGCAAACAAAAAGATTCAAGTATTTTTTACGCTGAAAATGCATTCTGTATGAGAAAATTTTTTAAAAAAAGCATAGAGTGAGTTATTAAAAAGTTTTCGTCTATGTTGAAGTATGCATCGCTTAACCACACAATTAGTTAACAGAGTTGCTCAAGAAGAAGTAGAATTGTAAATAAATAAAACCTGCTATGTTAACGAATAATCATAATACAATATAATATATTATATATGTATTAATAATATAATAGTAATAACGAGTTATAACAAAAAGAAATAAATAAACTAATAAACAAATTAAAAACAGCAATAAGAACAAGGTCACGAGGTAGTAATAGTGGTAATTTGACTTTAGACAATCCTCATATATCCACATCTATATATCCACATCTTTTATCTACAAAATTCTACTCCTTCTTAAGCAACTCTGATAACTGATTATGTGGTTAACCAATGCATACTTCAACATTCTTCTTCTGTCCTCAAGGAGTATCTATGTCATCCTTTGTGTTTGAGCAAAGAATTCCCACGACTATAGTATTTAATCAATCTTTCAGTTTTCTCTTCTCTTACAACATTTATATAACCCGTTTTTACAGATTTCTGCAGCGCACAGTACCGAGCAAATCGACTTCGCCGTTGACGCGTTCAAGGAAGTTGGGAAGAAACTTGGAGTTATTTAAACATTTGTAATTTATTTTCGCCTTTCTCGGATTAAACTGGGTATTACAACTTTGATTTTTAACGCAATGATAAGCTGAATTTCGTACACCTTTCCAAATAGCATATGTCGAGAAACTACGCAGGAGTTAGAAGTAGTTAAAGGAAGAGAAAAATATTCTCGAACCATGATGCTGCATTGATACATGATACTGTATTGCGTTTTCATCAGTTTTAACGAAATCAAAAATCCACGACCAGTTGTTTACTTCTTTAATGACTCAGTTAGCGGTTCTTCCATAATTCTGTTTTGTGTTGTTCAACATTTATCATATGTCTTTAAACGCGTGCTTAACTTATTGAGAACAGCACGCTATTTAATTTCCTGCAAAAGTAAGACTATACATCATTGATGCAGCATGGATAGAAATTCTCATGCAATTAATACTTATACGTCTGAAGGCATGGGACCCATCCCAGAGTTGCACGGCCGTCTATAGTTAGACCAGGAATTTGTTTCAAATAAGGACCGTCCGTTAGCCAATTAGTTTGGCCAACTCCAGTCCACGTTGGTAAGAAGTCTTTAAAAATTGAACACCCTTTCACTTCAGAATGCAAAAAGAAATGTCGCGACTTGATCCGAAAAGAGTGAAGGAAAAAAACTTGCAAACGTAAATTTGATAACGGAAATTCTCTGAACTTGATCAAAATCAATAAAAAAAAGGCAAACAGAGCTACATTTTATTCCTAACATACCAAGAATCTCAGCTGATTTGATTCATGAACATGCAGGTGCAAAATGCTACGTATGTCCGAGTAAACATCACAAAGCACTTGAAATTATCCATTTCGTCTTTCAAAATCGATGTGTTTTTATGTGAATTTAAATCGATGTTCTAAGGATATTCATGTAGACTACACTGGAATGATATAAAATTACGTAAAATGTTGTTCATAGTGATCGTCTTATATTATTAGATTCTTCAAAAAGCCTTTTACCAAGTATCCTAAAAATCACGAATTTTCCAGAAATGAATCAAACGCTCTAACAAGTGCAAGCGCCTTCTAGAATGTTCTCGAAGTCTTTCAGATTCAATTATCCATTCCATGTCGCTTTCATTCCATTCCATGTCGCTTTGATCCGACTATATTTTAGGATGCACATGCACACTTTTGCTAATTTGCAAAACATGACATATGAACAACTTCTGCACGTCACTTTGCAAAAAAACTGCAAAGCAAAAAAAAACTGCAATGTCGTCTACCTGGTCTATTCGTCCAGTCTCAGACTACCATTTGTTGCGACCACTGAAGCACTTCATTCACAGTTCGACAAATACAATCTCGAGATCTTTTCGATTTTAACTCAACGTTAACTTTTTTACGTCGCAGCCTCCTAAATTCTAAGCAAAGGGCATCAATGATTTCACCAACAAATCTGCAAACGTTACAAATGTCCACACTGAATGTATTAGTGAATAATAATTCAAATGAACATTAAAATTTAAATCTGAATTTACGACCACTGACCTTATATGTAAGCTCGTAGTGCAAATTATCACATTTTTATCCAAAATAATAAGCGGTGGGATTAGTTAGCAGCGTAAATACTGAACTTAAGCGTAATCATTGCTGAAAGTAATGACGAGAGTATTTTTAACTGTTTCATGCCCAAAGAATGCTAATTTTCCATCGTCTACTCGTAGAGCTTCGTGGATAGAAATTAAATTAAGCGTTTTTTGTTCGTGAATCATTGTACGCACCCATGCGTTCAATTTCACCTATTCATACAAGTCAGCTAGTATTGAAGAGCTTACGTTGATATCTTGTGTAACTAACTAGCAGTATTGAGAAACTTTTGTTTAAGATTTCTGCATTACTTGTTTTATTGAAATTGTTTTTTTCTTACTTTCATTTAAACCTACAAACCTGATAATTTTTGTCTTTGCAACAAAGAACAAACGTAAGGACAAACCGTAATTTTACAGAATAACCAAAATTGCACAAAGAAGGGGAAAAATATCAACAATTTCATGCGGTAGCCTTTAGCAATTTTTTGACGTTTTAATCGAATATGAAAATCTAAGTCCTTGATCTCTTTTCCAGCTATAAAATCAGGACATGTTATGGGGCAATTATTGACTTTTGGTGAATGGTTTGCGCCATTTTGTTCTCTTCTCAACGATATACCAGTTTTTGGATTTTCAATGTTTTTGTTTTTTTTTTCTTTCAAAGGTTCTGCATGCTATTGCACATTGGGCTTTTGCGCATCCGAAAATAAATTTTGATTGAATTTGATTAAAATTTGACGAAAATTTGATTACATGGACAGGAAGAAACGAAAAGAAGATAGAAGTATATTGCTGTGCTCTATTTCCTTTCATATTCTACACTCCCAGGGATCTTGCTCACTAGAGGGATCACACCGGTTGGTCGCGAGGCTACGTGACTTGTCCCTGGGTGGCGGATAGAGGCTAGTCGCGGACCAATAACGACCTTGTGCCTGTCCAGAGACGCGGGTGGATTCAGGAGGTGGACTCCCTGTTTCTGCTAAGCCAGGAATGGCTCATGACATCCTTGTATCCCGCACGTCGGCCCGGCCAAAAGCCTGCAATCAAGTGACTGGGAGGTGCAAGGGAGGCGGTTTGGAGTCACCTCCAACAAATCAGCTCCACATGTCCACGCCGCGGGAACGTTGCGAAACTCACGGGACTTGAGGTTTGCAACCTGCCCATGGGTTTTAAACTTTTACGCATGTCACAGTAATAGAAAAGAGTCTCGTGATTCCGGAGGAAAGCCTGGTACGTTAGTGCCAAGAAAGACGGGGTTGCAGGAGTCATATAGGCTACCGGAACGGAAAAGGACTAGGATGACGATCTGTACTTATAACGCACGTATGCTTACATCGGAAGCGGCCATCGAAGATCTGATAGTGCAACCCAGAAAGATTAAGTACGACGTCATCAGACTGACCGAGACGAGGCGACGTAACCTTTTCAACGCCGTATATGAAATTGAGAAGAACTGTTTTTAGGAACATGCGACAGTAGAGGCATTAATGAAGTTGGCGTCTTCGTCAACACGAGAATGGCAAAGAACATCTTCTCCTTCGAACAACTTCCAACCCGAACCGGACGTTTACGGATGAAAAGATGTGGTTCAACGCCAGCCTTAACAATCTTCATCGCTTGCGCTCCATCACGTCACATTACATCAAGCAACGGAGAAGAGGAAATCGAAACTTTCTAACTGGATCTGGAGACGTTCTACAGAGAAGATCATACCTTCTACGATGTCATCGTTGGTGATTTCAACTCCAAAATTGGCCCTAGAAGAACGCCTTAAGAGCTTGACATCGGAACCTACAGCCTTCAATGGAATAAGCAGCGAGAGAGGATTTCCGAGTTCATCATGACGACTAAGAACATCTATGGGAACTTGCAATGCCAGAAGCCGTCCTCCCTACGTTGGACGTGGGAGTCGCCCGGTGGAGGATACCGTAACGAAATTGACCACATCATCGTCAGTAAAAGGCTTTGACTGACGAATGTCGCTGTTGCAAAATTTTCGTTTAATCGGAGAGAAGAGAAAGTCGCGAAGGTCAGAGAGCGAAATACCAGAACTATTATTAACTGGGATCTCTTGGCTAGCCGGCTTTTGGGAAGGTTCCGCGATGAACGACATCGACGAAGAATACCATCGACCGGCTCGTTGAACACCTCTACGACTGCACAGCGAAGGCTGAGAGTCTAAAAACCACCAAAAGACGTCCGTCTCTTGAAACTCTTGAGCTGATACGCCAGCGTGGAGTAGCATGAGCCGCAGGGAACCAAGAACTCACGTCCGAGATCGCAAGGCTTTGCAGAGCGGCGATAAAGGAATACCTTAAAGGGAGAAGAGCAGAAGTGCTGGCTGAAGCTGCAGAGGCGGGGAAAAGCATCCGATGCCCGTCGAAGCTTTGCCAATCGTAAAACAAACAACGACTGCTCTCTCGATCTCAGATGAAACAACTATAGCATCGAGAAAGGGACTGAAAAGGTCATCTACGAATTCTACTCTGATCTCTTCGACAGCCATGTCCACTTGCCTCCTCACCATCTGAGGGAAGATGGGCATGTCATCCCAGAGCTTGTCCCGTCCGAAGAATGACATGCTGTCGTGTTAGTAAGGAAACGTACGGCACTCGATCCCGACAGAATAAGACCAGAACATCTAAAGAACCTTTCGTCAGTACTCATCAACACCTTGGCGAGGCTTGTTACACATTACCTGTCGGAATGCAAGGTTCTTAAACAGTGGAAGACCGGCAAGACCGTGTTGTTGTATAAAAAGGGAGATCTACATGACATCGGCAATGATCGCCCATTCTGCTTACTGTCCGTCAACTTCAAACTCTTTACGTAAGTGACCTTAATGGGATTAAAAAGTCTTGGATATTGAACTATTGCAAGGGTACAAAATGCCGCTCTGCTTCACATTCATCAACTTGATGAAGGCCTTCGACTCAGTTGAGACGGAAGCACCGAAGTTGAGACGGTCATGGAAGCCTTGGCCAACCGAGGCGTCCCCACTCAAAAAGGTAATTCGAGAGTTATACAGTAAATTCACGACCAGAATTTCGTCATTCTACAGGAATATCATCATTTACGTGAAGAAGGAGGTCTGACAGGATGATGCAATCTCATTTAAATATTCACAGCTACCACCAATGCGAAAGCTGGAATGGGACGAAATGGGAGCGACCGTTGATGGTCGGCAGCTACACCATTTGCGCTTTGTTGTTGACATCGTCCCGATAACGTCTAGCATCATTCAAGCAGAATGAACGATTCAACGAATGCTGGCCGAATTTGACTAAACACATGATTGAATCGGTCTTCAGCCGAATCTCCAAGTGAGATGGGTCTCGGATGTCCCATTCAAGTTCAACGGAACGAAGATATCCGAACGCACCAGCTACGTTTATCTGAGTCGGGAAATGAGCATGATGAACGACCTGACTCCCGAGCTAGGCGGAAGGAGACGAGCAGTTTGGGGAGCGTATAAGAACATCGAGGATGTGGTGAAGAAGACCAAGAACACTCGGCTCCGTGCTCCTTCACCGCTGTACTTTACTTCTTCAACACTACCGTACTTACTGCTTTGACCTATGCTTCGGTAACCTGGGCGTGTCGCAAGCAGAAGAAAATGCGATCAGCGTCTTTGAAAGCACAATTGAAAGAGTGATGCTAGGAGTAACCTGCTTCACCTAAGTGAGAGATAGGGTTCTTTCCTACGTCAGATCGAAGATTGGAGACGCCGCCGCGATAGTCAGGGAAAGTAAAATAAGGTGGGCCGGGCACGTGATGCGCTATAACGACGGCCGTTGGACCAGAGCAGTGAGCAATTGGATTCCCCGCGATATTAAGCGCTATTATTAAATGGAAAAATTGCTGTCGCCCGCTCGACCAGTTTGAAGATCAACGGGAGTGAAGGTGATCAAGGTGATTCTCAACTCACATATTCATCTTCACTCTTTTGGTAAGTGAGAACAAGGATTCTAAGAGAAAGACCGATTCCTAATGAGTACGCAAGAATGGCGAAAGTAATCATGTAAATACCTTTTTACGGAGATTGGGAGTTTAAAAATAAATGTAGATATGATGCGTTCGATTTCCTAATGGCAGTGAGTTTTTATTTTTGCAAGTGTGCAGCAGCTTTATTTGTTATTACTATTTATTTTATCATTATTATTATTTGTGCATTGCAGTTAATAGTTTACACGATGAGCAACCTAATAGTTGGCGTATCCCCTGTGGTTATAACAAACTGATGACGCTTTCCTGTTTGTATCTTTCGCGATCGTAAACGTCATATTCGAGGTATAAACAACATATTCTAAACCAGATATATAGATTCTGTACTGCTCTCTCCCATCTTACAATCATGTTTTCTCTTATCCCTACTTTTGTTGCGTTACTACCCTTCATCAAATTTAATCTGACTAAATTCATCCATTATTTACAACTACACATTTTTCTCTCATTTCTCGTTCCTTAAACATATTAATAATAATTTCTGTCCACTAAGTCATCAGTGAATTTTTATGTGAGATAATTTTTTGAAAAACAATTTTTATAGCTTAATCGGTGTGTGAAGTACATCATGCACGTCTGTGCTTTATTAAAAATGCAAAAAAAGACCATTACTGATACGAAACTGAAGCAAGCTGAAAAATATGAACCTTAGCAAAAGAATATGCAATATTTTCTTCTTCCAGTATATCTTCCCATATCTTTGCTACTCATCATGATTGATATTTTGTGATCTGTGCAGATTTGAGATGAGAAATGAATCTCCGGACCTCATATGGAAATTCAGCAGAACGCTCAGAGGAAGAACTCTCGTCTAAAAACATTTCTGGTAAGACGTTTTAGAATAGAATTTCGTGTCTGATTGATATTCCAAATTTTCTGGATTCTTATGAAAGTACTAACCACTGTGTTCGCATCCCAAGCAAGAAAAATTAAGTGGTTTTATTGCAACCATTTGCTAGAAGAATTTTTTTTTCAAACCGAAGTTAGCTTTGTGGGAGTACACTATCTATTATATTATAGTGTGATTGCGCGTACAAAGTGAAAAGTTATAACAAAATGCCATCTTCCCACAACATTTTTTCAATGAATTTTAAAACTGCAAAATACCGGTACGTTGTAATATAATCAAACTCTAAAAACCCGTTTCTTTAATACTTATTTGAATTTTAATTTCCCAACTTCAACTTTCCTGTCGGATTCCTATAAAGGATCCTTCCTCTTAAAATGCAATTCTGGCGCATTAATGGACATAGAATGCACCAATGTGTTTTACTGCAATTCGTAATCGTTAAGGTTTTGGAACGGGGGTTTTGGAACGGCCGTTGTACAAGTCACACTTCATGAAGGGATGCATCCAGAGAACAGCATCCCCATCATTTTTGGATTTGCTTGAAAATTTCTTTCAATCGTGGATCCGTACAACATGCTGACTCGACGAGTTTTCAGTAAGAGGAACAGTTGAGTTGAATTATAAGATCGAAGGTGATTGGAGGGGTAATAAAACATAGGACAAAGTTTCGGGCCTTAATCCGCTTAGAATGCGCCTCCACGTTCACTTAAAGTTCCTATGCTCTCCCATGTTCACTTCCAATTCAGAATCGTTTGAGGTTTACGAACGTGTAACTGTCCTTTACAATGACATGCGGTGGGTAGCCGAAGTGTCAAATGTTATGTTTTTATCCTCCCAGACAAGGCTGGTGCCAATTTATCGACTCCAGACGCATGAAGCGCTTGGTTGGCATTGGAGAGATTTCGAACTGGAGAGATTTTGGGATTGGAAATGACATCATTAAATCAAAATTGGAAAAAATTAAAGAGAGTAAATCCTAGAGTTTGACTTCATTTTAACGTATGCATTAGTGCTTTGTAATGTTCTATTTTATGCGTAATAAGATAGTCTGCTACTTTCACGTTTTCTATCTTACTTACTATGGATAGCAAATGAATATAAATTGTAAAACTATACTACTTCTAGGATCACAAGCAGCAATATCAATAGTACAGGAGGGGATAGCTATTTCGGTAAAATTCGTTCCATTTGTTTTGCAAGTTATGGTATTGTCAGTCTTCCTTCGGAACAGAAAAAGATATTTTTCGGTGAGTCAATTTCCATTTTTTTTATTCTCTCAATTTTTATCACTAAAGTTCTCGCAACCGAGGAGAACTCTTAGTAGTGTGGTAATCTGAGAGGTTTCTAATTACAGCAATATTATGATAATAATCTAACTTTAAATTTTCTACAGAATGCTTTCTTCATTCTTATCTTCCTGCTTACTGTTGTTATTATTATTGAAAATATCACATCTGGGGTAGCATACTTCTGCGACGAAAATTGTCCGAAATTTACGGCTTTGTTGTGTTTTCTGGAATATCTCACTGATTCCTATACTCCGTGCATTATTTTCATAATAGGAATCAATCAAGTAGCGGTCTTTACAAGAGGATTTTTACATCAATTTCTGTACAAAATGTAGGTTTCGTTTGAACTGTATACGTAGATGGAGCTACATTCTCTGTCATCTGTCCATCCGGTAATTTTTTTTTTGTTTTGCTTATTTTAATTCCTTATTTTGAAGAAAAAACCTGCTTATTGTCGCATTCTGCTTTCTGCTTGCGACTTTTGGATGGAGTTTCACTGTAACATTGATGTGGTGCTTATCTTCCATGGTGGAGAAAAGAAAAACTGACATTTTGTACAACGTGAGTAGTTCTGATGCAGAGAATACAACTTTCTTCTAATAAAATACCTTCTGCAAACCTCCCAGAGATCATCCCACAATTTCTTTAATGATGAGGAACTTAGAATGTCTCACTTTTTGAATCTTCCTACGTCAAATGTTAAAGGAAGGAGGGGTACTTCGCAGTGATTAGCAATAAAAAAATGCTCTTTCACCAGTCGTCGTAATGGTAAAAAAGGAGGAATTAGGCTTACACTGGATTTCTTTCAAGAGACAGCGTCTGGAGAAATTTTTGACACTCCAGTAGTACATGGATTCTGAAAAGTAGCAATAGACAATAAAATTCACTTCACTTCTACCCATTTCTTCTACTGTGCAGGTGTAATGTGTTGCTTCGTCGTGTAAATTAAAGGCAGCATACCACGAATCTGAGGTGGTGCGGATTTCGGGTGGAGTATCCGTATACGGCGTCGTAGATTATGGAGACGGGAGTAGTTCCGCTCATCTCTCCCTGCATCACTGCAAAGAGCCACCTCCAGAATGCTGTTTTGTACGACGCCATCTATTGCAACACTCCACCCCTTGCGCCGCCTCCGCCCTGCGATTCGTCGACAATCAATTCGGACTGCCACGATAGCCAGTAAGGGACGCTACGCGTGCAAGGGTGGCGCGCTGTAATAGAAGGCATCATATAAAACAGCATTCAGGGGTCAGCTGCTTTCAGTGAGAGATGAGCGGAACCACCCTAGTCTCCACAATCTACGACCCCGTACACGGATACTCCACCTGAAATCCGTGCCACCCCAGATTCGTGGGGTGATGCCTTTAAGAAAACAGAAAGTAAAGAGCTTGGTCAATTTCTTTAGGGTACTAGAAATCGAAAAACTATGAGTTTTGAGCAGCCTCCAAAAAAAGACACGCTGAGCTGCAGGTGGAACCTTCACATCGAACAAGTGTTATTGTCCAACAAGTATGGGTAAAAAGTACCAGTTTACCAATGCTTGTTGGACTTGATGAAAACTTTATTTGGCTTCAAACGATTTCGAACCGTTGACCATACATACGACGTGAGATCTTTTCCTGCTGAGCTGCACTGAGTGAGAATTAAGTGGTGTGAGTATAGCGGAAGTATAGAAAAAGGAAGCCTAAAAAAGAATCTGTTGCCATCATGGAGCTCCCTCCCCCTAGTAACCTTAGGCAAATGCTCATTCGCAATCGCCTGTATGATCGTATTTGCACTACAGCGGAGTGTAAAATATGTCCGGATAACAACAAGGGTGATTGCATGAGTTCATGTGTTGTTTATATGATTTCCTGTGCGGAAAATGGTGACGAATACATAGGAGAAACAGCTAGAACACTATGTATTCGAATCAAAGAACATATGGACGGCAAAAGGAAATCATGTGACTCCACTGCATTGGGTAGTCATAGGGTGCGGTAACAGAGAAGATTTCGAAGCTAAGATCACGGTTTTGGCGCGCGAACCTAGTATTGTGGCGCGCAAGGCTCTGGAGGCTTCTTGGATCTGCCCCAGGGGCCCGAAGATGAATCGCAAAGAAGAATGCTTCTGCATCGCGCGGGAACTAGCGCCCTATATAAGGTTGATATTTGATTGCGGTAGTCACCTCACAACAGGTTTCTAGCAGTGGCAGGGTAGTAAACTCATCCTAAGGTACGACGTTATTTTCAACTGGTACCTATGAAGCCAAACAGTAAACGTAGGGCTTTCGTCGTTTGGCGGATAAGGCGTTTGATCGGATTAATCGATAATCGATCAATCTTTCGATCTCATCCTTTCAGGCTCTGAGGAGGGCGATATTGCCGAAACGTTAGCCAGGAATAAAGGATTGCAACAAACTTGTGTCCGACTTAGTTAAAGAAATCACTTATTGAAACCTAACAAAATGGTACATCAAATGTACACCACCCTTTGTGTAGATAACGTTATCTAAAATAATTGCTCGTATTTGTTTTTTGAAAAAAAGTGCTACCAAAAAACCATCATCAGCTATTGTCACATGATAAATCTTTGATATTCTGTATGCTAGTAGGCGAATTTTGTATCACTTGTTTCTCCAATATAAACAGGACAAATAGCGAGACTTATTGTACCTTTCAGGTCTTCTCGTCTATATTCCACTTCTTAGCTGTATTATCATTCCCTTTTTATTTATTTGCATTATTTAAAATCCGCTCCTTTAATTCAATTGTTACGCTCCATACAACCACAAGCCGAAATTTGATGAGAGCAGAAAAGATCAATCTAATACAAGGATTTCTTATACTTCTTGCATATCTGGTAAGGTTTCCTGAACGCAAGCAAGATGATGAATTTCTCAAATTACTAAATATATAGACATCAACGTATAGTAGATGATATTTAAGTATTTTAGACTACAGTAGTGCTCGATTTTTCAAACGGATACATTGTTGATTGGTACGAATATCCTGCGAATCTGATCAGAGAAGTTGGGGAAGGAGTGACTGGAATCGTAGTTCCGTTGATGATTTTCATATGTTCCGCTCGTTTTAGAGCTGAACTTTTAAGTATTTGTTCGTTTCGAAAAGCTTAGTTTTATGTTGAGCACCGTTACTGGTTCTACTCTGGAATTGCCATCTCGACGCTTTACTTTCTCTTTTGTGCTATGCACATCCAATTATACTTCTAAAGATTTTGTGTTGCGTGAAACACCGAAATACCTCCATTTATTCCAGGTAAGAAAATGTTACAGCCAGAGTTTACATTCGTCCTTTTTGGCTTCCCGTTTCAAATCTTTTCCTATGTGGATTTGTTCTAATAAAGTACTGATATTTTACGGTTTTCATATTTTACGTCAGCTAACAACTTAACATAACAATTTAAAAATTGTTGAACATACTCTCCTTACATACGTTCGCCTCGGAGATCGCTGCGCTTCTGGAACAACACCTGCGGTCCCACTGACCGAAGTGCACCATCCGTTGGTATTTGCACGTTCGGCTTATTTTAATGAACGGACAAGGTTACTTTTCTCAAAATACTGGTGGCCGAAATTCGTGGTAGAAATCTCACTGATTTTTCAAGAAAATTCATACTATTTGTTTTACTCCACTACTGATGTCGAATTATTGAGGATCATAGACCACAGCTGGGTGATTATGAGGATGGTTTCAGGTTTCTACTCACTGTAAGTACGCAAGCAAACGCACATATATGGAAAACCTCACATCCATGAATCAGATAAGAGAAAAGAGAGTTAGTTAGGTTTGAACTCCCTTTCCTCTATGATCCATTATCCGAAACTTGCTATCCACTATGGCACAGATCCTGACTATGATGACTACTCCTACTTTTATTCGTTTGAGGACGTTCTGAACTAACTATTCAATAATCTTGCAGTTCCCTTTACCTTTAACTTTGCTGCCGTCCCTGTGAAGTTCTGTGAAGCTGAACTCCCTTTCCTCGAAAATTTTCGTCCTCGATGATGCAAAATATTCCGGGAGCCAGCTCAAGCCTCCACTACTCTAATACTCTAGTCCGATGTATGATTCTCCTTAGTTGAGGAAACTATAAGGAACTACTGGATGCCAAGAATCTACCTGACAGGAATAGCATAATCCTATAGATAGGTAACCACACCAAAATTATATATACTGAGGATTTTGCCAAGTACGATACATCCGTAACAGACTTGAGAGTTAGAATTCGAGCGATGACAAAAACACTCGGTCTAGATCCATGCGGCGCTTTAAACGTCCAAAAAGCCAAGCGCCTACTTCAATCACACGAAGAAGTCAAGGATATGGCTTTTAGGTCAACACAGCCGGCCAAAGATGCGAGATTGTACGAGATTCAGCTCAGCATATCACGAAATTGATGATGATGGGGTTTTTGTAGGGGAAACGCATGTGTGGAAATGTATGAAGTTCGCGTTGTAGATTAGGAGTAAGGTGTGCCACGCTCGATTCCCCGTGATTGCCCTAAAAAACGGCATGGAAACCGCCTTAGTTCTTGAAGACGTTCGGACGTGACACCTATGTCCACGCTTCGGTTCCCTCAGCAGTCGACTCATTGGTTTTACTTGAACCGTTCACTGAGGAGACCTCATTGATCTTAGATCGCTCGCTCATTTACACTCGCATGTACAATGGTGGCGCGCTCTAATGTATCTCGTAGGAATAAACGTCGTGGTTTTTTTTGTTTCAAAAAGAATGATTAGGAGGAAGAGCGTCGCCACTCGTACTCGAAATCTACGCCCCGAACCCTATATTTGCCCACAGGGACACCGATATCGTCAGTTTCCTAGTCTGCAATCCAAAGGTAAATCCAATACTAAAGGTAACTACAACAATTCATCGATTACTCAAACAACACCTATCCACACAAAAACAAAACCGACGACGACCTCTGACCCACAAACAACAAAACAGATCGGCTAATAAAGAACCGAGAGCCCGGATACTCACTTTGAGGATTGCGCTTTCTCCCCCTCTGAGACAGTGTGTTCTCTCGGATCTGTCAGGCTGTTCTCGGTATCGACTTTACCAGAGGTGGTGGAATGCTTCTTGACAAGATGACAGCGCAGCAACACCCACCAACTAAAAAACGGCATCCAAGGTGAACCAGACAGGGCGATCACGGACACAGCTACACGTATTGAGGGTTCTTTTCTGGGGATCTGCATCCCGAAGAGGATCCTGAAATGTTCGTTTCTGTACCTCCTCTTCTCGAATACAGACCAAAAATCACCCTGACTTTTTCTATTGGAAATGCGTCATCAACTGAGTCGCTTTTCATTGGTCGCATCCTTGTGGGGGAGCGAGGAGTATGGTCCACCTCCTAGCTGTGGGCGTGGACTCCCCACATAACCTTTTATATAAAGATTTGTGGGTAGCGCAAAGACATCGGAGCGTGTTTCTCGCATTGTTGGATCGTTGTGGTGCGTGGATGAGGAAAGAAAGATAGAACGAGGAGTGGAGAAAAAACGAAGTGGCAATCAATCCGAGCTGTATCGCTGTCACCCGTTAGATGCGTACTTTCCAAGGAAGACTCCACCGATCACATCGAAGAGGGAAGAACTGGCTACTTGAGCAGTGTTCGTTGATGTTTTGCTGGTTCAACTGGCTGAGAAAATATTTTACGATGACAGGACAGCTCCCAACAACTCTGGCCGTCCTCAACCGCTTGTAAATAGTGGTTGAGGATGAGCTGAACCGCCAGGGTTCAATATCCATGCTGTTCACCTTCCCAGAGACACCGTTGCAGAGGAGGGATGAACACGCTGCATCGATGCGCTTAAAGCTGTTGTATCACGAAATTGTGATCTTATCACGAATAAGTGGGTGTGGAGTATCCTTACGACCCTATCTGGGTCCACAAACCTTTGCGAATACTTTCGTTTGCATGTAATTGTTGTTATCTAACCATTAATTAATTTTGTGGGCAGAGGTTTTGTAGGTAGCACAAATTTTCTACTCATTTATTTAACCACAAACCACCTAATTTTTTGCGGCTGTTTCACGTTTGAAGAACACAATAAGATTTCGTGCTTTTCGGCGTTCTGAATGTACTTTTGAGTCTTTGGTTCTCATTATACGCCTTGTTAATGATACATGCATTGCTGTCAGTAATTCTGGATAGAGATGCTTCTGAAGGTACTACATTAAGCCACAAAGATTCTTTAGAACTCAATGGCTCTTCAATGTTTGAATTAATGCTAGTTCAGACACAGCGTACTTGGTAGACATTTCAATCAATAGTGAGTCTTCAATTTCAGTGAATAAACCCAGTGACCAGATTTTCACAAGTTCGAGCCCTTTCTAGAGGAGTTTGATATAGAGCACATTTATTCTACTATTGTTTGTCAGATGTCGTCTATGTTGCTCTATGTTTGTCAAATGTCAAGCCTAGGCGTTCCACTCTGATACTCTATTCCCTGGGTAAAAATGTTTTCACATAGACTATTAAAATGAAGGGCGCAAAAAAAATCTAGAAATATACAGAGTCTAGAACGGGAATCGCTGGAAAAACCGCGTTTTCCACTGGGATATATTAGGGATAGGAAGAATTCAAGAAAGGATCTCTTAAGATTACTACCGACTGTTCACACTTCACCTACCGCCAGTCGGTTTCACAAATCTCCTTTTACGAAGAGGTGGAACAATCCGCGAAAATGTCCTGAAGTATCCGGACACAAAAGGAGAGAAGAAAGTAGTCCCTTCGACAATGCTCTGCAGTGCTAGCTCTCACGGGCAGGGACTTCATAGACCTACAGAAACTAGGCCGGTAAAGTCTAGTTGGCTGGGGGCACTCAATAGCGATCCTCCTTCTGGAACCTTTATCTTTTTTTCTATAAGCAGCCTTAGCTTACATGTCATAGATCCTCCAAAACTAATTCTTAAGACTTAGAGAGACCATTGACTTAGTTATCCACTTCCAAAAATAACAGCACCGATGAGTCCACTAAAATTATATCAGGGCCAGCCGGCACCCCTGGCCAAACAGATTACTCGCTGCGAAATCCCGCTGAGTCTGGCCACACAAACAATTCATTACAACGTACAAGGCCAAATCCTCAAAGTACTCGGAAAAGTTGTGGCCCTAAAGAGGGCCGTTGGGTTAGATTAGGCTAGCATAAAGCGGTCGCTCACGCTCGTTCCCCTCGGACACGACGAGCCAACTGGATGTCCTTCGGCATGATGGTCACTCGCTTCGCGTGGATCGCACAAAGGTTGGTGTCCTCGAACAGCCCTACCAAGTAGGCTTCGGACGCCTCCTGCAGGGCCATTACCGCAGACGACTGGAAGCGCAGGTCGGTCTTGAAATCTTGCGCAATCTCACGCACGAGACGTTGGAAAGGCAGTTTGCGAATCAGCAACTCAGTTGACTTCTGGTAACGACGAATCTCACGAAGAGCGACGGTCCCCGGGCGATAGCGATGCGGCTTCTTCACCCCTCCGGTAGCTGGAGCTGACTTCCGAGCGGCCTTCGTCGCCAGCTGCTTGCGAGGAGCCTTCCCGCCGGTGGACTTACGTGCCGTTTGCTTCGTACGAGCCATTGCTGGAGTGTTCGATGTGAACGTAGAGCGGGTGAGCACGCGCCTCTCATATATGATTTCCTCGGGTGGGCGGAGCGTATTCGCTATACGCGCCCATCTGCTCCCAAACGCGTAGTCAAGAGAAAGTTGGCGAATTGAGTATGCGGTAATAAGTGTGCATGCTGAGAAAGCACAAACAATGGATGTTATTTATCGCAGAGTAGACACGCTAAGCTATGAAATAAACAAAATTTTTGAGAATGAATAACAAATAAGTAACAAAAGTTTGTAGGTTTTTACAAGTGGATTTGTATCTGTGGGACAGCAGTTCCCAACGTATCTAGGAACTTGTTTTAATAACTTTTCGAAGAACACACACATTCAGGAAGGCTTTTGACGTTTTCCGAAGCTAGCAGTTAGTTTTCTTTCTACATGAATGTTTTCATCAATGTGGCCACAAGATTTGTGTGCATCTTCAAATTTTGCACTATTTTCGAATATCCGTTTGGAAATTCATTTAAGTTGGTCATGAATTTCATGACTTTTACTATAATAATTGTCTTTGTCGTCTTATGAAAAGTGCAGTGCAGTTTTTTGAAAAAGGTTACGGACGGCTTTTACGTCTGAGGAATGAGGTATCAACGTAAAACGTATTCTGGAGCTGGAAATATATAGCTACTATGTTTCTAAGAGTTTACTTAGTTTTTACAATTAGCTGTAACGACATTTCAAACATGGTCAAGTGCATTTTCTATTCAAATTCTTCTTATGAACAAGACAACCTCAATCTAGCAATACAGGTGTGAAAATTCGTGTATGTGTGTAGATGGCAAAAGAATAGAAAATCAGTTTTTCCAAACAGATATGCTAAACAAATGCTATTAAACGTTCTCATGAAACTGCAGTCCGCTCAGTAATCCTCGCAACCTTCGTTTCCCGCGAATCCACACCACTCATGGCTGTAAATCATGCTGCAAAACTCACCTGCGAATGTAAAGCCCGATGCTTTGAGAAGGATCAGCATTATTTTTTTTACTTCTAAGCATTCACCTACTTTTTTTATGAGTTATGAGGTAGTGGTAGGAGATGAGAAAAGAAAGGACGATAACTACTCGATACGCTAAAGAGCAAAGAAACTAAATTGTAGTTCGAGTAACTGTTTTCCCATAGAAGAAACTGCAATGATCGACTACTCATCCTGTAAACAAATTCATGGGGTACGAACCAAGCACCTAATTAGTGTAACTACGTACGTTCTCAGGGGATGGTGCGCACCGCAAACCCCTACGCAAGTGAAGAGAAGCAGCAATGACAAAACTTCAGTTGTGTTTCGTTAGCAAACGCTTTATTCGCACAGTAAGTTAACCGAGACGAAAGCAGCACTCGAGACCATTTGTGGCCCTAAAGAGGGCCGTTGGGTCAGTTTAATCACACGAGGGCGACACGTTCATTCTTTCTCTGCGCCGGTCTTCTTCGGCAAAAGAACAGCCTGGATGTTGGGCAGCACTCCTCCTTGGGTGATGGTCACACCTGCCAGCAATCTGTTCAACTCCTCGTCATTCCGGATAGCTAGCTGGAGATGTCGAGGGTTGATGCGGGTCTTCTTGTTGTCACGAGCGGCGTTCCCAGCTAATTCGAGCAGCTCAGCAGCAAGATATTCCAGAACAGCGGCCAGATAGACAGGTGCCCCTCCTCCGATACGATCGGCGTAGTTTCCCTTGCGGAGCTTTCGATGCAGACGTCCAACGGGGAACTGCAACCCAGCCCGCGCTGATCTTGACTTCGCTTTGCCTCCGCTCTTTCCCTTGGCTCCCTTTCCACGTCCGGACATTGCTCCAACTCGCTCGCGTATATGCGCTCAACGCACAACGATCCCTTAAATAGATGTCGCGCGGACGCTCCGCCCCCAAGCAATGGGCGGAGCATCCTCGCAGCATCTCAATAAAGAGGGACGCAAATGGAGGTGTCTCCATTGCTGATCGCCTTGCGGGTTACATCGTTATGCCGCCGAAGCCGTCTGCAAAGGGAGCGAAGAAGTCCGCGAAGACACAGAAGTCCAGCCGTTCCGGGGAGAAGAAGAAGAGAAGCCGACGGAAGGAGAGCTACTCGGTCTACATCTACCGTGTCCTGAAACAAGTCCATCCTGATACCGGTGTGTCGTCGAGAGCGATGTCGATCATGAATTCCTTCGTGAACGACGTTTTCGAGCGTATTGCTGCTGAAGCGTCACGGCTTGCCCATTACAACAAGCGTTCGACGATCTCTTCTCGTGAAATCCAAACTGCTGTGCGCCTGATTCTTCCCGGAGAGCTCGCTAAGCATGCTGTGTCCGAGGGGACAAAGGCTGTCACCAAGTACACCTCTAGCAAGTAGATAGCTTGTTGGAAATGCGATATTAACTAACCCAACGGCCCTCTTTAGGGCCACAACCTTCTGTCGAGTGCTGCATGCATCGGAAATCGATAGGTGTCCGGCGGTTAGCTCTCCAATAAATATTGCTGACTATCCTTCGTACTGGCACTCGGTGGCGCCCTTATCCCTCAAAGTAGATAAGGCAGTCGGGCCCTCAACACCTAGACATCAGTCGTTGAGGGTCTTTGGTATGTAAGCTAAATCATGAGGGAGAATCAAGTCAGAGGCGTTTGAGAAACAATGGCGCCACTGGACGTCCCCACCCCCCAACTATGTTACCCCCGGTCTTACCCCCAACAGTATTCCGAACTTTGTCGAACACGAAATGAACTGGTAGCACGCTTGGAGGACGGTTTTTGTTGGTTTTTGTGTGCGTGTTGGCACAGCCGCACGACGACACGTACTGACATGATATTATCAGGCTGACACGTGCTAACAAGCCCAGGTGGTAAACAGAATGTTCCGGAAAACTCGTTTTTGTCACACGGGACTAGGCTACATACTATCACTTCGGGAATAAATTCCTAAGGATTTGATAGGCTTGTCCAACTAATTTTAATTTCATGTATATAGGTCAACTAATTGAAATCCATAGGAATCTATAATCTATGGTCTGGAGTTATCAACGTAAATTCTACCTTTACATGAACATAAGTGACCGTGTCCATACCCCACAAAAACACATCAATATTGCGATCCGACAACTACTATAGAAGGATTTACACTTCAAAGAATTTAAAGAACATACAAGCAGAAGTAATAAATTGGAATTAAAAATAGTAAAAGCAAGAGTTATACCAGAAGTAGACTAGTAAGGACTCCACAAAAAAGATCAGCACAATTTCCTGGCTATGCCAATCAAAAGTGCGGTAGAGGGTGATCTTCTGATGTGATAACCGTTTGATTAAAATATCATGAAAAGTACTACAATGTAATACTATGACTGCACTACTGTACTATAATGTCAAATCTGAGCATTTGCGATGATCCTTTTTGTCATGTTACATATTTACTCGTTAAAGGCATCACTCCAAGAATCTGAGGTGGTGCAGATTTCAGGTGGATTATTCTTATAAGAGATAGTAGATTATGGAGAGAACGGTGATTCCGTCCGTTTCTTCCTAATTGCGTAAAAAACGGCCCGGAAGATACGGCTTCAGGCGTTCTGGCGCACTATTTTCTACAAAGAGTTCGACTGGAGCGCGCCAGCCTTGTGCGGCGCCGGATCTTCCGGGCAGTTTTTTTACTGCGATTAGAAAGAAATGGACGGAATCACCCTCCTCTCCATAATCTACTATCCCCTATAAGAATAATCCACCTGAAATCTGCACCACCTCAGATGCCCCCGCGATGCCTTTAAGCGGAAAATTTCACTCGCATTTATGATCGGTTACGAAGACAGTGACTAAACAAAACTACCAAATACGTACGAAAGAACAATTAAATGTTTTTGTTTTTTTTCATAAAAGACATCGCTTCATGTTCTCATAATAAGTATTCAATGCGTCTGCGCCAGAATTCTTCCTAGTAAAGAAAACTTTCCACTTCCCCATCAACTTCTACAAGGATTTTATTCCTATAGGATGAAGCTAAGAAGAGTGAAAAATAACTAGACCACACATAAATAAACTACAAGAAGTAACACTCCTTAAATGCTTCTAGAAAAATCCTTTAGCTAGATTTGAGGAGATCGTCACAAATCAGAGCTCCTTGTGTTCTGTCCTTGATGCTCTGGGACATGGGCAATGAGTAATATTAAAGAGCTGCGTTATTCACAAAACCCGATCATAGCTGAGGAACTTTATGTCACAATACAATCTGATTACTTAGTATTATGTTACTCCGATAGATTATTCGCCGGTATTTATTTTTTTCAAATTTATTTTATTATTTCGCGCCTTTACTTGGGGCACGACATAGCAAACGGGGTCCCGCAGAGAAAGCGGTTGCCGTCGACAAGTTGAACGGATTTGATACCCACTATATGTGTATGTTATTATGCGAGAAGGGCAAAGGAGCGTTTTGAACTTCAGTCTACGTACATATTGTTTACAGAGAAATGCCTCAGAATGCAAAATTTTCTTGAGTGGTTTCGGTTTCAACGATTTAAAAAACTCTGAACTACGTTGTAAAGTTGTGAATTCACTACGAGAGTTATAAGATTAAAGAATGCGGCAGATTACCACATAAAATTTGAGTATTTACGGCAAAACATGTGAAAGGGATACGGAGATTTGGCTGCACGCCAATTTTCAAAATCTGCACGCTTCTTATGCTATCGCCATCAGACGCAGCGAATGCAACGACCAGTAGCTAGCAGACCATCGGCCGGCGCGCTTGTCAAGGTTTCGACGCAAAATCGAAAGTCTCATAATCTAACATTTGCGGTCCAGTTTTACTACAAGAGTATCTTTTGTTAGCTAACCGAAGGTTAGCTTGGTGGACACAAACCTGTTACCTTTTCGTCACGTCGTTGACAAATTATCGGAGTACTGACTACGGTATATAAGGCCTGCAGTATGATCAGTTGGTACGACTTTGCCTGTGCCATGTTTAGCTTACCGCATTCCTTTTTTGCTGGGACTGGACTTAGCAGTTCGACCTTGCGAGGAAAACTCGCCTAAATTCACTTCTTATTCTTACTTTTTTATACGTTCGAGAAATTGTCTCGTTTCAGACATGCGGATTTGGCTCGTACTGCTCTCGCTTGTACCTCTGAGCTCAGCGTTCCTGTGGGACCTGCTAGGAGGACTCGGTGGAGGCTTAGGCATGGGTGGAATGGGAGGTGGTGGCGGTGGTGCATGCTGTGCTGCAGCGGCGCCTCCAATGCCTCCACCACCACCGCCTCCACCGCCACCACCACCACCACCGCCACCATCACCATGCGGTGGTTATCCACCAGCTCCTCAACCGCAGCCACAACCATACATTCCTCCACAGCCGCAGCCACAGCCTTATATTCCTCCTCCGCAACAGTCACCACCGATGATGCCTGCGCCACGACCATATATTCCTCCCCCGCGACCATACGTTCCACCACCACAGAGCTACGCCTCCCCACCACAGCCTCCACCTTACGTACCCCCATCAGGTGGTGGTGGCTATGCTCAGCCTCCTCCTCCACCATCTGGTTATGCTACTGCCCCAGGTGGAGGATACAGACGAAGGTACACTAGGTAAGTTTATATCCTATTTTTTGAGGTTTGCTGAAATGTTTATGAGTGTTGTTTTGAGAGGCGCTGATGAACGAAAAGGAACAAGCAGCGATGTTGAGTGCAACAGCGATGAGCTCAAGGAGATCATCAAGAAGGTGGGTTGAGACGGTTGACTTTCCTGAATGCGCTAATAGCAGCAATGGAAAAGCGCCATAATTTCTCTTACAAGTTCATGTGTTAAACAAAATTTCGTCGCGGAAAAAACCGGTTGAGATGCACCTTTTCTAGGCAATGACCGATGACGAGACCGAAACAAGGTCAAAGATTACCGCTGAACTCGAGAAGAAAGATGACAGCAGAATGACAGTATTCTGCACCTCGAATCCTTTCAAATTCACCGTCTCCAACAGCGCTGACTTCTGTTCTGTCAAAGGAGAGAAGTTCACGTGCTACGCATTCGTCTTCACAGATTAGAACGATTAGAAAATGATCTCGTACGACGAATAAATTCCTAAATAAATTTGTCATATTATTGGAAGCTAT
This sequence comes from Necator americanus, assembly GCF_031761385.1. Taxonomy (NCBI): domain Eukaryota; kingdom Metazoa; phylum Nematoda; class Chromadorea; order Rhabditida; family Ancylostomatidae; genus Necator; species Necator americanus. The sequence goes on from NC_087374.1 coordinate 26,168,424, forward strand.
GAAAAAGGAGGGAAATTCTTCATGGATGCGAACACAAGAAAGTATGATCTTTGGAAATGGTATCACAGCTTCCTTTGGTTTCTTCTAATCTCACAGAAACACAATGTATTATCATGTATATTTTACTTCAATAACGGCAAAAAACCCGAAAAAGTTTTTTTTTACTCCGTTTTCGAAAACCTTGATGGGGCTAAAACGTCTTCATGAATTATTGAACACATGAAACACGTAAAGAAAAACGATAGAGAGAATTATAGAGAACGATAGAGAAACGATAGAGACGACATAAAAATGCGACACTTGAGAAGATACGGAAACTTTCGCGTATTCCGGGAGCAAATGAGTTGGTAATGATACTGACTGCCAAACATGGCGAATTTTACTGAGTTGTTCGGATCAAAATTCACCTCTTAGGATCACCACAACTTGAAACCGCGTGGAAGTTTTCTCCAGAAGATAAATGATTTGAGGACACCTTCAGCACTTTTTTTGAAAGTTCCAACATATGAGTAATTTTCAACAAGTCAGTACACAGAGAGAAATTAAGTTTCACACCTAGTAGAGCACATCATTAACATATTTGATGACCACGTGACCCGCCGTTGGTTCACGCTTTGAGTTTAGATTTCTTCTAGAAGAGTTTTTTTTTTCCTTCTACGCATTTTTCTATTCATTATATGCAGAACGCTTTTTCTTTATTAGCTCTTCGAAATAGATGGTCATGATGTGGTAAAACATGTGCGCAAGAAAATACATTCACCAGTAAGTTTTACTGTCTCTATTTTATTGATCCTTGCAGTCAAAAGAAGTGACGGTACTACGCACAGCTTCAACCGTGAAAGTATGCATAGCCCTCGAGCTACAAGCTATTTCCCTATTGTTATTAAATGTATAGATTCGAAAGAGCAGAACCTCTCTACTGTCACACTTTCACGGATCATTTCACTTTTTTTTTACCCATTCTGCAATAATCGTTCTTTTTGACAGAATTTTTTTAGTATTTTTGGTAACTATAATTACATTTGCTTTCGGCAGTTCGCTTTCTCGTAGTCGTCTTCAATTGAAACTGAGTCTACCACTCAAAAGATCAACTTGCGAGCACGCAAGGTCAAATCGGCGGTAGCTTGAACACCACTACTACGTAGGTAGTTGTAAGAAACTGGTTTTTTTTGCTTTGAAAACAAATGATGATTCACATTCAGTCAAGAAAACATATATACAACGAAATACTTCGTGTGTTTGTGGCAAATTCCGTTGCAGCAAACGGGCAGTCAAATAGAAAAGTTTTTTTTCGAAAGTTTTCCTAACAAAAGTGAAAGTTTTCGTCTAGAAATGAACTCTATGCATATGCGCGGACTTTACCCGAATAGGTGGAATGCGGACGTCTCCAGAAAGAGGAGTGCGAAAGTTCCCCGTGGCAGAACTCGTTTTATTTCTAGTTTCCCATATATAAATGACGAGGTGCAACTCGCCAAATGAAAAAGTTCACATGCATAAACAACAACAACAACACTAGCAATAGTATAAAGAGGTTCACAACAGCTTCTGCTTCTCGTTTCTTGCCGCTCTCATCGGGAAGCGGCAATGACAACAGCAGGTTTCTTTCTGGTTAGTTCTTTTTCTATGTATCCACGAATATGTACGTCTGAAAGTGTCGTTTTAAGATAGTGGTGCTTACCCGGCCATCTGTTGTCTCGTCGATTTTCTTTGATCTGCTTAATGGACTTGGTCCACACTATCCAACATGTGTTTGTGCTCCACCACCGTGTGCTGCCGCGGCCACCGCCTCCGCCACAAGTCTTTCACAGTCGCAGTCGATCGCTGGTTCTGCTCCAGTAGCGCCGTACGGTGGCGGTTACCAAGGAGGTGGTTACGGTGGTCCACCACCACCTGTATATCCGCAAGGTTATCCTTATAAGCACAGGCGAAGAAGGTATGGTAGAGCTTTCAGAACATTGTTAGGGTTAAGATTCGATTATGAGACGAGTGATTGAGTCAAGAACTTGTTCTGAATCGTTATTAGTCGCTAATATTAGGTCGAGTCATAATTAACATCCGTTTCATTTTCTTTCCAAACCTGACCAGTATGCCATGACAGAAAGTATTAATGACACAATCTGGTAAAACCTTCTACAAGAAAAAATTCCAATCATTCAGCTTCTGCGGTTTAAAGGCAACACCCCTCGAATCTGAGATGGTACGGGTGTCAGGTGGGTTATGCCTATACGGGGTCGTAGATTATGGGGAGAAGGGTGATTCCATCCAATCTCCCTAATTGCCGTAAAAAAACGGCTCGGAAGATGCGGCGCGTGCACAAGGCTGGCGCGCTCCAATCGAAATCGTTGTAGAAAATAGCGCGCCAGAACGCTTGAAGCCGTATCTTCCGGGCCGTTTTTTACTGCAATTAGGAAGAAATAGACGGAATCACCCTTCTCTTCATTATCTACGACTCCGTGTAGGTGTATAACCCACCTGAAACCCGCACCACCCCAGAATCGTGGGGTGATGCCTTTAATCATCATTCGACGAGATTTTTTTCTCGCTGTGGCAGAAAAAAGCGACATGCTACTAGAAAACTGATTCCGAGAAATTTCAGACGTTGCAGTATGTGAACAGGACACGGAGTTGTTAAGTATCTCTGCAAAAAAACAAAAACTACTCGAAAAACACTGTATAAATCTTTAATTCGGAAATCAACTCCAAAACGAGCACAAGACCGGTTAAAGGCAGCGTACCACGAATCTGGTGTGGTACGGATTTCAGGTGGAGTATCCGTATACGGGGTCGTAGATTATGGAGACCGGGTGGTTCCGCTCATCTCTCCTGGAATCACTGCAAGCAGCCGACCCCTAAATGCAGTTTTGTGTGTGGAGTCACTTGCTGATAGTGGTGCTCTACGAGCTTTCGCGAATACTGATAGAAATCTCAACGGTCAATCGAAGTATAAACACAGGGATTTTTAAAGGAGAATTTCCTCAATCAATTTGGTCTCTCGATTTTGACCAACTTAATGATAAATGTATTATTTGATGGACAACTCTATACATTCTAAAAATTCTAAAAGCGATATAAATGAGAAATTGCATGCATTTCAGGGCAGTTCTCGTAAATGCAGCGCACAGTGAAGAGTGCACCAGTGATGCAGTTGGGAGCATTATGGAACAGGTAGGAAGCCGCTGGGAACCAGTTCCTATCACGATGGATAGATACCGAGCGATAAATCTCCTTTCGAAAAGATAGAATTCATCTCTTTGAAGGCGAATTTTACAAGATCTCTGGAGAATTCCTGGATTTCAGAGCATGTCACCGTCAATCATCGAATCTCGTGAGCGTATACGTCAATCATTACAAACACACTACGGTAGAGAAACGGTCGTGTTGTGTTCACCTAGCAGAGCTGTTTTTACCGTGACCGATGGAGCGGAATTCTGTGAACGGTGGCGAAATGGGATCAACTGCTATGCATTTGTATTCTAAGCATTGTTATTAAAAGAATTGATCACTGTAATTAAAAATCAAAGTATGAAATCGAGATTGTGGGTTGTTATTTGTAAATAAATGCATGTCACTTTCGTATTTGCACACCATCCGTGATGACGTCATCAAGGGCAGACGTCATCGTTTCTCTTACGTAGCAACACAAATTGTTGCGCGTACCGTTCCTCGTACCGCTAAGCCTCAATGGTAGAGGCTGGGCGTCCGCAATTTTATCGATCGGTTGTGGTGGCCTCGATAACACCTTATATGGTCGCCAGCGAGTATTTCCTCCCCGGTATCATCCACAGGGCTTGATTCCAAGTGTCGATTACCCCATTTATCACCTACAGTAACCTTGACTCGTCACTAATAGAGACAATTCACTTGTCATATCGAGAGATGTTACAGTTCGTATTAAGTGCCGCATTTTGCTCCTCAGATTCGTAATCGTAACCACCGTGTTTTATGTTGGCCATAAAACGATGATCATTCCTAGCGATCTATGAATCTATCTGAATCGATTTTATTGAATATTCTGTTCTATATTGATCCATATTCACATTCGCGTTCCTATGAAAGTTTTATTCTTATGTCCGGCCGATTTTTTAAAAAAAAGGAAATGTTGTACTTTTTTTGTAGTTTTGAAAACGGACGATGATGTCAGATTTCTTCTCATAAAAGAACCGAGAACACAAATATCGGGTGATTTTCACCAAACAAAAAAATCAGTCATGGGATTTCTGAAGTCTTTCTACATAAAGGATACATTTGGCAGCGTTTACCAGCCGACTGACATCGATTTCGGGGTCAGTGATCTCCCGTGATCTCTCCCGCTATTACTCCGCTATAGCGATCCATGCCGTGGTGAAAAATCAGTGTAATTTGTTGTCATTGTATTTCTAGATGTGAACAATGAAATACTATGAAATCTTATCTCTGAAAATTGCTTTTTTCTAATTGATGGCTTGAGTTCTGTGGGTCCCAAGAGACTCGGAAGGCTTTAGTTTAAGGTGAAGATATGTCGGTCTTCCGTATTTTATGCTTGTGACGAAACTTTTTTTTTTAAATTAAATCACATTTCATCATTCAGTATTGCTTCAAAACAGGAAGTATTTTTCGTTAAAATTTTTTCCAAACTTTCAAATTCGAATTTCTTGTAGACTTTTTCTAAGACAACTACGGCTAGAAAGTTTTGGGTAAACTGTAGTTGACACAAAAAAGTCCTAGAGGTCTTAGATGTTGTCCTAGAAAGCTTTGAAACTTTTCAAAAAAGGTCATTCACCTACTGTTTTTATGTTATCAAGGAAATCTCGGAAATTCCTGATGTCTTCCCTGAAAATACAGCAAGTTTTAGTTGTTTCAGTTCCGTGCCTATTGTCTTTGGATAACTCGAACATTGAACATACACTCCTTTATGTTTTTTGCGTTCCCAGTTACTCATTTGACTGGTTTTACACTAAAAAGAAATCTACGGACAGGTAGGTCGCACACATCGTTGTGGAGTGCTTAACGTTTTGAATCATTTCGTTGAATCACACTTGTTTGATTTCTCGTCGCTAACTGGTCTGATTCGTGGCATTTGTTTGAAAATTTTTCATCTTTCTGTTGTATGTTTGGTGTATCCTTACAATATGTCAATTTTAGAACCTAGGTACATAGTTTGTGGTACGTTTCCATCATGTTTTGTTTGACACTGTTTTTGTTTCTTTTTTTTTCTGCGTATGAACACAACATATGTGGTTAACGTCTGCCACTTTTCCTCGCAGAATCGCTGCTAATAAGGGAGTTATAAAACAACTTTATGAAGTAATGTTGTTACTAAATACATACAAAAGTACATACACATTATTTGGTGAATGCCCAGAATTTTCGATGGAAAACCAGCAGATGGTCTTGAAACTTCAATTAATTAAGAACTTTAGATTTAACTTTATATAGATTAGATTTAGACCAACTTTAGATCATTAGGACAATTTTTCCTTACTATTATCACTTTGGTCTCTAAATGAATTAGATCAGCACAACCTTTTGCAGTCAGACAGAAAAAGACTTCAAAGCTCGGGTGAAAGCTTGGAATGAGAAGAATTTAAGCAGATGACAAATCAACAATAAATACATTTGCGGTGAAACAGAAATGTACCGAATCGAAATGAACTTTTGAATCAAAAAATCTCAAAAAATGCTTTGAAAAGTGATTCTTCTGTCGGGTCGGGAATATGTTTTATTTTTGTTTGTTGATATTTTCTGTTATTCTGCTAAAATATAAGGACTGAGTTATGTAGTTGCCTGCTTAGTGAAGATTTTCTGTTCTATTATTCGTATTGTGCGTATTCTTGCTACATTGTTTTGAATAGGACAATGTACAGACGTGTAATTCAAACGCAGTAACCTTCTTTTCGGTTTTAAATGACGATTTTCTCATGAACTAAATAGATCGCTGGTTTTTTCTTCAGGAAATTATTTGCTAATGTCTTCTATTTACTCAAAATTTTTCGAGAATGTACAATTCAATTTAGAATTTACGAAATAATCTATTTCCATTCCGCCCCACATGTCTTGTCATTTTTTTTTTGGAAATTACATTTTTATAACCCTAGAGCAGGAGAAACGTGACTAATTGTCAAACACTGCATTCAACGGATAAGGTTTTTCAACAAACAAGGAACAAACAAGGTTTTCATTCATTCGCTTTGCAACTGACGTGTTTTCCTATCTCAGCGCTGATCCTTGATCTAAAAGCAATTATGAGAGAAGTCCATAGGTCTCTAGCAGATATTTCTGCGAAAGGTGTGCAATTGCACCTGCCGTGTTTTGTTTGTAACTAAATCCATACACTCGCTACCATTATAGACACACACGTGTGGATTCACAAAGCTGTCTGTTCAAACAACATGCGATGTTCTAGTTCCTGTAGACAAATGTCATGCGAAAACTCAGACCTCCATAGCTTGACCTCCTTTTTTCACCTGTCATTGAGTTACTGTAACATTTGCTCAGTGTCAAGTTCCCGGTTAGTCTTTGAGCAGCCCGACTTCACCGAACAAACTTGTTTACTCAATTTTTTTTTCGTGCATTGTTATAGCTTTTCTCGGTAGCATTTCAATGCCTGACTACACACTTTCGGGAATTTTTGGCTCTATTCCTTGGTTCTGGATTTTCAGAGGACAATACCATTCTTCTAGTTCACTTTCATTATGTTCGAAGAAAAAATTCTATGCATTGCAAAACGTATAATAACTACTCAAAATTATTTTATTAAATCCTCCCCTGAAGGTTTCTCTTCTATCATAGGATTTCTCGTTTGTTTAATTTATTTTATATATCCATACTTACGATAAGTCTGGGAATCTCCATAATAACTAGTGGTTGTACTGTTCTGAATTTTTTGAAATAGGAATTTCACTTCCTAATTGATACAGACGGGAGGGAGTTGCGCAGTCGGTTAGAGGCCCGTTGTAGCCACGCGGTCGAGGGTTCAAACCGCCCTAGTGCAAACCAAGACTTTATTTCTTCGGGGTCGATAAGTTGGTACCAGACTTGTCTTGGAGGACGAAAACCCTGATTTGATCATCAGCTAGCCCCCGCAAGTCATTGTATAGCCCAACACGCGTTCCAAGAAACTTCAACCTTACGAATTGCAGTAAAACGCGTTGGCAGCGCATCCCAAGTGGGTTGATAAGCCCGAGACTTTATCCTTTATCCTTTTGACGCAAGGATCAAGGAGAATTCTTGGATGTTTTTTAAATGACATAGTTTCAAACGCTTGACATTCTGCCTACTTATGTTGAGTCGGCGAGACTGTGACCGCACCGCTTTGGGCAGAGTGGGTGCTAGCTAAAGCGCATCAGTTGGATATAGTCGTGTTGCTAGGCTCAACACAGATGTTTCGTGTATTTTATGCAACCTTGTGGATACGGATGAGAACTCGTCCTCAGAGATGGCCACCTCTTTTGGGAGCAATTTAAAGTTCCTCGGATGTCGTTTTTCCCGTTTTTATATGCAGAACCGTTTATCACCACTTTCTGGATACTTAAATATGAATTTTTGATGTTGTTTGTTTGTATGACTTTCCATATCAAGTTTTACAAAAAATTTCAAACATCTGATTCAACATATGTATCAGCAATATATGCCAGATTTTGCTACAACAATTCACTCCACTAGTTTTGGCTATATCGATTTTTCAAATTTTAACTTCCAAATTAAGCAGAAATTCTTTTGAGTGCAAAACTTAAGTGCACAGGATGATCCGGTTACCAACAAAATCAATCGAATTAACGTTTTTACGTTTTTGTTTGCCTTCTTCAACTAGTTTGCGAAGCAGTCGTCTCCGACTTCTCAGTGTTTCCGGATAAAATTCGACCAATTTCACTCGCTTTCTCAAGCACCCTACATGAATAGCACTTGGTCTCTCATGAAATCTATTTATTTCCAATGATTTCTCAATAAAATCTTTATTGTCAGTGCTGTATGGAATTTTTCTCTGTAAGACCTTTGAAGATTTCCTTCATCAAACATTGAACCACTTAATATGAATGGGCTGGTTCCAGTGGGTTTCAATGAGGATGTTCGCTAATTGCGCCCTACTTTCCTGTGTCGTGACCCTAATTCATAATTAGCTTCTCATTACTTGTTAGTTCTGATGCTTTGTCTATGTTTTGTTCTGCGTCAGAGTTGCACTCGCAAAATTTTAAGAATAATTACACAATATTGATAAGTACATAGGATATCCTCTTGAATTGATAGGAAAATGTTATTTGATAATAGTGGTTCAAAAATTGAAAAAAAAACTTCATATCGCTCATTTTTAAACTTTAGTGTGGAATCAGCACGCTGTTTTGAGAAACCATCAATTAAATCCAACTTGTGTCAGGCACCCCAGGTCGAAATTATCAACTGAACAGGTTCCTTTTCTTGGCAAACTATTAATTATTGCCACAGAACTGTTGGAGGTTTTTTTTTATATATATACATATTTGGAACCATCTATTAACAGTAGTGATTTGTTGCTTTAAAAGAAGTGACGGCATCAAATGTGCTGTGGGGTGAGTTTCAATTTGCACAGTAGAGATTTGTTTGCTTATTGTTCCACTTATAAGAAGGATTGACCGCTCTAGGAGAAGCATAGGTCTTCTAGAAAGGAAATTGAAGCCAGGTTCACCTGGAAGAGCGCGACGCGTTCACCGCAGCTCAACTCTTTCTCTGCTCGACATCTACTCTTCCAGCTTTTCTTTCTTCCAATCGATATCGCATTGGCGGTGAAAGACAGTCGAGCTTGACTGTATAGATGTAGAACCAGAGAATAGCTCGATAATCCACCGAGATTATCTACAAGAACAACCTGTGGAGTTGCAGGACTTTGTAAACCTGCGCATACGCCCACATGGGGGCTTTAAGCATTGCCTCAACTTGGGAATGGACCATGTCGTCAAAATCGAATTGGTTAAGTTTCCAGCTCAGTTTCCAGTTCCTTTTACAAAGTTCATGAAAATTTCGTGAGGTTTCCTGTAGACTTTTTTTTAGCTTTTTTTTCCACGCAAAGGAGGTGAGTGTTGAGTGAGTGAACATCGGAAAGTTCTCTCTTTCATTGTCATGTCCACTCTTTTTTCTCTCTTTCTCCTACTCCAAACAAAACCAAAAGAAATTACCTTAGTTGTTCTCACCAGATAGAAAATAAAAAACTTCTAGGCTTTCTCGAAAGTTCTTCTGAGGTAAGCAGCTTCTGAATGCGACGAATCGCTCATAATGCCACCATGAGTTGCAATTAAAGGCTTCAACGTCATTCTAACTTCAACATGGGAGAAACGGGCAGACCACTATGTGTGCGGGTGAACGTTCCGATGTATCGACCCTACTTTGTCACGTCAACGAGGAAAAAATTGTTGAATGTGTCCATTTTCGGCTAGAGTGACACGCTGAACGCAATCTACTTTTCGAGAACCAGTTCAACTTGCGGCCGCTCGGTGCATATAAACTCCTGACATTCTAAATCTGTGCAAATGCACCAAACGTTACTTTTCAATGCTATTCACGGTATCATTCCAAATTTAGAAGTCTCTCGCTATTTTTTCATTCGTTGCTAAGTAACTATTTAGTGAATACGCAGGTAATGAATCGTTACCTTGAGAAAATTGAAAAACCTCCTTCCTCATGAGATCTCACTTTGAAGCGTTCATTCTGGAAGATTTTTCCGAAAAAAAAGAGAGTTTCCCGAGAGGGCAATGTTACTGGAAAATTAATGGAAATGATTTTTTTCACGTCCGGTTTTCCTCTGGTGGTCGACATTGCAGCGCTCTCCTATTGATCTGAATACATCTCGTCGCTTTTGCCCTTTCTGCGTCCTTTTGCCTATCTAATGAGCTAGTCCAACTCGGAATTCATGAGAAAGCCGAGTCCGTCGAGGATAATCTCAAGTTTTATTGTAGCAGAAACACTTGAACCAACAACTTAACATAGGATATTTGTTCAACGTTCCATTAGTTTTCTTTTGTTTTGCTAGTGATTATTGATTCCGAGAACGCCGGGATTGCATATCTCGAAACCACGTTTTTTTTTAAGATAATGACTCGTCAGAAGTTCTGTTTTTTTCCTTTCTTCTCGTGAGATCAATTTCTTAGAGAAGAAGAACTCTAGGACACCTATTCACCAACTGCTTGATTTTCCTTATTTCTCTTGATTTTTCGCCATTGTATGTCGTGCGCAACGCTTGGAATAATAAGATTCGTATTTCCAAAGTGCTCTCGTGAGAAGTTAATTTTTATTTGGAAAGAGAACGTGAAACCGCACGATTTTTGAAAAGCCAAAAGATTTCTCGTTCTATGTACTTCCTTCGGAAATTGTGGTACATGGATGTTGGACTTGTTCGTTGCAAACGCTTTTCTCGCTTTTCCTTGCAATGTTTTTTAAAGTCACGTCACGCTCTTATCTCTTTTCCATTAATTTGTTTTCACCACTTCTATGCTTGTTTCACTGTATCTTAGTTTCATTTTCTGTTTTCTTCCCTTTTATGGTTCTCAAAGGCATCACGATTGCGACGTGTTGTGGAAACCTAGTAGGAAACATAGAGTTCATGTTGTAGATTAGGAATATGAGCGTGGCCCCACTCAATTTCCCCAAATCGTCTTAAAAAACGGTGTGGAAACCACCACATTGGCTTTACATCAGTGATGAACCGCTGGACCGCTCGCTTGTAGACGCAGCGAGTACGCGAAGGTGGAGCGTTCCAGCTTACCTCGTAGGAACCAACTCCGTTTCCCACATCGCTTTTTAGGATGATTAGAGGAAATTGAGCGGAGCTCATATTTGTAATTTAAACCAGGAACTCAATGTTTTCCATCAGGCTTCCCCGCTACGTCAGTTTCATGGTACGGTGCCTCTAAGGAATCCGGATTTTTACACGTAAGTATTAGCAAATAATAGGTTTCACAAGGAGTTATTATTTGGAGCGCTGAAGCCATAAACAATCAAAAGGATTCGTGAGAAGCATTTTTTTCTTTTGCTGACGGTTTATGAACGAACACTGATATGCTGAATAAGTCATTCAAATTCAATCGCTCTTGTTTTTCTGTTCTATTCTAAGAAGAATTTCAGAGCTTCGAATTAGACTGAGTAAGGGTTATTGACAGTAGATGTTTGGTTATTTCAGCTCATGTATGCAGTTTCACCAAAATGTTTCCGTTTATCGTTTATGGTACTAATACGGTACCACTGCGGTTTGATTTTTTTAAGAAAATCAAAGGGAAAAGAGAAAGAAAGTAGAAAAAACGTTACAGTTACTATTTTACTCGACTCAATATTTCCTCAGTTGATTTAACTTTGAATCTGCACTTGGTTTTCGGACTTTATTGCCTTGAAATGGATTTTCATGAAGCTCTGGTTAGGTCCCTACGCGTTTTTCCCTACTTTTTTTCCGCACTGTCATAAGTTTGAGGGTGTGAATTACCCTCAAATCAAGCGGCGGAAATTAATATAATGTTTTCTTACAATTCATTCCTGAGAAGTGATGTAATCTCTGTTTGATTCCACGGAAACGATTTTTAGAGTCACGATGTTTCCAATTTTTTGGAATTTTCCTTTACTTTCTAGTTCCAAATGATGAAAAGTAATCGCTAGTTTTTTTTCTGAATCTCAGGTCAACCGGATACTATTCCCAGTTCGAACATATTCGTCTCCTCATGCAAAAGTCTCTCATCTGTTCCTTATAGCCATTTCTCTCTATTGGATATAAACAATACTGTGTTACTTCTACTCTGCAGATTTGTTGACACCGAATTTGGACGTAAAATTACACATTTTGATTTTTGCCTATTGTGTCCCATTTTTGTAGGTAATGTCCAACTACACCTGCCGTGATGGACTGATTCTTCCGGCACTGGCGGTCTCACCTCGAAATGCTGTACTCTATCTAATTGGTTTACTCTATAGTTTCCTTGGGATCTCTATAGCTGCTGATGTATTCATGTGCTCCATAGAGAGGATCACCAGCACGACGAGGTAAAAAGAAATCGGTTTTTTTTGCTGGATATCACATTTCTGGAAATCCGTTATTTTTACGAAGGAAGATGTTCAGTCCATGACTGTATGAATTAGATAGAGATAGAAATCCAATGTATCTATTCGTGTGTGTGTGTGTGTTTTTCCCTCACCTTTGGATTTTTCCCTCATTCTCAGTGATTAATTAATTTCAATATTTTCAATGATTAATTTCTAATTTTAAGCGGCTCCATTCTGGTAAAATTTCAAAAATTTCTACCACCCTTCACTATTCCACAGCACACTTTTTAGGCACACCTAGAATTGTGTCAATAAATAGGAGAACAAAGAGAGTAACAAAAGACAGCAACATTTCAGCGCAACCACTTATATGGTCTCAATAACCTGCACAAACAAAACTTTATTTAGAAAAGTGCGCAAGAAGCAGGATAAAGGAATTTTGATTGCTGGCAATTTGTCAGAGGAAGAAGAGTACGAAGAGGTTAAGGTGTGGAATCCAACGGTCGCAAATCTCACTTTGATGGTAAGTCTTGCAATGTTTTGAAGAAACTAAACTAGTATCTTGGAGGTGCAGAGTTTGTAAACACAAGTCTTCGAAAATGTCCAATTAAAGCGTCAGCTTCTAAAAAAGAATCCTGGCCTGCTAAAAAAAAAAAACTTGTGGCCAATATCATTTCTAGGGATCTTAACAATTTTCATAAGTTTTTATTCTCTACCAACTCGGATTCACTCTTTATAAGTCTTCTTTTTTGTGAAAGCGAACAAATCGTTCTCTGTCTTTAAAACTCCTGTTTCACCTTTTTATTTTTATATTTTAATGCAATGAAGGTGAAATTCCTGGTTTCAGGCTCTCGGTAGCAGTGCTCCCGAAATCCTTCTTTCCATCATTGAAATTGTTGGAAACGGTTTTCGATCTGGGGAACTCGGACCTGGAACTATCGTTGGTGAGTACTATCCGATATACGGTTGTCAACAAACATTTTAAAAAAGCAAGCTACCGTTGCTGAGAAATCCGTCAAAATGGGTACATTTTGGCGCTCACATCGATTCATGACAGGGTTACTAGATTTGTTCTATTTTCCGGACGATGCTTCTCCTCTTAGTGCCGATTTTTGTTGAACTTAAAAGAAGCGGCTGCATTCCATGTGTTTTTCTCTGTCCAGATACCTTTACCTGTGGCGCAAAATACTCATTATCGATCTCAAACTCCGCAATTACTCCACGCATCTCTGGACACTCCGCAGCGAGAGACTGAACATAATAAAAAACCGCGAAACTTCCTGCTTTCCATTCGGGCGTCTGTGGAACCCCCAAAACATGTCATCTCTGGCTCCTCTGCATTTAACCGAGAAAATCTTTCGCCTTTTACTAAAGATTTCCGTGCAAAGGTGCATTTTATGAGTATGTGACAATTTTTGGAAACCCCCTCGAGAGAGAGTGGGATGCAAGAAGAGATGCAATATAAGGTGCAGATTATTGCGTAGTAGGTGGAGCTTTATCAGGAGCAGAATGGCATGCGAAGAGTCGTTAGGATTCGGAGAAAAGTGACCAGATACGCAGTCAGAGGTGTTATTTATTTATTTATGTAGGCATTGAGAAAAAATGGAAAAATTTGTTTGATACAAAATTTCTATTTTCTCTGAAGGAGAAAAGTGGAAAGAGGAAAATTTGGAGAATCCAAGACTATGAAGACGTTTAGAAGAATGATCTAAAAACGAAGAAAGAGTAAAGAAGGAAAAGTTGAGTTTAAGTTACTAATGGATAAGTCCAGTTAATTTGATTATTTATTTATTTATTACGTTATTCAATGAGTTGATTGTTCCGCAATTGAATGTACTTTCTTCTACATTTTTTAGTAGCATAAAGAAAGCGCAGTAAGGTAAGCATGCAGTAAGATTAATGTTGCATTGCGCGACCGCTGCGCGCCTTTCACCTGCGACGCTGGCAGGTGGTGAAGGGGAAGCGTGCATGAGGCAGGAAGAGTCGAGTCGGAGAGGCAGAGTTGAAATGAACATATCAGGTTTACCTCGCATTATTTCTCTTTTCTAATTTCCTTTTCTTATTTTTTTTCCCTATGAGTGTTGATGGATCCTAACATTTCAAGGCCCTAAAGTCACAACTTCTTCACATGGGTTTTTCTCTAGAAAAGCACAAAATTTGGATCGTTCTTTTAATAAAGTTGTTTCCTGAAAAATGTGCACAAGTCTATTGAACTAACGTTTGCACTTATATCTATTCACACATTAAACAACGATTCGCTATGTAGAATCGCGCATATAGGATAAGCAAGAGTAAAACACTTAATGAAATATTTTAAAACTCTCCGTTTGCGAATTCCAATAATGTTCAACAAAACGATGATGCAGTATTCATCTCCCTAAGTTGAGCCGGACACAAAGCTGTTAAAGTCCTTTATTCTTGGCTAAGTTTTCCGCGAGCTTGCCCTCTTCAGAGCCCACTATTCTCGCCCAAGGACATTTCCCAAAAACCCTTAACATGACACTTCTTTCGACAAACATTTCTTGATTTTAGTGGTTAGTCGATTTTGTTTGCCACGTAGGTACTTCTGAAGGAGATGCGTTTGGATGTCCTCCATTTGTCCGTTGTTCTTTGGTACACCGAGCAGAACAGGAGTGAAGATGGCTGAACTTTGGCACCAAGCAATAAGTCAGGCAGCGACGTAAAAAGTGGATGAATTGGTGAAATAATACGATCATTTGCCTCACTGATAGAGTCTCTCGCAAAAGTCGTTGGTATCCGCCTCAATTTAAGAACGCAAATACTGAATTATCATGCCTAGGTTTAATGGAAGTCGTTTATGGGGATTTCACTCGACGCTCCAACTTACTTTTTTTTTCTTAGTAACTTTAACTTACATTTCATAGATCCTCTAAGACTAATGCTTAGGCCTTAGGGCCTGACTGATTTAAGTACTTACTTCGATAAATTAGGGCGCCACTGGGTGCCCTCCGCCCCGTTTCTCCCAACTACATTTTACCCCTTATCAAGTACCATTGATATGAAAAAAATGCAGCAGGTAACGCGATTGTTGGGAAAATGACTACAGGCTTCTCAAAAGACCACCCATTCATCCGTTACTTGTCTTTCCTACATTTTCCTGCAAAAAAATCATCAATTTTTAGATGTTTTTCAAACTTGAATCGCAGTAATGAAATGTATAAGTAGTCAACATTGGCACGAAAAAACAGATTCTGGACTGGTTGTGGCAGATGTCTCTGCTCGACTGGGCCCTCTCCGCTGAGAGAACGTTTTCGAAGGAAAACTGTGACGGCTACGGCGGTGCACCTGTCTGCTCGGGGGCACGTGACTTCTGTCCACCTCTGGCTCCTCTGCATTTAACCGAGAAAATCTTTCGCCTTTTACTAAAGATTTCCGTGCAAAGGAGCGCTTTATGAGTATTTTCAAATTTTTGGAATCCCCTCGAAAGAGCGGGACGCCAGGCGTAGTGTCAAGAGGAATGCCCGTACTTTGTTTTAGCTTCCAGCAGATGCGATCAGGGTCAGCTAGTGGACGTTGTACTGCTTGCAGAAGATACAGAACAGTCCAGAAATACGTCCATCTTTACATATAGAATCCAAGCAGGAAGTAGGAAACATTTCACGGTAGCCTTTTTATTGTTTTGCTTGATCTGTAGCCAAAAATGGTGTTGGTCTCTCATCTTAGGGCTATTGGTTGCGACCGAACTTCAGTTTTTTTTTTCAACAAACGAAAGAAGTAGGCTGATGTCGATGCAAACGAATTGTATCACAACGTTTGTAAATTTCAACATTACGAAACCACTCCCATAGAATTTGAACCTTTCCACGAGCGTTGAACCGCTTTTCATCCTATTGGAGCAAATCTAAGTCACTGTTCGTTACGCGCACGGTTATGGTTTCGATTACGGCTTCTGTTTTCCATTGTGTGTTAGCATTGAAGGCATCACCCCACGAATCTGAGGTGGTACGGATTTCAGGTGGAGTATTCGTATACAGGATCGTAGATTATGGAAAGGGGTGATTTCGTCAAAACGGCCCGGAAGATGCGGCGCGTGCACAAGGCTGGCACGCTCCAATCGAACTCCTTGTAGAAAATAGCACGCCGGAACGCCCGAAGCCGTATCTTCCGGGCCCTTTTTTACGGCAATTAGGAATAAATGGATGGGATCAGCCCTCTCTCCATAATCTACGACCCCGTATACGAATACTCCACCTGAAATCTGTACCACCTCAGATTCCTGGGGTGATGCCTTTAATTGATCTGAATGAATAGATAAAATGTTCGCTTATGAGACAGGTGACACTCGCGCAGTTCTTGGAGCTTTTTATATTCGTATTGGACAGGAAGGTTAACATTAATTTAGGCTGATATAACGCTACGATGGTAGTTGCCATCGTAGCGTTCTTTCCTTCATTATTCATCCATTAATTTACCCTTTGACACAATAAACCCTGTCTATCTAGGGATTTCACTGTGTATGCCACTGCACAGCAAATTGTTCATGGGACGCTCATGCATTTTTTTTAATCGTTTAAGTAATTCCTTAGGAAATGTTGGTGTTTCTCTTGTCAGGATGCGGCATTTTTCAAACGTTAAAGCAGAACTTCCTTTTAAAAAAGTGCATTAGACATAGTTAAAGTACATCTTTTAGGTTCGGCTGCATTCAATCTCTTCTGCATTTCCGCTATATGTGTGTTAGCAGTTGCCTCGCCAAATGGAAAACGCATTCAGATGTTCAAAGTGTTCGTCGTCACAGCATTTTTCGGAACGTTTGCCTACATTTGGCTTTTAGTGGTGAGTTCATGTGGATATTCATGTGACTGAATGAATGAGTGAATGAATTCAGATCCTCTCGTTTATCTCACCGGACGTCGTCGAAGTCTGGGAAGCGGCGGTCACATTAGCGTTTTTTGTTGTTCTCGTGGTTATTTCTTATTGTGTAGATGTTAAGGTTTGTGATTGCTTTAGTTTGCCTGCACCAACATCGTTCAGAACAACAAAATATTTCAGATTTGGAAAAGCGATAAAGCTGATCTGGAAAACGAACTAGAGATGGCAGATCAAAAGAAACCGGCGGAAAATTTGGACGTCAATTTGAAGCGCTACGCGAGCAAACTCAGCATACAACCAGATGGAGCGGTAAGGAAAGAAATAGAAGGAAAGCTCAAATACCCCGAAATCCTATTATTTTCCAGAGAATAACAGGAGAACTACCTAGACCATCGTTGGACATGATTCGTTCCCTTTCTCGAGACGTTGGTCGTACGTATCCGGCTTTATCCGTCGAAGACCAAGCGAAAATCCTAGCATATCGACTGAACAAGAATACGGTTGGACAAATTGTTGTATTGTTGGGTTTTTCCGTACAGATTTTTTCACCGTTTGCAGCCACATGATCGTTTGTATCATCGTATTCGAGCGGCTCGACTCCTCTGTTCGGGCTTAAAGAAGACAGACGTCGAGAGAGAAGTGGAGGATAAACTGGTAAAATACGCTGGTGTCACAACAACTGATGGGAGAAGTAAGTGTGAGATTTGTGCGGTACTCTACACACCGTCACGGTCCAAACCTTAACCTTACAATAACTCCGTTGCTTTTTTTTTGAATTTTCTAAGAATCAACCCTGCTAAGTATAACTTTGATTATCCATTCATCCCAACATGTAATCTTCTGGACTGATTTGTTTCAGGAAAACCCAGGGTCGAGTTCTCTGCAAGGGTTTATGCTGTTGAACCAACCGATAAGAAAGTAACCCTTACAGTAAGTGATGATCTGTTTGTGTATAGTGTTAAAAGGACGGGAAAAGCGACTTTCCTGTGGCGAAATAATCTTCGTTGACTTCTTCGCAAAGATTTTCGCATAGATTTAAAAAAAGTTGCTTTCAAAAAAGTTAAAATGTTTTCACTTCCTGTCATTCATTTTTTTTCCGCATTGAAAATATCCCTGTGATGCATGCAAATCGCAAAGAAGGATGGGTGCCTTGTCTCCAGCTTTTTAATTCAGATCGTCCGACATGGTCCCTGCCCGAATGACATCACCCTCAACTACTGTACTCAGAGCGGTGTAGCCAAGAAACACCTACATTTTCTACCGAAGTCTGAAACAATCAAAATGGCAGCTAACGAGAGAACGAGGGAAGTGACCGTTGACCTTGTGGATAATGCAGATTGGCGGTCGAACCATGTCTTCTACGTCAATCTGAAAATACAGGTGGATCGGTCAAAAAAGAACCTAGCGTGGACGTCTGCAAAGGTGCATCGTTGCAGGACCAACCGGAAGACGACAAAACGAAGTTGGGCACTTGTGACGTAGCAAGAGTTCGATATCCAGACGACACGGCATCGTTGATGGGCGAACCGGCAATAGAATTTGTCCATTCGAACTACGTAAGCTTACCTTTTTAACTTCCTAAATTCCGATCACATTTCATTTCGTTTAGGAAAAAAATGCACGAGAAATTAGATATCTTATCATCCTACCTAAAATCTGTATTGTAATTGATGCATTATATGGCTGAACGTCCTTAAATGTATCACCCCACGAATCTGAGGTGGTAAGGATTTCAGGTGGAGCATTCGTATACGGGATAGTAGATTAAGGAGAGGGGATGATTCCGTCCATTTCTTTCTAACTGCCGTGAGAAACGGCCCGGAAGATACGGTTTCAAGCGTTCCGGCGCGTTGTTTTCTACAAGTTCGATTGGAGCGTACCAGCTGTGTGCACACGCCGCATCTTCTGGGCCGTTTCTTACGCCAATTAGCAGGAAATGGACGGAATCACCTACCTCTCCATAATCCACTCTCCCGTATAAGAATGCTCCACCTGAAATCCGTGCCACCTCAGATTCGTGGGGTGGTGCCTTTAAATAGGCTATGAGTAGCGTGCGTCAGTGCGGAAGGGGCTGTGCTCTCTCCATCTGTGATTGGTTTGCGCCTCTGTAGAAAGTCTTGTGCACACCAGATTTTCTACAAACAACAAATAAAGATCGATTGTGTTTTACTGAACACAATCGATTATTATTTGTCATTAATTAAAGACAGTGATAAGACATGAAGGTCTGGAAAAAAAACCCATGACGAAACCCAAGACGCCAAAACCCAACACAAATCCATAAGACAAATCTTTGGAATAGCACTATCGAACGTTGCCATCTTTAATTTCTTTGCCGACTATTCTACTTTTCAGGTTGCCAAGGAAAACTGTCGTTTGGCAAGAGTATTTGTTACGAGAAGAGGAAAGAAACACCGCGGCGATACTGTCGTACATTACGAGACAACGGATGTAACTGCACAAGCGGGTCACGACTACACCTCGGTGAAAGATGGGCGTTTGAAGTTTGTGGGACAGGTGAGGTCATCGATGATCTTAGCTTAATTGCACTTCGGTGCAAAATGACACGAAGCTCGGTGCAGCTGCGTACGCGACTGCGGTCGGAGCGGCGCGGTGGAGCTACCGGCTAGGGTCGAAGTTGGACCATTGCGAACTGCAATGATGAGTGGTGCTGGCAAGGGTCCCCCTCGATCCCAACTGCTACGCTCCACCGCGTCTCTTCGAGCGCTGCTGCTTACGCAAATGCACCAAGCTTCAAGTCGTTTTGCTCCGACTATGGCTTACTTTGCTATATGAGCTATATGATGCAACATCTTTTTATTAACTCATCCGCAGGAGTTAGTATATCCTTATGTTGTTCTCCCATTCGCTTCACATACTTTTGGTGATCGATAAAGAATGAAGATCTAATGAGTCTAATGAATGAGGTGACTGGAATGAGAGAGAATAAGTTTGAAGAGGATATCAGTTGGGTTTGCTATTATTCTCAGATGAGTGGAAGCAGGGGTAATTACTAGCGTACAAAGCGCTCGTCCGAAACAAAAAAAGTAGTGTCCTCTCTAAATCCTTGATCACTGTATTATTTGGGATAGGTTGCTTTAGGAGTACGAAAAGTATATCGATATTGAAATTATCGACGACAAGCAGGACGAAAAAGACGAGACGTTCAATGTTGAGTTGACTTCAGTAGAAGATGACGGTGAGTTCGAAGTAATATTAAGTGATTTTAAACATTTATTAATGAATTTCCATGGCTCCACATTGAAGTGTATGCTGTGTCGTAAAACTAAACATTTGACGTTGTCGTTATCATTTTCACTTCTCACTCACTGATCGTTCTGTACCTCAAAACAATGTATTAAGTCAAAACCATGGAAGTGTACGTCATCGAGACAAAAAAAAATGATAAGATTTTATTCGTGACAGTTCTTTCATAAACCCAGAAACTAATAGACAACATCTTTTTATAATCCTGATATGGGTATGTGCATTCTATCTGCATCTCCCAAGCTTTCCTGTGTATCAAATGTATCTGATTTTGATCTTGCATCTTATTCATCAAATTGGATTGTGTCGAGGGCAGTATGATAGTGTCGCTTTTTTAAAATTCATTCAGGGGATCGAATGAAAAAAAAAAAAACTGACAGTCTTTTCTTCGTAGCTTAAAGGCACCACCCCACGAATCTGAGGTGATACGGATTTCAGGTGGAGTATTCTTATACAGGACATTAGATTATGGAGAGGGGGTGATTCCGTCCATTTCTTCCTAATTGCCGTAAAAATCTGTCTGAATGGTGCGGCGCGTGCACAAGGTTGGGGCGCTCCAATCGAACTCGTTGTAGAAAGTAGCGCGCCGGATCGCTCGAAGCCGTATCGCCCAGGCCGTTTTTTACGGCAATTAGGAAGAAATGGACCGAATCACCCTTCTCTCCATAATCTACGATCCCGTTCACGAATACTCCACCTGAAATCCGTACCACCTCAGATTCGTGGGGCCTTTAACAAACCAGACTGTTATTTAGACAGACTTGTCATTGACCCAACTTTGGACTACTTTTTCGTCTGCAGAGACTCATGACTTTTACTTCAAACTTTTTACTCTCTTACTTCACAAGAAAATGAAACGATCATGCCCAGATATGAAGAGAGTCAGACGTAGAATTTTACTGGCAAGAAATGCTTAGCTCCACAAAGAGAAAAGTATGGTAGACACTACCTTCTGCACATGATTTCGAATTTTTTTAGCCCCAAAAAGAACAATCAATCTTCCAACAATATAGATCTCTGAATTCGTTTGTAGGGGTGAATGTTACAGTTCATGTTACACTCTCTGTTAATACAGCTCATCTTAAATCATATTTTCGACATTGCTCTCAATAGTGACTGATTTCAGAAGTCACACTCGGGGGGAAGCGCCGTACGGTTGTCACTATTGTGTCCGATGACAACGCACTTATGAACATTGTGAACGTTCACAAGCTTACGGGACATTATATGAGTAAACTTTCGTTATATAAGTCGTCGTGGATGGATCAGGTAGGGTGTTGGAAGTGTTCATGCAACATCTGCGTTACTTATCTTTTCGCGTTACTCAAACGGAATAATTCCCGTGTCCGTTTCGAATTTCAGTAGATCTCTTTGATTTGTCTTGGATTTATTGCAAATATTGCAAATTTGAATTCTTAGTGCGTGTAACTTAGGTATTATTACACTTTAAGATCCGTGAAGCTGTGTCTGTCAATGCTGGAGACATAGCGAGTGCCACACTTTGCGACTGTATTTTACACGGTATTGCTTTTCCATGGAAAGTGAGTCAATAGTTCAAGAGTTGTTCATCCATCAAATTGTGATCATTATCCTGGAATAGCTTCTAATTTTATGTCTCATCTTT
Organism: Necator americanus; assembly: GCF_031761385.1. Taxonomy (NCBI): domain Eukaryota; kingdom Metazoa; phylum Nematoda; class Chromadorea; order Rhabditida; family Ancylostomatidae; genus Necator; species Necator americanus. The sequence continues at coordinate 26,190,115 of NC_087374.1, forward strand.
TTGATTAGAAGCTAAGCCCATTTTTGTCCCAAGAGGGTTGGTTGATTGAGTTTCTGAGGAAACGTCGATTGGAAAATGAGGACAGTAAGGAATTAGGAAAACATTCCTCTTCAACAAAAGTGAATGTCCTTACTTGTGTGTGAGGTAGAAGTCCTTCGCGGAGGCTATTCAACTTACGACCCTTATTGTTGTTTTGAGAATATTGACTTTTTTATAATTTCAACTCTTTAAGTTCATGTTCTCCTTTGTTCCACCTCCAACATTTTTCGGTGGATGGCTTTGTTTCTTCGTTGGACTGGCTCTCATTGGACTTCTTACTGCCGTCGTCGGTAGGTTACCGCATGCTTCTTCGAAGTGTTTATACAATTTTCGCACCTTTTTATGTGTCAGGCGATCTGGCATCGATTTTTGGGTGCATGGTTGGTTTAAAGGATGCTGTCACTGCTATCACGCTTGTTGCTCTCGGCACGAGCCTTCCTGACACCTTCGCATCCAAAATAGCCGCTGAAAATGTGATTTTTTTAAATCCTCACCTCATTTCTAACCCTAGTATTCGATCTTTTCTTCAGGACGACACAGCAGACAACGCTGTGGGTAATGTCACTGGGTCGAACTCTGTGAACGTATTCCTTGGACTCGGTTTGCCATGGTTAATTGCCTCAATCTATTGGGCCTCTAAGGGCGAAACTTTCTCTGTTCCAGCTGCTGATTTAGGATTTAGGTCAGCGTTGACTTTTTTGAAGTATGAATGGCCAGCTATAGTAAAAAAAACTGGGTTTTATTTTACAGTGTTACTGTATTCATGTGCTGTTCGGTGGTCTTCCTTGCTGTTCTTCTTTTGCGTCGCACATCGGCCGTATTTGGACAAGCAGAGCTCGGTGGTCCTTTTGGACCAAAATTCGCCTCAGGAGTTTTCTTTGTTCTTTTATGGCTCGTCTATGTGGGAATGTCAGTGTGGTACACGTACAGGAAGTAAACAACAGTTAAATGGAATTTTGCTTCATTAACGCAAGCTTTAAGAGCTTTTATTAGTATAGCACTGCGTTGCTCTGCTTTCTTTTCCCATATGCAGATGGTTTTTTTACGTCTGGAGATAAAGCGCTGTGATAACTGCGGAGCGCCAATGCAGCGCTTCAGGTTATTGGCTCTCCCTTGCTTTTTAGTTACTTTTTATGGGAAGCGTATCACGAAGCTGACGATGTTGGAGTCTCCGTGGACAAATATAGAGGTGTGGACTACGAGTATAAGGTTGCTCCGCTCAATTTCCTGAATCCTCCTAAAAAAAAAAGCAGCGCGCCAAACTTTAGTTCTTACGCGGTACGTCACAAAGCACCGTCATCGCACACGCTTCAGTTCCCTTAGGAGCCTATTGATTGCTCTTACTTGTATAGGCTGTGCAGGAGACGTTATTGATTATCGGTCGCTCGCTCCCTCGTGGATACGGCGCGTGCACAAGGATGGTCCATTTTCATGTAGCTCGTAGGAATAATCACCATTTTTTTTCACCAGTTTCCCAAGACGATTGAAAGGAATTGAGTGGAGCCACGCTTGTTCTCGTCTTCTACACCCTGAACTCTATAGTTGCCGACGGAGACCACAACGTCATCAGTTTCGTGTTATGCTACCTTTAAGATGCTGTGTGTTCATTTGACTTTCACTTAGTGCTAGCATCGTGATCACGTTTAATGGAATTGTCGCAAGTATGCATATGCATTGCACTACCTTTTCTATATGACTTTCTTTGATGATCTATGATGATCTGCTTGCAGTTGGTTATTACTTTTTTTCTGCTTTTATTTTTCCTAATTTGAAAGTATGAAGAATTTGTGTGGAATTTTCATCCACATTTTTGTCACGTTTCATTTTGTGATTTGTTTATTCAGTATGGAGATTCGTATTCTAAGTCCATTCCCATTATCACATCAAAATTACTCTTTGTGATACTCTACCTGTATGCTTAAGTCACTTGATTTTGTTGCTTAGGTCTCTGATTGTTTGCATAATTTTGTGATATCATGACTTTTCAGAGAATAATGCAGTTTTTTATTGTGTGTCATGCTGGTAATTTTTTGAGAACTCAGTATTTTCAAAAAGCTTTCGCTAATAAAGGCTTGATTACACTTCAGATTCGAATTCCAAATTCGAAATTCCAAACGATTGGGTAATCTAAGTCCGTTCTGTATCATATTTAGGAAATCATGGGGCGACTGTATTTGCTTGGAAACTGACCTGAAACCACGTCATTGAGTAGTATAAGGTTGCAGTTGAGGGTTACTTCAGAACGGCAGAGTAGTGAGATTGCTGAGATCCTCAGAAACGTTGCGGTGTTCTGTCCTATTTCAGTTGCAGAGGAAAGTTTCATTTGGTTCTATTTTGCTGTTCCTAACCTTGTCGTGTGGATGGATTTCACACGAATCTAAGTATTGAATGCTTAAATCAGCAGCATCTCTAGAACAAACATTTCCTGCTAAAATGCTATAAATACTCCCGCTAAAATCTCACACAATGCAGATATGTCGGCGGATTTTCATCATTAACTGGTTTTCAGAAAGGGAAGTACAGTGTAAATAGGAGGAAAGAGAACCGAATCGAAGCCTCTTTTTTAAAATCTCGAAAAATGATCGTTCGGAAGAAACGATCGAACGAACGAAGAAACGAGAAACGAAACGAAAAGAACGATTGGTTTTTATATTGATTTCTGCAGAAATTGCCAATACAACAATACCGTATTCATCTTTTGTGTCGAAATTAACATCCCTTAGGCTTCCCGCAGAGTTCACAGCCGCGTGGGCGGCCCCGCACAGCTCGCCTTCAATGACCAATAGAAATTAAAAATAGTAAATTTTCCGTAAAACTGAATTTGTCTTTTTTTCTAACTTTCTTCGCTTTTAAGCATTGATGAAATAGTGATGAAATGACATGATGGTTCTATAATCTTCTTCCTAAATGTGTCAGTACTACATTTGTTGAGAATTGAGAGAACTTGATTTTACACCTCTACTCCTTCGATATCGCCACAGTGCTAAAACATTATTCGAAGTGGGTTTTCTCTTCACCTTTCCTCAAAAAATTACCACAGAATGATATGGTAATATGAAGTGGCGTCAAGTGAACCTCGTCAGAGTACCGATAAGAAGTAAAAATCCACGCTAGAAAACATAAACTGTTAGCTATTTAGGCAGCCGTCTACATGCGTGTCTTTAATTCCTGGAAGAACGATGTTGCCAACCTGATAAGAGAAACTTGCGGAAACATACACATAAACACAGGTACACACACACACCGGCTGTGCAGGTTTTAAGGTTCAGATTTGAAAATAGGTGGCTCAAGATGTGTGATTTGAAATTGTTCAAAAAGACAGCGCTTTGAAAAATTCGTCTTGACAGTACATCCGCTCTATTATGAGATTAAAAAACTCCGGAATTCTCCACGTACGTGTCTCCATAAATTTTGAAAATATTTTTTTAGGTATACTGTTTCTAGCGAAAAAAAGTGCGTCAAAGAGAAACGTCACAATGTATAGAAGAAACCAACTTCTACCCTCCATCGTCCCTTGCTATTGAATAAGCCAATTATTGTAGATATGTAAATACGCATGCTTATTAAAGTGTCGGTGATTGTCAGTTTTGTTCTTGACAACCGAATTCCTTCTGCTAATATTTCTTATTACAAGCTAACAATAGAGTGTTCACTTGAAATTTAATCAAGAGAGAAACATAGTTGTTTTTCTTAATACAAAATGAATACCGTAGGAATAACCTCATCAGTTTATCAATGAACTTATGATTGGTTGTTGAACTTTTAAAAAATTTTGCACCACACCTTCGTTGATCCGTGCTCCCGTATCTCTCTTTTGTGTGTGTCGGAAAGCCGTACTTTGCCTTTCAATTTTCAAGAAACACATAGAGCGCGATGAACTTGAGCGATATTCTTTCCAAAACAACTCTTTTGTTTTGCACCTTTTGAGCTTCTGAGTTTTTTCTTAGTTGAGTCCCCTTTTGCAAATGGATGAAAACAATTTTTTTTTGCAAAGTTTAGTTCTCCCTCAACCATTGATTCAGTTCTATTTTGTTAAATGCTACTCGATTTTTTTTCCTGGATTATCTTATTGTGCTCACTATATTCGAGGAGTCGAACGTGGTCTTCAGAAAAAAAAATCGAAGTTAAATCTGATAGAAATTCTTTCGTATTGGACACCGGTCTCGCTCTACGGAGGTGCGCCCACATTCGGTCTTCAATCTCCCTTGAGTTTCTTACCAGAATCGCATAAGCGAGATTATGAGGTTTAGAAGTAACCAGAATTTGTGGCTGTGGTTCGTGTAGACCTAATTAGCTTATTCCCATATTACATAGAAAAGGGCGCAAGGTTGAAAATGCTGGAGAGGAAACGCGAATATATCGTACAGATGGTAAAGTGAACACCTGAAGATCTCGCATACTGCATACGTGGAGGTGCACTGCTATCATTTAGATGATCAGTAGCGGACCGCCCAAAAACCAACCAACATATACCCATAATTCATGCTCATTTGTCACCGTCTCAGCGAAGTCACCTTCTCAAAATCAGTTTCCGATGTGTGACACTGACGTTTGAAACCAGGTTCGCTTGTTTTTATCCAGTAATTTGGAACTTTTCCTATTTCGAAATATAGGAACTCTAATCTTCTTTTCTGAAAAAGAACGAAAAAGAATCTATCAATCATCTTGATAGGACTGCCAAAATGAATGTTTCACATTTTTTGAAAAGACATCACCGAATTTGTTCACGTGGTCATCAGTAGACGTTGTCTAATGTGAAGTAGCCGAGATGATTAATTTTGAGCTATAATAGATTGTAACATTGAGTAGTTCCTAAACACATTTGTTCCTGAGTCATAGAACAATTCTTGGAGCTCGAGATATAAAATTTCGGTCTCAACTCAGAAGTTTGATTCAATCTCATTTGAAATCATGTTAATTTAGGGCGGGTGTAGCGCAGCTGGTGAGATGTTGGACTGGAAAAACGCGGTCAATGGTTCGAGACTGCCTCGGGACCAGCCAAGCCTTTCATCCCTTCCGGATAGATAAATCGCCGAGGTGTACGGGTTTGTTGACTCCTTAGAGATGAAGCACTGATTCAGTACATCAGTTAACTTAAGAAGCCTTTCATCTAGGGGAAAAAATTCAATTCCGAAAAAGAAATTGATCAATACTATTCTTCACCCTTTAATCAGATGTAAATTTCGGTTCTGTTCAAAATGTTACTTCGAAAGCGAAAAACTGTTCATGATCAGTAATATCATACGAATAATTGTGAACAGGCTTATCGTACTGGGCTACCGACTCTGAGGCTGATGAACGTACCCAGGAAGTGACCAGTTGATCAGAGATGGGTTCTAGCAGATAATCTGGAGGAGTATTACAAAATCTAAGATACTGTAATTGAACGTGAAACTTTTTTTAATGGGTCATTCAAATACAGGTTTTCCCAAAAAAACGAGCCTTATTTTATAGTGCAGGGATGGTCCCACCGAGAATTTCTAAAATGCTAAAGTAACCGTTTCAGTTTGGCCTGTGAACTTTCATGTGCGCTGAATTGTGTATGACGCCGTATGCAATTTTTTTTCAAAAGAATTTTCTTTTTCTTAACTTTTAAGGAACTTTTAAGTGTGGTAAATCTTCTGACTCAGCTCTTTTTTAATGTGGTCGCTAGCGATTATGGTTTTTTTGCGCCAAACATGCAATTTCGTGGGAAAATTCTGATACTTCGTGTCCTTATTTAATATTTTATAGTACATGGAAGGTCCCACCGAAAATTTAATTCCCGTATGTTGCTTATTGAGTCCTTCAAGTTAGGTGCCTATTTGAAGTGGAGCTAATTAGAAAGTTTGTGCGAACATCAGGTAATGAGTTTAGAAGTCGTGTTACTTTAGCCGGAAATACCGCAGGACAACGCCGTGATAACAACTTATCCTAGATCACAAAAGTGTTAAAAGTTAGAGTTTGGATAATCTTCACTGACTGATCCTGGGAAAGAAAAAAAGATCTAATTAACGCAATCTACGCCAGAAATATTTCACACATTTTTAAAAGTGGCATTTTTCCGTAAACATAACCATGATTAGTCTCAAATTTATTTGCAGCACTATATACAAGTAAATTTATTATTAATTCTACGACTAATTGATTTGGAATGCATAGCACCACGTTCCGTCTTGTCCATCTAAGCAGTACTGTTGACTTTGCGTGACGAACGACACTGGTTCAGGAGCGCATATGACCACCCAATCGCCGCCGAATTTACCTCTCGCCTAGAAAATCTTCTTAATTCTTCAAAAATTTCGGAAATTCATACATATTTCTCATGGAAAAATGGCGATAACCAACCTCAGAATGGATGATCGACTTTGCTTGAGTTTGATTTGTCTTTATATCCTAAAAGTCTTCGAGTTAAATTTTTTAAAGTAATTTTTAGTGAATTCAAGGAAGATATGGCTAGGTACAAGAACAATTCCCTTCAAAACATTTAGATAATTATAGAACAATTAACTCACCTTCAGGATAATTTCCCTCAGTTCTTCATTGTTACATCTGCGATCATCACTAGTGACAACCTCTACTGGACGTGGAAGCGCTTGTCTCTTTTTGCGTCCACATCCGCATGGATTGCAGACCTTAAAAATCTGAACTTGAACAAGACCAAGTCGTAGTTAAAAAGAAAGTCAAGTTGTTTTGCAGAAGTATGAGAAGATTCTATTTCCGTAACGTGAAACGATTGTGGCTGTACATTGCAGAGTTTTCGTTTAAGACGCAGAAAAAAGTCTTCCCTATCTTTTTCATTCTTTGATTTTCTGTTTGAAAATCGATTGATGACACCTTGTTTTCTCTTAGAATCTTTTGACAAATTCATGTTCGACAAAACACATGCAGTAATCGAGCCGGTGCTGTTTTTTGACGTACTAATTTCTAATAAAGTTAAGGAATTCTCCCATTGTTGTAATTAGTGAAAGGTGATTATTTGTAACCCAAACTCGGGAACATGTTATTATTTGAGGTCAATAAAAAAATGTTGCAGAGCAATTGAGAAGTTAAATTTCTCTTTGTTTGCTTGTTGCTGAAAGTCAAATGACCAAATTCGAGATAGAAAACTATTGATGATCAGTTTTTTGATCAGAGCTATGAGGATTAGTAACATCAACTGGAAATAAAAAATATACCCGACGAATACAACCACATGGTGGGGGTGGAGGAGGACAAGGTGGAGGTAGAGGAAGGCATAGCGGTGGTAGTTGAATGGGCGGTAAGCAAAGCGGAGGTGGAGGAGGAATTCCACATCCACACCCTCCGAAACCTGAAACCCTCTTTTTATTCATGTCACATTAAAGGAAAGAAAAAAACTGGCTACACATGTAACATTTTCTGACCGAGTGCAGTAGGTTCATTAGAGTCACTCACCGAAAGCAGAAATGGAGAGAGGTAATAGAGCGGCAAGTAACCAGAACATCCTGTGACGTTCGATCCTTTGAGGTTCACCACAGAAGTGACACCGATTTATAGGGGAGAGACATCGCTGCGTACCAAGATCAACCGTGTAAGGCACGCCCACTTGCCGACGACAGCGTCCTGTGGCTAGGACGGGAGCGACCTACTTCCGAAAGATCTACAAAAACGGCTGTCAAGTGTCGATAAAAACGAGAGTATTGATCTCTGATGAATTACAATGAGGTGTAGCAGGTTTAGAAGAATTTATGGTCTCCAACGGCCCCAGGATACTTCCTGAGGACCTAAGGATATACAACAAAGGAAATATTGCTGTCACCGATGAAGTCGGATTTGTGCACATCTGCAACTTGCAAAAAGAGTGAAGATGGTAAGATGACAACCCATATCTGAGCTTTTGAAGAATAATGCTGATCCCTTTAAGGAGATGTCCAGAAAGGAGTTTGTATCAGAATCATAAGCCGGGCTTCTCCCATCCCCTTTTCCTTTTAACGCAGAACTATAGAGTTTTACGATGTCTGTGTGCAGTTGATTACTGCCGCGTGCTCTCGAGCGCCATATAGGAAGGGGGATGATTTTTGTCGTAATGTAAGGATTATCGGAAGAAAAAAAGGTACTGGACAATTTCCGCAAGGTTATGTTTCGCCCTTTAAACCCGCGGTCTCATTTCCGCAGGGTTCTCAGGCAAATATTGTTGACCGTGTATAACTTTCGCTCTACCGTTTTTAGATTGTTGTTGTTTGTCAAGTTTTATTCCCTAAATTTGTAATTTATTTGTTTTGGTTCCGTACTTTGGTTTTGAACTTAAAATTACTTTTTTTGTTATAACGACTGATTAGTCAATAGAGTGGTTCAGATGCTAAATTGATGAAACCATCGAAAGGTTTTCGCTTCTATGGAAAACGCCAATTTATTTGCTACATTACTCGCAATTTTAAAAACATTTCTGATTGGTTGAATTGACCATTTTGAAGGGACATCTACTCTTGAAAAATGACGCGGATTTTTCTCTGAGAAATTACATAAAGGAGAAAATCTTCGCGTAAAACCCCAGAGGTAGATGCTTTTTCCAAAACTGAGAAATGTGAACGAGGGAATCTATAGTTCCTGAAAAGATATTCCATAGAAATTTGTTGCCGTTCCTAGGCTCAAGTGTCCTTGCATTCTTTCACTTACACTGAGGACTAAGTTTTCTCTTTGATGCCTAACTGTGCGTGTATACATCGACTCTGACCGCGTTGAATACTGTTGAAGATGGGTAGATTCAATTTCACGGATCGTAGGAAACTTTTCTCCTTTCAGCATCATGCACCCAACTTCCAGTTCTTATACTATCTGAATTTTCTACCCATCTCTGTGCAAGAAAATGTACAAACTTAGCTGTTTTGTTGCTTCATTGTTTCCCTTCGTTGCTTCTAGTTCTTTTAATTTTTTTTCATATTTTTTAAAAGATGATACAGCTGTGCGGATGATGTGTAAAATCCTCCGTCATATCCCCAGTGAACTTCAACTTCATCCAATTAAGTTTTATAAATGTTTTTTTGACACTGCTTTTTGTGGATTAATTTTATTATTATTTAGCGGATTATCAGTTTTAAAATTGTTTTAGATCATAGTCTTCTTTTTAGTGACTTCTAGAATTGTACTACGTTTTAAAACGTCGTCACTTATCAGATCAACGCGCCATCTATAAATGCAGTTTGTAGTCTTCTTTTGTTTCTTGTGAATGTTTTCTCAATTACTCGTCTATTCGTCGAATTCTCAAGAATTTGACGAATAGGCGAGCAATTTTTCGTCTTCGTTCGGGATTTTTTGTTGAATTTTCAGGTCACTTGTCGTTTGAAACCGATTTTTCAGAGATTTTTCTTTACATCGTGAATTCAGAGCCTAGAGTGACCTTTTGTCCAGGTATATGTGAAACTACTACGTTTTGCTGCATTGGGGATTATCCATTAATGAGAGCTATAAAGGATTAAATATGTGCCAAATGAGAATACGTTGTGAGAAAGACGTAATATAAGCATTAGGACATCTCCTGCGAACCTTTTTGCTTTATTACCTCAGCATTGGATTCCTCCTTCTCTTTCTTCTTAAACCTTTATCTCTGCTTATATCCTCTCACTAACGACGTCGCCATTTAAGCACTTATTTGTTGATTTTGGGTCATTTTGGGAAAACATTTTCTCTCCAGGAAAATTAAAGCTTTTTCTCTCTTGGTTCCACGTTAATTATGAATAAAACATCTTCTGCAGTTATCTATGTATACATCTACAACCTCAATTTATCGCTAAATGAGAGCCAGACCAGTTTGACAACAACGACAACAACAATGAGACGATACTCGAGCAAGAAAGTTGCGTGATTATCGCAATGTCTATGTAAAAACTTTCGAAAAATATGCTATTCATACGGTGCCAGTTTCAATGCGAACAAATGTGTGTTATTTGTCCGAAAAACAGCTGAACAGTGACAATTGACAATGATTCATTCAGATTCACAATCTCATCATTCGATGAAAAGGTTAGTATTTTCCGGGATGTTCTGGAATACTATAATGTTCAATTTGAGACTAGACATTGACCGAAAGCCGTCTCCGGTGGTCTGGTGTGTCGCTTCCCATGTTGTTCTCGCAGAAAAATCGCCGAGTGGCCGTCTCCTCAAATAGAACAGCCATATTTCACTGGTTATTTTCTTGACCAAACAACTTCGTTGCGTAAGTGTTTTGAATATTGAGAGGAAATTATTTTTCTAAAGGAGTAGCGTGCTCGACACAAGAGTTCTTTCCTTCTTGATTTTCTCAAGAATTTGGGGAACTTCTGAATAATTTTTGTGTTCCTGTATCATTGTGTACGATGTACATAACGTGATGATGCGACGTGTCCTCGGCAAAGGAATGCACTGAGCTCTCTCCACAGTACGCGAAGAACTTCCCGGACCTTTCCAGTTTTTGCTTTTTATGCTACTTCTTTGTCTTTTTCTTATACTAATGCATTGGTGAGATCACATAGTTACAGTGGTGTCGTTTTGCATAAGTTTTATCGTTTGTTTTGCTTCCAAGTCACCTCTGAGTTCCTAATTTGTAAGGATTTGATTCCTGCTCATTTTCCTGTGAAATTGAGAACAATTCTCATCTTTCCCAGCCGTAAAACAAAGAAAACCCTTTTTTGCTGGTCCGAAAATTTCCTCAGATTCCAAAGGATGTCGTCAAAGATTCCAGGAATTAAATTTCTTTTACTCTATTTGAATTGCAGGAATTAAATTTCTTTTACTCTATTTGTGCGGTTGTGCACAGTTAGCCTTTTTATAGGACAGATGTCAGGAATCTACTATGATTCAAATTACAACAGACGCTAATCATGCAGAACGCAGAAAATGGAATAGATATTGTATGTGAAATTATAAGTTCTTGGGGTAGGGGGTCTTAAGAGCAAAGCTAACAATAAGTTTGCTGGAAAAGGACCACCTCGAAGTGAGGTAAGCTGAATTGTGCTCTAATTTACGGAAAAAGGTCAAAATTTAAAAAAAAAGCCAGGGAGAAGAGAGGACCAGAGAGATTTCCGCGTAGCGTGGTCGCATTCAACGAGAACGCGTCGCGTCGTCATGTTACAACACGTTTTACGCCGTCTATGTGTACGATTCATTCCCTTCAGCTCCTACTTATCTTTTATTGGGCTATGGTATAACTTATTGGGAGCTGGATACTTGTTAGTAAAGTGCCTGAGACAAGTAACAGCTTTTCATCTTATCGCAAAAAAAATTTGAAGCTCGTAGATTTCTCAGTATCTATCTATTGACTCTCCTATCACCTAAGAATTTATCCCGTTTCATTTGATCATCTGTCCTATTATTTTGGACGGAGTAGAAGGTAAAAATTTTAGTTATTGTTTTTTAGGCCTCTGGCGCATAGTAGACATTATGTTTGTTTTTAATGGAAGAAAACATCTTTTTCCTTTTCTGGAAATGGGATTTACGGTTGCTTTCTGTGAGCAGCTTTTTCGTTTAGGCAAAGTTTGGAAACAATTTCGATATATCGAAAGGTGTGGAAAGAAATACAACTGTGGTATACAAATAATATAATAATATCTAGAATATCCAAATCTAGAATATCTAGAATATAATAATATCTAATAATATCTAGAAATAATAGGAATATTGGAGTATTTGCGTTGCTTCATCGACAATGTTGCGAAAAAAACCAGAAACGCTATAAACGGAGCGGCGGTACGTTTACATAACACCGGTCGAACAGGAATGACCACCAGGAGGGTTAGAACTAAACGTGGAGATGAGAAGGGAATGTTTTATATTGTTTTGTCTATGCTAAATGACAATTCTCCAAAATTTTCCGTTCTTGTAGATGAAATTGTAGCGTTGTTTGCAAGATTACGAGTATTTTTGTGCAGGTAACGATATCTATTTCGTCAACGTTCAATATTTATTGTCCCGGAAACCCTCCTTTCTTTTCTTTTTATCCTAAGGATATAAATTATGAACATGAATTTTCTTACGGAGGTTATTTAGGGGTGACAATTGTGAATATGAAGTAGATTTTTGAATAGTTACGATCTATCGCTTAGAATCTGGCCAAAATTTGTTCGGTTACTTGTTCGAGAAAAAAATTTCCCACTAATGGAAATGGGGTCACAAAGAATGGGATTTTCGTTATGATTAAGATTATTCTAAAACTTTCAGGAATCAAAAGTGGTCCACCGAAGGTGTTAACTCCAGATGGACTTTTCGATGTCATTGAGAGGACACATTCTTAAGTAACCGATTTTTCATTGAAACGAATTAGAATTGTTTTTTGTTTGAAGCGGCCTTGTATAGAGTAGTTGCTATTTTCGAGCTCGCAATTCAACGGAACGGAAACAGTGTCATTCTTCGCGTCAATATTCCATTGAATACACCAAAATAGAGTCTTTGTACTAAATTTGTACCAAAGTATTCAGTCATAAATAGCATAGTTATTTTCAATGCGTTTCTTTTTTTTTGTTTGCGAGGTATGATCGGCGCTAAAACTGGCGAACAGTTCATAGTTGTTTCACGGATTGAACAATATTCACACTTGACAGAAGAAATTTGCGCAAACATATGTTATAACATATTTTTGTATAGAGTCTATAACTGTCGCCTGACTCAATACACTGTCTTCTGTTTTTCGCTGATGACCACTGTTACGTAAACAAGAACAAAAACGTACTTTGCGTACTGTAACAATATGTTGAGAAGGACTACTAATACAATCATGAAAGTAAGTGTAAGAACTGAAGTCATGAATCATGCATGCGAGGAAAGGCTTTCCTTTCTTTTGCGATCTGTCACTCTCTCTCCCTCATTTTTCTTTTCCGATCTTCATCTCTTAATACAGAATATGTGGAGAATGCCAGATTAAATGGTAATTCTTGCTTGATTTTCAAGGAATGTGAACTTGCATGCGATTTTTGATCGTTTCATTTTCACCCATTTTGATGACCTCCAGATCTGTGTACATAGAGATGCATGGAACGAGTACTTGGTGGTTTCTGTATCGATTCTGGTTCTCTCTTGAACCTTGAAACATTATGACGCAAAAATTCCGAACTAACTGGTTACATTCGGTAGCGGTGACGTCAGCAACACTCGAATGAATGCGCCAAGAATTGCTAACCAGGCGATTGCCTCAAGTAGTGGAACGAACGATCGCGAGAGTTCCAAAGTTCATGAACAATCATCCGAGGGTCTTCATCCAACGTGTGATCCGATAATTGTGGGTTCCGTTACGGAGTTTAGTTGACAAATTCGATGTGAGCTCATCTTTAAGATGAGTCATTCGAGGTGAAAAACAATTCATCTCAGCAGTAAAACAGTTATTTTGTAGTTCGGCAAACAAAAAATACTGGGTTACCCAATAAGTCATACGTTTCTTTCTATTGCATAATTTAAAATCTGATAAATGAAATGAAATCTGATTATTGTCCATGTTCGACTGTCCTTGAATCTTGACATATTGAATAATTATTTGAGATGAATGGAAGGTTCAGCAAGAGATTTTAGGAATGTTTTAAAGATTTTTCAGCAACAAAAGTTTTGTTTGTTTTTCTCGTGCGCAAAACATGACATCCAGACACAATATACCATGTTTTTGCTATTATTCGTGCACGCTCATAAATTTCTCGCTTGTCTGACGCTGAAGGGCGAAGAAGAATTTCTAGAGTTTTTTAGACTTATTTGACAAGGTCACATCTATTACGGTAGGATTACTGAATATTTAATGGTTAATATGATGTGAAGGCTATTGCAGTATATTCGGCTCAGCTATGGTTATTTCGCAACAACTCTGGATATAGAGATTCGAAAATCACTTCATTACTCAAGAAAATAAGAAGATGTTTAGTCCTACCTTTCTTTAGAATTCAAAATTACATATGTGAGGTGATAAGGAGCAAATTTAGTATTTTTGTGCTTGTTAAAATTTGTGATACTCTAGTTTGTAGCATTAATCACAATAATAATGTTAATAAGAATGATAAGGTTGGAAATCGATAAGTAGAACGATATGAATGATTGGTTTTAAGTGGAGAACATGAACATAATGAATAAAAAACTATAGCTTCGTAGTAGAAATGAAAATGAAAGGTGATTGAAATGGGAATGATGAAGATGGGGATTTTGTTGGCTTTTCAAGTAGTTTCATGCCCTCAGGACATAACCATCCATTCATACGATCTTACTTTATTTTTTATTTGTAATTTTCTTGAAAGTCGAACATCGTAAATCATTTCAATACAGTCTACTCTCAGTTCCTCATGTGCGGACGTTGTTGATGGGCCAAGATAACTTCTTCGGAATACTTCGTAATTAGGAATTATTTCGAGGGATTCCTGCTGTAAGGCCACAATTTGAGTCCTTTTTTATATTTCATTCAATATTTCAGTATTATTTGTTCAATTTTATTTAATGTTATCAATGTGATTGTTATTACGCAAAGGGTATCACAATTTTGAACAAAACCTAACATTTTCCAATTTGTGGCTTAACAGCTCAGATAGGTGTGCTATTGTATCCTATGCATATTGAGTCCTGAAAAATAAGACTGAGCATGTAATTTTTTTCTGAGACACTATATGACCTCCGATTACTTTTCTATATGCTTATCACGTCTTCTGTCTGATATTTTATTTTATCGTAACGACAGGGACGGGTGTAGTGTAGCGGTTAGAGGTTCCGCTTCCTGCACGATCGATCGGAGGTTCGAATCCGCCCTGGTGCTCACTAAGTCTTTCATCCCTCCGGAGTCGATAACTTGGTAACCAGACCTGTCTGGGAGGATAAAAAAAACTGACTTGACACATCGGCTAGCCACCGCAAGTCATTCTTTAGGCCAGTTACACGTTCGTAAACCTCAAACGATTCTGAATTGAAGTGAACGTGGGTGATCCCAAGCGGATTGATTAACGCCAGAAACTTTATCCTTTATCCTTTTATGGTACCGACAAATAGAGAACTCTTCTCTGCAGGCTATATTTTGCTCATGGTTGTGTGCTATCCAGAGAATAACTCTAGAAATGCGTTGTAAATATATACATCACAAGTGCGTCCATTACACACTACTAGAAAGTTTGATGGAATAATCTATGATTTCCCAAAAATTGAACTTTCTAGATGAAAATCTGGATCTTTTCCGAACAGGTATCTCAAACCCGCTACCCCGGCTTTCGCTATGTTCACATGTCAAGTTCGATTCTTTTGCTAGTCCCGTAAACAAAAGTGAATTCGATAAGCAGTCGCCGAATGAAATATCACCACCGCCGTTAATTCTCGCTCATACGAGATATCAGCACAGAAACGGATGCATGTAGGGGTTTAGGTCGACCGTGAACATAATTTCTTTCGATTTCAGTAAAACTGCTAACTAACTACTGCTAACAAATTTCACTTTGTTTATGTTCACTATCGTTCTGGATCAGCTAAAGAAGAAATAGAAACTGTCCACAAAATACAGAAGTAACGTTTCTTCTCTATTTTCTCGAATCCGCGGTGACATCCGAATTTTTATTTTGCCTTTTGTAGCCACCTTTAGATGATTTTTTTATTGCGTGAAATAGGAATAATGCGACTGTTATTGAGAAAATTTTGTGAAGGTAAGAGATGTACAGATAAAAGAATTATTACTGACTCGCTCGCAGAAATCACGGAGATAATTACGAACGATTGATACTCAATCCGAATATGGGTAGATCTGCGGTTACTCCCATTGTGCGATCGCAGCTTGTTTTGTTAGTCTTCTTCCTTACTTTTTTTCATTTCTTCAGTCTTAGAGAAATGCATAAATGCATTAAATTGATGCAATACATGCGATAGAAGCGGAAAATGCATAAGTTCGAGGAACCCAGAAAACTTCAGAAATATAGTGGTTTTGATTTAGCAGCAAATTTTTAGATATTTGTGGGATTTATCGAACAGAACTGTGGACTATGGTGGAACTGCAAATTCACTTCGAGTAGTTTTAAAAGAGGAAAAATAAATTATAAGGAAACAACAAACTTTTTACTCACACTTTATCTCTGAAACAAAAAATATCCGTGCCATAAGGATTCTTGACACATTTATACTATGTGGTTCCGCTACTGTGTACTACGATGCTGTTGTCATCTTGATTTAAAGGCATCACCCCACGAATCGGCGTGGTATGGATTTTCGTCGAACCACATACTTATATCGGGTCGTAGATTATGAGGACAGAGGTGGTTCTGGCCATCTCTCCCTGCATCACTGTCTGTATACAGTGATGCAGGGAGAAAATCTCTATGAACTCTATGGAAAATCGAGCACGATCGGCTTTGTTGTTGTCAGAGTTTGTGAGGTGTCATCCTCTTTTTGTCTTATCCTCCAAGGTAGTTTCGCAGAACTCGAAGAAACGATTTCAGGGTTTGTCTTTCACTAATTATTCCCTTGTCGAAAAGCTCGTTGCGAACTGACTGTAACGTCATCCATCCTTTTTGAAGTGGTAGAGCATAATATGACGAATGTGAATGCAATTTTCGACAGACATCTTTACGAACAAGACAGAGAAGAACGTTCCTATTTTAAAGAAAGGAAAGCAAAACGTAATTTTTCGTGCCACACTGAATGTTGATAAGTCTTTCCAATACCAATTCAGTTCAATATTATTGATAAGAGGCTTTAAAATTTCAGTTCACTAACAATTTTTAGAAAACATCACTTTGAGAGCGGAAAGTACGAATAGATCGACATGAAAAAAGGTATTAGAATTTCTTAATCGTAGGAAATCATTTTAACAAACATTAGTTGTCATACAAACAGTATAAATGTGAAAGTCCACCATCACATCTTCTCTCTTTCGCACATACACATTTCGGATTGGATTCGGTGTGGGTCAGAATCAGGAATTTATCCTCTTAGCTTTCAAAGACATGGAAAAAATCGTGTTGATAAATTATGGTTCTCCCAAGTCACTATAAATATTGCACACTCCACTGAACATTTTTCTACGCAGGATTACACCACGGTGTTGTCAGTAACGGGTCTTCGTGTAGAAAAAGACTGATATGCGATAGCGAGCTCAATTGTGCATGAAGGCGAGGATGTAATCGATGTACCTTTAAGTTTTAAGTTTTAGTTGTGATTCCTCAACGAATATATCATGCCATATAATAATGAGCTTATTCTGTCACGTGCCTGTTTGTGTCACTCATGAAATTCCAAAAAGGGGGTGCGACGGGTTCCACGGCGCCGAATTGGTGTCCCGACACCAGGATAAATTATAAAGTGGATAAGGTGCCTCGCGTTAATCAATCCGCTTTGGATGCGCTACCACGTTCACTTCAATTCAGAATCGTTTGAGTTTTACGAACATGTAACTGGCCTATACAATGACTTGCGGGGGCTAGCCGATGTGTCAAGTCAATGTTTTTAAAAATTCCAAAAAGGGAGTGCGACGGGTTCCACAGTCGATCGGATTGTCGCCTCGACGCCAGAAAGTTATAAAATGGGGTGCGAACGGTCTACTGGCGTCGAATTGGTATACGATGATGTTGTTTCGCTAAAACATCATTCTCTGATAATTGTTGGGGAAAATAGAAAAAAAAGCATTCTTAGGGTATTGTTTTCAAAGTGCGTCTTTATTATGTTGGTATCGAACAAGTTTTTGAAGCTGAAGTTTGAATGTTCTTCAAATGCAGAAATGACGCGATTAGAGAGAAATCTATGGAATCTTTCGCATACATTTATTCAAAAAAAAAGAAAGAAGAAGGTGTTGTTAGAAAAGCACAGTTCTAATTTTGCAGAAAGTGCCACTTCTATTAATTTCAATTGATCAGCGGTAGTGAGCGAAGGGAACACCACAGAAAGTCTGGAGTCTGGCTTTAGCTGGACGTTTATGGTAAACAATTTATGAAGTGTATGTTAAAGACAGTGGCTCGGGAATAAGTCGCATTGTCTTCTAAGAGCGCCAAGATTTATTCGTTAAAAAATTGCGAGGTAGAAAGAAATGTATGTCTACAGAGGGATGGGCACCTGAGCACAAAACACCGTTCCCTAGATAATAGCACGCAACACGCGAATGAAGTAAAACTTTTTGTGAAATAATGTGAAAATTTGCAGTTCTCGGCGAGTTTATAACCTCAAAGGCAACGTATCACAAAACTGACAGTGTTGGGATCTCAAAGCGAATACATGCGGTAGTGGTGTAGTTTGAGAGAATGAGAGTCACCACTCGCAATTCCCTCCTAATATTCCAGAGAAAAGCGTGCTGAAAAGTCTTGTATAGTCCCGTCTCCTCAACGACGCAATCTATCACGCAGGCGATCTGCAACAATCTCTGACTGTGCAGATGGTTTTGTTTCTGTTGCTCATTTGAATTGTAACGCTAGTTCTCTCACCACGAGTACTTAGCAGCGCCATGAAATCCCTCCGATCCTACAGTACGATCGCTACTTCCATTTTTAACTAACGATCCAACAGTAGGCTCAAGATTTTCTTTGTTGGCCGGATAGGGTGTTTGGTCGGATAAATCACCTTCAATTTCATTCTTCTAAATTCTGAAGAAGGGGAACTCGCCGAAACGTTAGCCGTTAGCAACCTCGTGTCCTGCTCAAGTTAAGAAAGCAGACAGCGAGTTATGTTAGTTAGATTACGGATCTTGGACGACGACGGAGTTGCCCGCCTTTTATAGCGTAAAAACTTGTGTCGCAGAGGGTATGGGTGGGTATGGGAATTTGGGCAGGACTACTTCAGTAGTCGTGAATTACACCAACTCCCAACACCGTCATTTTCGTGATACACTGCCTTCGAACTGCCTACGTCATATAGCTGTGCCGACGCGATCATCAATATAGACTTTTTTCTCCTGGCACACTGCTCGCACAATCGAAAGGTGGTCGACAGAAAAGATATTAAACCTGGTGAAAACTGGTGTCAACAGCGACTCAGTACAAACATGATTATCAGTATCAGAGATTGTATAATAGTTTCCAAATATAATTTATTCCTAGTTCTACTTTGTTTCTAGTTTGCAAAGAGGCGTCACGAATCACTCTCCAGAACGTCGCATCGGAGAACATCTGATATTTTTTGAATACCGACACCTCTCACAACGAAAATTATCTTTGCATAACAGAGTCACTGGGAACGTGAACTACGATTGGCACACAGTCCCTGCGATCGAAACGTTTGAGTTTTTGCTCGTTTTTTCGTGACCTGGAAAAAACTTTTGGATTTGGTTTAACGACGTGGATGATAAATAGAACTTATAAATTTCATGAAAAAAGATTGCTCAGTTCCTCTTTCGTGCATGTATCCTATACAAAAATTGAACAGTTATATTAGTTTCCTCCTGCGCTCATCTTTAAGATAGAAAAAACTGATTAAATGTGTGCATTAAATGTGTTGAAATTTACTGACTGACTTTACAAACTGGTATATTGATAAGGCACCTTCTAATATTTAGCATTTGAAAACTTAAAAAAAAATCATGCTGTTACCTTTCTTTGGCCTTAACCTCTGCATCCATGCGGAAATCACAAATATAGACAAATAAGCGCCAAACCAATAAAATTAAATAAACTTCAAAGGTAAGAACAATAATCTGAAATATCATGTTGTTCTCGTATAAATATTTTTTGTTCCATATCTGTTTTCAGAGCGATATACTTCTTCTTTATAATGATTCAACACCACATAGAAATGCTTCCAATTTATCTTCCATTGAAAACACACATACCCATCACTTAGGGATTTACTTTAGGAATTGAACATCAATATAAATCTGGCAAGATCAGAAACAGATTTTAAGGAGAAAAAACTATTCATTTGGATACTGTTTGGTCTTTAGATCTTTGTAATTATATATAGCATAAAAGACGCCATAAATAGCACAATGAAAAGCTCCACCGTCATTTCTATGGGGGTAAAGAGCTAGATAAGGTGAAGTCTGTGGTAATGCATGGAGCCACTACAATTCCACGGTTCGAAAGATGCATTAGCATCTTCGTTGCTGTTTTTGAAATTTACATTCCAAATCATACCTAGTAATGGAAGTTCCACATCAAATATTTCCCGAACGCTACTTTTAAGCTCAACGCTGATTCTTGCTCAATTATTAGCATAAAAGTGAGCAAATTGAAGGCGACATGTGAAAATCTCACTTCTCACGCCTTTTCGATGTATGTATTGTTTTTTGGTGATTGATAAAACTAAAGCGTCATGATTCCATAGAGCTTTCGTAACCGATCTGTACACTCCATATCGACTGAGATGCAGCTTTGGTTCTGAGCCTACCGACAACTGGTTATTGTTCCTTTTTAACGAACCTTCTGCCTTCTACTAACTGCCTTCTAATCATATATAATTTTGAGTGGAAAAAATTGGCAGGGAAGACGGCAGCGTAAACCTGTCGAAAATCGCCATTTCAATCCTGTTTTTGCGACTTCTGCTAGTAAACCGATGAAAAATGTCTTGTAACCGATGATTTTCACGACTCCTCTTACCAGCGGGAAATTGTACAGCAATGATTTTGCGGTTAAAGTGTCCTTTGAGTTGGCTGTGTCCAGAAAATTGACAAACAGCAACAGTATTATTGAGAAGACGAACAGTACATAGACGAAAAAATATGGTATGACGAGTACGTAGCTGAAAGAATTGGATCAGTACGGAGGTAAAAAGTACTGACAGTTGGGTTGACGCGGCGCGCCCACTGCGAGCACGGGATCCGCGGCAGTGCGCTATTGATCGACGCATTGTCAGATAGACAGGGCACGCGTGTTTGTCTGCGCTTCGCGTCGTCACGCGTCGCGTCAGGACAGTTGGATGCGTTAGACAATGACTGTAGATGTGATTCAAAAGCTGGGATAATGCTTACCTCTTATAGTGAATACCAACGACTAGGATAATATTAGCTGTCACAGCAATCGAGAAACTGAACAGTCCGCCTGAAACCAAACAGTATATTTCATTTCTACCCAGCAAAATGAAGATTAGATCTCAATGTACCAATGTAGCATGAAAAAAGGAAAAGTGGAATAAAGGACTTTTACCATTTTTGTGAATACCATTACATCTTTACCTCATTTTTTCATTTTTCGAGGATTAAGAGAATAACAGGAATGTTCCGGATAAATTTTTGCACAGTAAGCATTGTTGAAGATTTGTGTTTGGTATTTTGTGTTTCTCCTACAGAAAACATGTTTCTTCTTAGTATGCGACTAAATAATAATAATAATAAAATAAAAATGAAAAAGTAAATAATAAAAGAAATAATAATAAATAATAAGTTACGAAAGCGTAGCAACAGTGGTTTTTGAGTTTTCTGGCTAAATTTGGGATGTTTTTGGTATTTTTTCTATTGATCAAAATCTACCCTATATGGTCGTTGTATGTAGTTTATCTTGTTATTAAGAGAAAAATAATTGATGGGAATGAGTCGCGCATTGAAAATATCAGGTAGTATTAATGTTTTTCCTAAAATTCCTACTAATAATATATAAATAGCGTTTTCCACACTGACCAACGACGAGTCCTTGACGCTTCTAATGGCGGCGAAAAAACCGAAGCGTCACGCTGATAAAAACTCTACCTAAAAACCTCGTCATGCACTAATAAATAAATAGACCGAAAATAGGACTAGAGAGAAGTACACACATACATAAATACGTACATATGTCGAAGTTCGAGAACCTCTATACTTCTCGAGCAGTGCTCTTTCCTAGGAATAAAAGTATTTCCAGAAATTCTCAGATTACTCATGTTTTAATATTAACAATACCTGAATATATGATATATTTTGTTCACCATTTCTGATGTTAGACTTGAAAAGCAAGACTAGATGAAGATAAATGAGGATGAACACATCAACTCACACAATCGTAAAAGACCATCATCGGAATTGGCAAGCTCGTAGATAAGAAAAACAAACAACAGTAAAGTTTTGAGTACGAGAAGTTTCGGGAGTACATTTTTCACGTGGAATGCTCCAAAGAACACATGATAACGAATGTGGTCCTCCTAAAAATCATGGATAAGTGAAACAAACAACAGTAAAGTTTTGAGTACGAGAAGTTTCAAGACTACAATTTCCACGTGTGATGCTCCAAAGAACACATGATAAAGAATGCGGTTCCCCTCAAATTTCGGATTATCAGTGGCAGACCTAGGTAATTCGACCTAACCATAATTAAACAACTATCGGAACATTAAACTGTGAAATAGCAATGTTTTGTATGTAAAATTCAAGATCTCACCTCAAACACGACCGGGTTGTAAGTCTTATCCGGAAATATGCAGCAGAAAATATAATTCTGTACATAGTTCAACAAAAATGTTGTTGACGCCGGCATTCACGGAACATATTACGCTGCTAATTGAATGAAAACCTGTTTCGGGCGTTGCTTCCAAGGTTTCTTTCAAGAGAGCTCTTTAAGTTCAATTTATAGCCAAAGTCGAATTTAAGGTGAAAGAAAGAACAGTTACAAGGGTGAAAAAATCAACTGATCTGAGATGGTAGTAGATGATTTCTCTGTTGGTAAGTAACCTTGAACGTGCGAGATGCAGTGTGAGGCTAACCTGTTTCTGTTTTCTTTACTTACGAGGAACTTAATTTCTATGTCGAGTATGCTATTTCGTTATAGGTCAGTGAAGGCAAGTCATTTGATAATTTAATGTCTATCAAAAGAAAGAACTTTGGTTTTAATTGCTGCAAAAGCTGATTTTTGAAAGAAACGTTGAAAGAAAAGAGTAAAAAATCGAAGATCCTAGCCTGTAACCGTTCTATATGTGAAAAATGAATGTTTGTGTATATTAGAGATCTGTCCATGCTCAGAGCAGAGCTTGGTCTTGAAAAACGCTATGCACACTAAACAACCATCGCGATAGCGTAGTGAACACGTAAGGTCAATAAAATATGTAGAGGCGTCAAAATAGGATAGTGATAAATGACTTTTTTCAGGTGAACTTCTGTGAACACCGGCTTTGTTGATCTGGCTCAACTCGACTATGTTAGTTCGTCCATCAGAATTGGAACAAGCATCTCGTTAAAGGCTTGTACCACTTCTCAGACCAAGAAAGGCTTTCACACATGATTTGCGCCACACTTGAAGCTTGATTTTTTGAGATTTGTGATTGGGGCTCAAATGTTTTGAGTAGGAATATATCCCATAACAGCTGCAATTACACTTTCACGCCGTATCAATTCAAAATCAAATTTTCCTCTCATTTTTACATGTCAGAGTGCTGTGGGTGGCTCATGCTCTTAACTCTCCGTCAAAGTTTTGGCGGCGTGAAAATCTGAATGCATAGTCTACAACATAATTTGAAGATTTACTGGTGAATCAATCACCGAAGCTTGGGAGAGTTATGAAAAATTTCTAACTGCTAATAAAGATGAGATTTACGACTCGTACAAATCTGTGGTATCGCCTGTTATATCTTCTCTATACTTTGGTTTGTTGTGTCACGTTTAAGTTTTGGCGAAGAACTTTGAGGTGTTGTCGTGGTTGAACCACAGATCACAACCATGCGGGAGTTTCCGATTGAAATTATTGTAAATTGATCCTCTCGATTTTCGTAGAGTGCTCGGACATGCTTGGCATATAGGTCGTGATGCTGTTTCGATTTCTTCCTCCAGAAAGTGATGCACAACATCTGAACTGCTAGCACCATTGCCGTAGCAACTGCGATCATCAGAACTCGCAGACTGACCCCAATTCTGAAACAGCTAGTATTTTACATGCACTTCTGGTGCATTTTTATTTTGTGTTGATATGTTTAGTCAAGGATTAAGTTTATTTCAAGTGAAACTTTCCCTTCCAGTTCGCCTACTTTTGCTTTAGGGCACACTCAATTCGAGATCTGCTTTGCTTGACTGTAATCGTAGTTTGCTCGAAATCTAACTGCAGCTAAATTTTAGAAAAATGAGCAGTTTTCATCTCTTTTACCCCGTCCTTCAACTAAAATGGGCATTGAAGCAGCTTGTACCATTGCCTTGTGTACAAAGAAAATAGAATTAGTGAAAAAAATGTTGGCGGGATAATTCTTTAGATAGATGCTCAGAGATTTTTCAGAGACATGAGGGGAAATTATAAAAATAAAATAAAATAAAATATTGTTTTGCTCAAAGGACCCACATACAATTGAAATGAGAGCTGAAACGGGCAGAACTTACTGCTCCACCAGATATTCCAATGAGTTCTATGGCATACATTAGTGTATTGGAAAGAGTTATACTTTGTTCTGTTTTAAAAACTGGAACTTACAATAATTCTTTGGCCTGCTTTTTAACGTCAACCTGAAAAGAATACATCATCTGTTGCTGAGAATCCACCTTGATTGTGCTATTTGTCAAAAATTGAAACAGTTCATCAAATAGCTAATCTCGAACAATTAAAACAGAAGAAACCATGGAAGTTTTGGACAACCAAGGCGCCCCTAGTCCATACACAAAGGTAGTTCGTCAGCTACACAGCGGCTTTGGTTACATGTCACAATCGACATGAAGAGAGGATGGAAACGAAAGTCGACAACCTTCAGTTATATAATCTTAGTTTGGCTGATGACTTTGTTCTGATAATATCAAGCATCAATCAACGGAGCGGAGCGGATGACTATCGAGGTTGAGGAAACATTCAAAAATATTGGTCGCCACCAAGACATGCACAAAACGATGTTAGTGAAAAACGGATAAGTTTCTGATCCTTCACTCACGCTAAACGGAAGGAATAAGTCTGACTGCTTCAGCTCATCTAGGCGAGACGAATGCTGGTCGAATGTGATGAAGCATGTGAAAAAGTCGCCACTCTACGGCTGAACCTGGACAAGATAGTGTTCGTGAGGAGCGAGTAGGTTTCTGATGCTCCACTCGCATTAAACGGAAGGAATATATTTGAGTGCTCCAGATTTAAATATTTTGGTTAGTAGATTAATATAACGAAAAATTTGACCTCCGAAATGGTATTTGACTTCCGAGATGGGCGTGAAGAAAACGGGCGGCTTGGGAAACATACAAACGGCTTAGAGATGTGGCGAAGAGGACTAAGTACATCGGGGTCTGTGCTCATTTGATTAACATCTTCGTTCTTCGTGCTCTGACTTACGCTTCGGAGACCTAGGCGTTTCGCAAGCAGGTGGTATGTGCAATCAGTGTCATAGAACCCTCAATTTAAAGGGTGACGTTAGGAGTATCCCGCTTTGCCCAAGTGGTATAGCGAACAAAGAGGAGATTTGAAGTTCAGTCTTACGTAACCGATCGATCTTCAGAGATGCCACCGCGTATTCCAGGGAAGGTAAAATTAGGCGGGACGAACACGTGATGGGTTAAAACAAAAATCGTTAGAGCAGAGCTGTGAGTGACTGGGTTTCACGCAAAACCAAACGCAAAGACGCCGCGGAAACGATGGTCAGACCTCTTTGAGAAGTCCTTCAAAAATACGGTACTGTTCGTGTCACTCTCGAGAAGAGAAGCCCCACAGTAATCTAGTAAAATGCTTCTGATGTCATCGACTGACGCGATTACCTGCATTTTCGAAGAGGTGTGCCGTACTTGAACATAGCTCTGCCCAACCTTCTCGATCTGCTGCAAGAGCTTGCAGAGAATCAATTCATTCGTCGCTAATCCAGATTCTGTGAAACCTTACGTCTCAACTGAACTGCCTATCCACGCCGAGTATCCTCAGGTTCTCTTTCACCACCTCAGTCCAGAACTTCGCCTTTCTAGTAGATAGAAGATTTCACAAGGATTTTAAATTTCTAACCTTTTAATATTTAACCAGATACATGCATGCAACTTTTGGTGCTAAACGGGAGATCTGCCCATCGTTCTCCGAAAGACTTGAATTTGAGTGTTACTGTGGAGAAACTAATGAATGTTTGCAGTGTCTGCGGGTAAATTTGAATGGCACCCACTTGATGATGGTTTGTCAACTATTTAAATTTAGAGGAAAGTGGAGAAATATTCGGAGAAAACTAATGCATGTTTGATTGAGTAGTTGAAAAGATGCATCGTGCATATTGACAAAAAAAAAGTGACGGTGAGTAGTTCTGATACAGCAATTTACCACTACCTTTTTCTTTGGATAAAATGGAGCTAATAAGGATGCTCCACGGACTGTGCTCGGCTGGAGGGGAGGAGGCTAATCGTAGACCAAAAGCCACGTTGTGCTTGTCCTGAGACGTAGGTGGATTCAGTATTAGAGCCGCTGTTTCTGTGCCAGCAACGGCTCATAATACTATTGTATCCCGCACATCGGTTCAGGCAAAGCCTACAATCTAGTGTCTGAGAGGTGCAAAGAAGGCGGTTTGCAGTCGCCTCCAACAAATAAACTACAATTGTTTACTACGGAAGGCGGCAACGTTCTTCTAGAACTCATGAGACTAGAGGTCTGCAATCTCCGCATCGGCTTCAAATTTATAATCACGACAGAAAAGAATAGCAATAGAAAAAGTATCCTGGTTCTGGACGGAAGCCGTTTAAGGTAGTGCCAGGAAAGTCGGGATTGCATGAGTCGTTTGGGCAACCGAAACAGAAAAGGATTAGGATAACGTTACAACACACGTATTCTTGTATCGGAAGCGGCCATTAAAGATCTGATAGTGCAAGCTAGGAAGATTAAGTACGATGTCATCGTACTGACCGAAAGGAGACACCCACTTAGCGTCATGTATAATGCTGGAAAAAAAAAACCGTTCTTAGGAACATTTGACAGTAGAGGAGTAGGTGGAGTTGTGTTGTCTTTGTGTCTTCATCTTCGTCAACACGAAGATGGCAAAGAACAGCAACTTACGACCTGAATTGGACGTTTACGGGTGAAAAGATGTGGTTTAAAGCTTTGACTTTCTTCGTCGCTTACGCTCCAACATCAAGCTACAAAGAAGAAGAAGAAGTCGAGGCTTTTTATATGGAAATGGAGAACTAGTACAAAGAAGATTACACCTTCTGTAAGGTGATTGGTTATTTCAACGCCAAAACTGGTCACAGAAGGACGCCGGAAGAACTTGATACCGGGATCCACGATCTTCAATGGAATGAGCAGGAAGAGAGGTTTTCCGAATTTATTATGACGACTAACACGAAGTGAAAGGTACCGCAATGAAGACCACATTATCGAAGGGTAATGAAAGGTTTTGCCTGAAAGTTTCAAAACGGGATAGTACCATCGCATTCTTTGAAGAAGATTGTCTTCTACACAGAGAGGAGAAAAAGCCGCATAGCTCACAATGCGAACATCCAGAATCATCATCGACTGTGAGCTCTTCCCTTCGCTTCTCCGCTTTTTGGAAGATACCATCATGGAACACATCGACGAAGAATATGAGCTGCCGAAAACTTTCAAAACCACCAAGAGAAGCCTGCACCTCTTGTTTAGTGCTAATACGTCAGCGTGGAGCTACACGAGCTGCAGGCAACTATGAACTCACGTCCGAGCTCGCCAGGTGTTGTAGTGAAGCGAGAAAAGAAGACGTCAAAGAGAAAAGAGCAGCAGCACTGGCTGAATCAGCAGAGGCGGGTAAAAGCATTTGTTTCGCCCATCGTAAAACAACGCCTTCGCTCGGAACTTCGCCAATAGTAAAACAAAACTGACTGCATCGAGAAGGGGGATGGAAAAAGTCACTCACGACTTCTACTCAAATCTTTTCGCCTCCTCACCCATCTGATGGAAGTTGGACATGCCATTCAGGAAGTCTTCCCTTTCGATGTCCAACATATCATAACGTTGGTGAAGAATCTTAAATCATCTTGTCCTTACAGAATCAAATCAGAACATCTGAAGAACCTACCGCCATCCCTCATCGAGCCACTGGCGAGGCTCTTCACTCATTATCTGTTGGAATGCAAGAGTCCTAAGCAATATAAAACCAGCAAGACCGTGCAGTTGCAAAAGAAGGGAGACCAGGAAGACATCGACAATTATCGCCCAATCTGCTTAATCTCTGTCATCAACAAACTCTTCACAACAGTAAGAGTCGCGGATAGAAAAATGTTAGATGAAGGCCAACCATGCGAGCAAGCAGGGTTTTCAAAAGGTTCAGTACGATTAACCACATATGCACCGTTTCAAAACTCATAGAAATATTGCGAGAGTACAAGATGCCGCTGTGTTTCACTTTCATCGATTTGAAGAAAGCCTTCGATCCAGTTGAGAGTGAAGTGGTCATGAAGGCCTTAGACAACCAAAGCGTTCCTTCTCCATACACAAAGTAACTTTTAGTTGTGTAGCATCTTAACGGCCAAAATTTCCCCATTCTACAATGATGTCACAATCAATGTGAAGAGAAGGGTTCGTAAGGATGACACAATTTCAGCAAAAATATTCAGTGCCACTTTTGAGAATGCGATAGAGTATAGGAATGGGGTACTGTGCAGTAGTACTAATAACTTCAGTAGCCTCAGTAACTTTGTGTATCGCAAAAGGTAAATGGGACGCTGCAGCCGTTTCATACCCGTGGCCACTGCGCGCGTTGCCTTTCACCTTTATGGCTCCTCCTCGTCTCTACTTCCTTCTACGTTTGGCTGAGGTTGGTAACATATCTTCCTCATAAAGTGGAAACAGGAATGCAAACAGCTGCTTAAATAGTAGCCAATAGTTTACATGATCCAGTGTGGGACGTTATTCGCTGCCATCTTTCGATAGAAGATGAAGGGGAACTCTTGGCTAGGGATTTCGATCCTTCTCAAAAATAGAAAGAACACTTTTACATTTGTCTCAACTAGGTTTCTAAAAAAACTAGGAAATTTAGGAGCACCAAAGTGTACAAGAATGTAGGATTTTCAAATATTTTTTCTTGAATTTTGGTGTTTTTAAATTTTTCAGTTTTTCAACTGTTCAAAGTTGTTTTGCATGTCCTTCTTCCCACGTCCCCTTCCTTTCATGAACCCCTATTGCCCCCGCACTCCTCTCTCGTTGAGAAAATCCCAAATCAAAACAGACTTTCGCAATGATTTTGGTCACACTCGGAGCATAATTTCTGAACTTTCTGGATCGTACTCAAAATCGTTGAGTGTGAACGTTATTAAACAGTTAACGGCTGCATTTACACCATTTTCATTCAGGATCGACTTTTCTTTGCATTCATAATTGTCTGTACGTGGCTCTGCTCAACTCTCATTAGAAATTATGTCAGCATGAGATTCTTACTGATCGTTACACAACATAATTTAAAGATTTATTGGCGAATTAATCACCGAAGTTTCCCAGAATTATCAAAAACTTGTAATTGACATTCACGATTCATACAAATCTGTAGTATTGCCTGTTGTAGTTTCCGCGGATTTTGCTATATCACGTTGAAATGTCCGAGGAGAACTTCTAGGTGTTGTCTTTGTTGAACTAGAGGCCACAACTCTTGTTGATGTTCCGATTGAAATCACTGTGAACTCATCCGTCCGTTTTTTAAAGAATGCTCGGACTCTGTTAACATATCGGTTGTGATGTTCTTTCAGTATTTTTCTCCATGTAATGATAAGCAACATCTGAACTACCAACACCACTGCCATAGCAACTGCGATCATTAGCAGTCGGAGTTTGACTTCAGTGCTGAAACAGCCAGCGCCTTATATAGATTTACAGTACCTTCTTTTCTCTCAAAATGATATTTTTAATTAAGAATTAAGTTTGGTCCTTTATTTCAAGCGACATTTTCCCTGTCAAATTGCTTCCTACGCTCAACTCGAGATCTTCTCTATTTGACTGAGTTCGTAGTTTGGTCGAATTTCGACTCCAGCTAATTTTTTGAGAAATGAGCATTTTCTAAGAGTCAGCTCCAGTTACAATCATTCAGTTGCCATCATTTACATCTCTATCACTCCGCCTTTCAACCAGTGGGCATTGAAGCAGCTCGTACAATAAGTTTTTTTAAACAAGGAAAATAGAATACGTGGAAGAAATGTTTGCATGATAATTTCTTTGAGTAGACACTTGAATATTTCTTCAGAGATATCGAACAATGATGGGAAGTTGTGAAATCAATTGAGGATGTGACTAATGATTGGATTTTATGGTACTAACCAAAGAATCCACTATCAATATCAGGATCAAATAAAAGTAGGGTAACGGACAGAACTTATATCTCGATCTGATATTTCGATGATATCTTTTGCGTATATAAGTGTACTTGAATTGAAATAGTTATACTCTATTCTATTTCAAAAATAGGAACTCACAACAATTCTTCAGCTTGAGTTTCAATGTCCTCCTGCAAAGAACACATCATCCGCTGCTGAGAATCCACTTTGATTGTGCTACTTGTCGAAAGTTGGAATATTTGACTTATTTTGAAAAATTGAAACAGAAGAAAACTTGGAAGTTTTGGACAACGAAGGCAACCGTGTTCCATATAAAAATGTATTTGTTATTATTGTATTAGTTATGAACCAGCTTAAGTTACAAAATGTCTTCATTCTACAAAAATGTTACAAACGACGTGAGCAGAGAGAATCATCAATCTCACTCCAAATATTCAGTCCCACTCTTGAGAACGCGATTGGGAGGATCTTAATGGAATAAAATGGGGAAGCAACTTGACATCGGACAGTAATTCCATCTTTGACTGGATGATGATGTCGTTCTGATGATATAAAGCATCAATCAACAGAACATAACGGATCGAGGTTGAGCAAACATGTAGAAAGAGCGGTGGTCAGAACATGAACATGCACAAAACGATGTTAGTGAAAAATGGATAAATTTTTAACAGAAGAATAACATAATTTAACAGGAGAATTAACATGATGAATGACCTGACCTCCGAGCTGGGTGGCAGGAAACATGCGGCTGAGGAGCGTCATGAATGCAGTGGAAAGGACTAAGGAAATTCGGTTGTGTGCTCACCTATTCATCATAGTTTATTTTTTCCAGCCCCGAACTATGGTTCATAAACCAGGGCGTAAGCAGGAGGAAAATGCGATCGGCGTCATAGAATGCTTCATCGATATGTGATTCTAGGACTATCCCGCTCTACCCAAGTAAGGAGCGGGATTCAAAGTTCAACTCTACGTCATCGATATAAGATTAGAGACGTCGCGAGCCTTCGAGTCTTTTTGACTTTCAGAAGAGATGCCACTGGGCAACTACTATGTGCGATTGGGACAAAAGGAAGTTTCACTGGTGCCTGTTCTAGCAAGTCACCGTGATACAAGTGATTACGAACATATACAAGCGAGTAACTTTTCACGAACTTTGGTACGATCCTTTCTATTGACTTTGATATGATAATAACTAGTACCTATGGGCCTCAACAACAGTTTAGCGCCTCATATTGACGTAGAGAGACTCTGGGCGTCGAAACGCGATGCACAGCGGAGGTACTTCCTCCGCCAGGGTCTCCCAAGCTGAAAAGAAGTTTCATACATTCTTCATTTCGAGATCTCGGAATCAAAAGCCTAGCTAAGAGTAAACCACTGCTTAGATTCACCAACGTCTCAGCAAAATGACGGAAGTTGGCTCCCTGAGCTCGGGCGACCACTTGTGGTTAAAGCTAATCTCGCTATCGCAGTGCTGTTTGGTTTTCCAAGAAAAAGTCTTCTTCTAATCCAGCATACACACTGAATAAGTGCCCTGCATACTGGGCCCAGCTGTCTCAGACTTCGGATGGTGTGAGAGGCGATCTGATGTTGGTCAGGGAGTCTCAGATTCTGGTTCAAGTCGACACGTGCAAGAATTGCCATGAAGAATGTCTCAGACTTTGCACTTACAATGCGGGTGCAGTGATTGCTCTCTAAGAGACCAAGAGCACGATGAACAGAAGGATTAACGAACAACAGATGAATGACTACCAAGATCACGATGAGCAGAAGGCTTAACGAACAACAGATGAATGACTACCAAGAGCACGATGAGCAGAAGGATTAAGGAACGACAGATGAATGACTATACTCCCGTCATTTGCGGAGAAAAGATTTTGAAAGTAGAATAAGGTGGTCCGTACACTTGATGCGCTTTAACGACAACCGTTGGACCAGAGCCGTGAGCCACTGGATTCCCCGCGATATTGAGCGCACTGAAGGATGACCGCCGATGGTCAGATTTCTTCACAAAGTCCTTCAAAGAAAATTACAATGCTTTTCGTGTCCCACGGGAAAGGAGGAACCACTGGGCGACACGGGATCGGGACAATCGAAGAACTACTCGCTCGGCCAGTTAGAAGATCAGTGGGAGTCAAGGTGATCAAGGTGATCTTCACGGAGTTTAGGACGCTGGGTGATGCTTGAGGAGCAAGCTGTTCTCCACCAGTGGTTCAGCTGGATGGACCAAACCCAGACCGTGTCGAGGGTCATCAAGGTTTGCCAGGAATACTGCCTCTCCCTTGCGCTAACCTTTGTGGACTATGAGAAAATCTTCGAAAGCGTAGAAACGGATGCAATACTGTCAGCGCTGTTTGATAGAGGTGTGAATCCATATGTGAGGACACCAGCCAATTGGTACCACTGATGCACCACTATGATACAACTTTTCTATCGTATCTTCACTACACCCCTTGGAGATTGTGTACTACACAGAGATACCATATCATGGCTGCATTACAATAAATAATGAGATCACTTATTTGGAAAGAATTGGGCATACGTGTTGAAAGAAGATTCCCTTTGAACTTTCGCTTTGCGGACGACATCGTCGTCTTTTGAGAAATGGTAGTGAAGCAGAAACGATGTTCAAGGAATTGAACGGAGCAGGGAAGAGAATAGGAGTGGGAATGAAGGGAACAGAGACACAGTTCGTCTACTACGAGGACGGGAAGTACAACTAGAAGTGTCTCAAATCGGAAAACTCTGAAAACTTCTCGTAATCGTGTCAGTCGGTCGAATTTGAATTCTTGCCATATATTGATGTGAGTATTAAAGAGGACTATCGATTACAAGTTTATTAGGCATCGCTACCTTATCATACATGATATCTATTTTTTATCTTTTTCCTCAATATCATTAGGTTCACTCTTTTTCTGTAGAAAGGCTAAAAGGAAAAAGAATTAGGAACTCACTATGTCAGAACTATTCATTCCTTTATCAATATCCGCATGTTTTTTCAACTGATTAGTCAGACATGTTCTAGTTTCCATCGGAAATGTGGCCACTTTCTCCTAAAGCTACATAGCTGACAAACCTTCATGGAGTCTGTTCTAACAATGACTACTCAAAGTTACCCGCAAAGTTTTGAGACATTTCTTGCGATCTCCACAGAAACATTCGAATCCTTGTTTCTTGCCGAAAGCTAGACATTGCTCTTTCTCTTTCTAAACCCAAAAGTATGTAGCCATTCAAGCAGTAAAAATGTAAAAAATTGCATAACATTCTCTATAAGATTAGTTCTGTATAACATTTCTCAGCTTGCTAGATGGATGAAATTTTGACACATCAATTTCTTTGAAACCTGTATTGCATCGGTTTATGTTGTCTAATGTAACTGCTCGAGATGAATTTCTCGGAATCACATTGGAGATGAAGATGTTCCAGAAGCCTGGTTTAGTGCCGCCGAGGCACCGTCTAGCATCGATACTGTCTACTTTCGTTGTGCTTGTCGATCACATCTACCTTAGAGCTTACTTGGACTTATAATAAATGCCTCCTACGGAATCTACGGAGATGCAGAAGGTAAATTGTACACTGGTCTTTTTATGTAAAAGTGTCATAGGTGTCGTAAAAAAGTTCACCAGTCTTGGATGTTCTATTCCTGTTCTAAAACCAATGAAAAAATCCGTGATGTTGCAGTCGCTCCCAGTGCTACTCACATATGACAGATGCACACATCGAGGAAGGCCCTGAAATCTATTACGGATGCCAAGAATATGCAAACGTTTTCTATAAATAACACGGATACCTTATTTTCCCCTAAAGATTCCTTCACACAACGCTCCTTCTCAGCCAAAGATCTTCGAATGCGATCTTCGAAGACCAATATGATGAGTAATAAGAGCATCAAGCTGGAACAACTCAGTAAGCCGAGAAAACTAAAAATGATCCCTTCTTGGTGACCTATTTGACAAATGATTACTGCCAACAACAAATGACCCACCAGATCTTATCAGGATCTAGACACTATCCTACAGCTGTTGAAAACATGTCATGTTTCCGCATTCTCTTCTCTATTCTAAGCAGAAACCTCTTCTAGAAGAGTCTCCTAGAATTCTCGTTGACGCGAAATGTGGGTAATGCAGGCTTCTTCACATAATATGCTGGCAACCTCCACATAATCAAGTATGAACAGCAAGAAGGCGTCTATTCGTAACTTCCCATCTCGCCGTCCTTTACAGCTTCTAGCTGCAGCCGCAAGCTCGTCTTCTTGCGATTGCTGGCAACCCATTGCGCCTCGAATGCGTGCTCGTTTTAGAGGCGTTAGTGGAACTCTGCAGGCAGAATAACTATAGTCGGATCTAAACAGCATGAAACGTGGTGCAGTTGCTCAAACGGGTGGTGCAGCGGCACGGAGCTAGCGGTTGCGAGCGGGGTGTTACCCTTGTTACCTTCACGCGGGTTACAACGAAAAGGTGGTAGCGAGGATTCCTCCTGAACTCCCACCGCCATGCTCCGCCGCGTCGCTTCGAACGCATCGTCATATAGCTGACTAGGCTTCTTTAATGTTTTGTTTTAATGTTGTTTTAATTAAATGTTTTAATTAATTTCCTTTTCCTTGGACGTGCGTAGATGAATTATAAAAGAGATTTCGGGTACTATTCTCATTTAGTTTCACTTTGACCACTCATAAAAATTACATCTAGGCCGGGGAGCGGCTTTCGTTTTATCGTCTGACACCGTGTTATGGCACTATTGACGCCGCATGGTGTTCGTACTGCAATACTTATTGGTATAGTATATAATAACAATCATATTCTGCTAATCTTCTCTGGTCACGCCTTCATAAACAAGCAAATCAAGTGAATGAACCTTAATACTCACTCTTCTTCATTACACATGTTAGTGCACAGCGAAAGATATCAAGAAGACATTAGGACGTGCACTATGGACTTCAAAGCAGCGTATCACAAAATTTACGATGCTGGAATCTCTCGATGAATAATTTGCAGTAGAGATTTAGTTCGCGAGTATGAGTGTGATCGCGCTCAGTTCCCCATCGTGATCCCGAAAAATGCCACTGAGACAGTCTCATCTAACCCGTCCTCTCAACAGTGCAAATCTTTACGGGTGGTGGAGCCAGTATCAAGTGTGGGTCACCTTCCGTTATTGATTTGAACTAAATTGATTCAAATGCGGATGTCAGATGAGGACGAAATTGCTAGTGTCTTCTTGTGTAACAGTGTAATGCATCGTTGGGATTATAGAGGACAGTTTTCACACGTGTTTTATGGGTCAGTGGAGAGGTTTGAGCGTGGTCACGATCATACTTGCACTAAATTCCCACCATATTTAATCGTGGAGATTTTCTACGATCGTCAGCCTTCGGATATTCTGCTTCTGGTCTTTACGGGTGGTGAATGGAATCATTCAGAACGGTATAGATACAAAACTTTCAAATGAACAGGAGAATTATAGAGGTAAAAAAATTATACAGTAATAAAAACAAGGTGCGTTTGCGACGTAGAAGCAATTAGTCGGTTTTTGTTAACTTGTGATTGATTTATCAGAGAGTAAAGAACAGTGATTGGCTATAAGAGCGCGAAGGAGGCAAAAATAAACTATGACCGTTCAGCTCGAAACCATCTGCAAGCAGTATGCGTAACGAACACGTCGGGTTGAACCGCAGTCATCCAGGAGCGTATTCGCGCAGGGATCCGCTGTGGAAGGACGGATGTAGCTTCATGTAATTATCAAACCCAAGCCGTAAAATGTTTCGTTTGCTCTTGTTTTATAGCCTGAATTTCGGAAGAAATATTCTATCAGGGAATATGTCAGAGCAGCAGAAAATCCACCTTTTATTTGAAAAGAATCTCTTTGCTGTTGTTGGCCGTCTTACTCTTTACAGTTCAAATTGTAGGCGGATTGAAGAAGAGAAAGACCTTTCACTTCAGAAATTTGAATATCAGTTTTTTTTAAAAGGATAATCATCTTTTCATTACCAGTTTATTCATTTAAAACAACAATCATCATATATACTTGAAATAACTTATTTGACATCATTCCTCTTCATCTTCTCTGCAATTTCGTCGAGCTTCGTCGAGGAAACCTACAGAAAAGATTAATACATTTATTGAGTTGTTTAGTCCCTAAAGCATGTATTGATGTATGCGATACAATTTCGGTAACTAGTTTTAATATTTTAAAGGATTTCACCCTCTTTGATCATTCCTTATTTCGCTATCAAACTAGGCTGATTGTAAGTAACAAATTACTGCGCACTACTAAGAGCTGTAAAAAGTATAAAAGTGTTCAGATTCCAGAATGAATATTTTATGTGGATAGATACCAATAATCTCTTGTAATTCCTCTCGAGTGGCTCCGAAAATCCAAAAAGTCAGCTGACGATAAAACCACGACTAGACTATATCCGCGAAATGACAAAGCATGTTAGAGGAGAAAAAGGAAAAAAAGGGACTTTGGTTCTAGGAATTCGAAGAATGTGCAAAAACAAAGCTTCTGGAAATTGTACGGCTATAAAAAAGCAATTCCTAGATTTCTGTTTGTTTTCCGCAAATAGCCTCCACTGTTTTGAAGTACTTACATATTTAAAATAATATTTCACTCAGGTAACTGCTTTATGAATGATTTTTCGTAGAAACTGTACTCTAAAGAGAAGATTTTTTTTTAAAAAAAAGCTCGCATGACCACCTACCTCTTTTCATTTCTCGAACAATAGCTCCCATAAATTTTTCCCAACCAATCAGTGCTGTAGCCGGTGAGACACCGTTTCGTCGAAGTTCTAACAGACTCTGGAATACAGTTGAAAACCATCTAGAAAACAATGATTTTTAGGAAGCAAAGTACAGTAACTTGGCCAGAACCTTACCTCTTCTTTCCTAATCCCATTGTAGTCTACTTTTTCCGTTACGATCGTTGTGTACTCTTTAGTACCGAGATCCAATGTAATCTGCTCGACAGCCATTTTTTTGAATGCTAACCAATTGTCAGCACCGAA
This sequence comes from Necator americanus, assembly GCF_031761385.1. Lineage (NCBI taxonomy): Eukaryota > Metazoa > Nematoda > Chromadorea > Rhabditida > Ancylostomatidae > Necator > Necator americanus. The sequence continues at coordinate 26,227,098 of NC_087374.1, forward strand.
GTTCACTCCTCTAAAAGTCAACACAGTGAATAAAACAAAAATCAACTATTGGTTAAGGAGAAATCACCTATAAAAGTGAATTTGTCCTATTCGATGAGCCATTGATAAAACATTTTCGATTGGGCAGAATCCTAGCGTGGAAACTGCGGTGTCCAGAAAATTCTGTATTCGATAAGCCTGAAAAGAAAAAAAAAACTTAATTGTACGTAAATTAAACATAAATTTTTCTTCTCAATTCACAAAAACGGCAATTTCCTCCTTCCTCTAACACTTCATTTTTAATTTTTAAGCTTCCTAATTCTGCAGTAGTAAAATTTCGATTTAGCTGATCTGAATATGGCCTGTTCGCTATATTTTTGTTATATTTTTGTGGAAGGTTTCATAATGAAATGTAGTCAGTGCCGAATGCTTTCAACTTGATAGATGCATCGCGTCTTCGTGCGTAGACAGGCGCTGAGATGCCGGAGAGCCATCCTCGGAACCACGAATGGAATCAGTTGAGTCATCGACTGATGGGTGGATCAACTTTGTTGCAATGGACTTAGCAAAAATTCTTGAAGAACAATCTTTAGAATCTCAAATTAAGCTATTAGGGAGGATTCGAAAATTGCATGAGAAAATCATGCGATTTCCAGAAATTTTCATTTCCCGCTTGACTTGATACCCTTAATCTGCGACTAGACTTCGTGCTTGATAAGGAAATGAAATTGCCTTCGAATTTTTCGTCTATATCGCTGGTACTGTGTTCATTTCATAGTGAGAGATCCACTGTTTCCCGATTGTTAGTTGTATGCCTTAACCTTCTTTGAAGTGCATATTCTCACGCATCCAGAAAAGGAAAAGACAAAAGAAAAGAAATTGCCACTGAGATGATTGATTAATTAGCCTTTGATTGAGTACCCTTAAAGGCATCACCCCACGAATCTGAGGTGGTGCAGATTTCAGGTGGAGTATTCGTATACAGGATGGGAGACTACGGAGAGGGAGGTGATTCCTTCCATTTGTTGCTAATTGCCGTAAAAAACGGCCCGGAAGATGCGGCGCTGCACAAGACTGGCGCGCTCCAATCGAACCTCTTGTACAAAATGGTGCGCCAAAACGAATGAAGCCGTATCTTCCGGGCCGTTTTTTACGGCAATTAGGAAGAAATAGACGGAATCACCCCCCTCTCCGTAGTCTCCCATCCTGTATACGAATACTCCACCTGAAATCTGCACCACCTCAGATTCGTGGGGTGATGCCTTTAAGGGTACTCAATCAAGGGCTAATTAATCAATCATCTCAGTGGCAACCAAAAAAAGAATTCACTTACATTTAATTTTATCTTTATTCGACTATGGAATCTCCTTTGTTACCCAACAATTTTTGCCATTCTGCTGGTAGAATTCCAACCTCTGTTCATAAAATTTCGTTTCCTTTGAAGCAAAATATTATTTTAGGTGAGCTCGCACTTCATTGGTATTTTTGAAATTTCTACTCCTTAGGAAATGTTCCATCGATGAAAACAAATGAAAATTAGATGGTGCTATGTCTAGAGAATGTGGGGGATGTGGTAAAACCTCCAAGTTTAGCTGCCTTATTTTTTCCTGGGTTAATCTCGCAGCGCGCGAGCTGATATGCTGCAACATTAGATGGTGAACCCGTATACTCTGCCTGTTAACCTTCCCAATTTCATAAAGATGTCATTTTATTGTTGACCGAGTAGCCTGAAGAGTGTTTGCTATTTCCTGACTCAATTTGGGATCAGTTTCCACTAGTGAATTTAAAGCGCCATTATCAAACCCAACAGGGCATCTTCTTCGATTGCTCTCAGACAAGTCAAATTCACCGCTCGAAAATTTTCTACCCAGCGTTAGCACTTATTGACTTTCACCACGTCTCCATGAACATCAGAAATTTTTTTGTTCGAACTGTCGCACCAACACCCGATCGAAAATGAAGCAGCATACAATTAAGTAAATTGGTTCTTTATTTGGTTTTCGGTCCGTCATTTTGCAACGGTATGGTGTAATAAAAAATAAAATAAAAACTGAATTCAATTTTAGTTATTTATTCCACCGTACCGTTGTAATTGTCACAAAAGTCAAGGCTAAGTGTGGTAATATCGCCAAATAAAACACGTCTTTATACATTAATCTGAACTAGGCTGAAGCAAATATTCCACACTCATAGTAATTGGTTACTTATAGGTACCCCTATTAATTACAAAAAACGAGATAAAAGGCTGAATGACATCAATATTTTCATGCGGAAGTTGGCAAAATTTTCAAATACAGTTAATAAATCTAACATATTCTACGATTTTCTAAAGAAAATTTCGAATTTTCCGTTTTCCTACATATTTATAACAGTATACTTACGAAAGACTACTAAATATATATTTATATTTACCTGTACTTGAAATTGTTTACATTGTTGCATCTCGCTTAACTCAGTGAAATCGTCGGGAATTCCGAAATAGACGCGGAACTGCGGTTTATGTTCGAGTAATGCCTGCAGGATATGTTGACCAACATCTCGTTTCTTTGCTCTGGAATAATTATTTTTATTTATTACTTGGATTATTGTTACTAGTTACTGTTAGGAATTCTATAGAATTTCGAACGCAAATAGAAAATCTCATAAATTTTGACCACGTGACTGAAACCAGCTTTTATTAATTTGCGCAATACCATAAGAAAACGAGTTTGCCGATAGTCAATTTAGCATCAGCCAAGATTGTTAACAAACTTTATCACGGCTAACGTTTCGGCGTCGTCGCCTTCGTCATAGCCTGGAAAGTCAGATCATTCGTGATATATCCTCTCAAATGCCTCATCCAGAACAAATAATCATTCCCTAAGATGCTACATCCAAAATCGAGTTTGCTTGAAAAAATGATTTTTTCCTTTTTTCGAAACTTTTTTCAGATCTAAAGAAATGTAACCCGAAAATATTCGGAGTTCTCACAAACCTTACCGTTGCCAAGTATCTTTTACAGCTTCAATTTCTGCTTCGGTGAACTTATTGACTGGGTCAACTTGTTTGGATCCACAACCGATTGCCACCCGTATCCATTCAAGGAACGAATCCATGGTGAGTTTCCTAGATCGTTGGAAATCAGTGAATCAGATGTCAATCGTTACAGTTTGAGAAGGACGACGAAAATTTTTAAATAGCACTCTTAAAATAAAAATCAAGCAGTAATTTAGACTATAAAAGTTCATAGAGAAATTACAAAAAATAAATAAAGCAGTTTAACAAAGTTCCATTTGCCCACGTGAAACTAGTGAAATAAAACAGAAATCGAGATGACAGAGGTCATGTAAATGTGAATGGGGCGGAGCTTCAAGTGTACAGAAGGCTTTTTGCTTTCCCATTCACTGCTAAATGGATATGATCACGACGGCAGATAAGAGAAAAGATTAGGTAAGCTAAGTTGTTGAAGCTTTTTCAAATTTTTCATTTAGGTGTAAAGTGGAAAAATTTATTTAAAAGTGTTTCGGTCCTAAGAATGAAGTATCCTTGAATCGAAATTGAAACTAGAAGTGACCTGTCACGAAAACGACTGAAAAAAGGCAACAATAAAAATAGGTTGAAGCTTAAATCGGTGTTAGAGAGGGCATACCGACCAAGTAGCGGAAGCAGCGGACCCAATGTAAGCGAATAATGTCAGATTCCAAAGTGCGTATATCTCCTTGGAGTTAGTATTCTAAAATAGACCAAAAAAACCGAATAATAATCGAATTTTGAAGTCGTGGAACAAACGTTTCGGAATAGCGCTTAAAGTGTAGGATTAAAAACGAGCCAAATACAATATATGACTAACTCATAGAAAAAATTTAAAGGCATCACTCCACGAATCTGAGGTGGTACGGATTTCAGGTGGAGTATTCGTACACGGGATAGTAGATTATGGAGAGGGGGTGATTCCGTCCATTTCTTCCTTGCCGTAAAAAACGGCCCGGAAGATACGGCTTCGGGCGTTCTGGAGCACTATTTTCTACAAAGAGTTCGACTGGAGTGCGCCAGCCTTGTGCACGCGCCGCATCTTTCGGGCCGTTTTTTACAGCAATTAGGAAGATACGGACGGAATCACCCCCTCTCCATAATTATCCCGTATACGAATTCTTATGTACCACCTCAGATTTGTGAGGTGATGCCTTTAAATGACAAATCAAAGCTAAAATGGGTATTTCAGTCAATCTTCTTGCTATTTTAGCTTCGAAAAGGACAAAAGGAATTAATGGTTGTATTTTTCTACCAACAAAAATTATTGTCAATCAAAATCAAATCAAAACAAAAAACAAATAATATGTATATTAGAAGTTCTCGGACTTTACTGCACATTCTCCTCCATGAGCGCTGAACAGGATTTGAATGGCAACAAAAATTGGAATGGTGAACACAAATTAAAAGACGTTGCGATCAAATACTATAAAATTTGGACTGAAATCAAATAATGGCAGTTAAACCACAAAAAAGCCCTTTCTTGTAAGCCGGTTTTTTTCTTGGTGTCCATTAGCTCCTCTTTTCATGAAACCATCCTATGCTGAACAACGGTTTTTGAGCCTTGTCCCGACGAACGAGAAAACTCGTCTGAATGAACATATCCGTTCGAGTTATCAGATCTGTGGCCATTATTATGGCCATTATTATGTGGCGAAAAAAGTGCAAGCAACAATGATTTTAATGCTTTAAGTTTTTCGTGGAAAAGTGTTTCGTCTAGAATAACTAGAACATTTAACAATGACGAAAACAGCAATGAAAATGAAGGCAAATGAAACAGCAATTTCTTAGAGGAAGCGACAAACGTCGATAATTCCAGTCAACTAATGAATGAATGTCGTTCACCTACAACAAAGTGCTTCCAGTCACGATAAACAACAAATTCACTGGAGACAGCATTCGGGGTGATGTTCGATGCTGGATTTCCTCCAGACGTGTGGTCTTCAAGAATGACAACGAAAACGCGAAAAGAAAACGCAACACATCTATGAATCAGAGAGCAAAACAGCACCAAAGACCTCAGTTCATCCAACGAAACAAATCTTTACACCCTCACGGTTGATGAAAAGCTCCAAAGGATTTTCTACCCGATCGAATTTCGTTCTGGAGCGCTTATCAGCTATTTTGACACTTTTGAAAAATAGAGTGTCGTAGAAGAAATTCTATGGATCGTATTAGCACCATAGGTTCCGATAAAAGCATGTTTTGTTGAACGCATTCCCGTCGATTTGCTGATATCTGCCATTCCAATAACTGAGGTACCCACTTTTTCATTGTACTACATGATTTAACCTAAGGATGTAGTGGAAAGTGAAACACGCCTTCTAATTCAACGTTTTTGATCCACTCAAAGAAAATTGGACGTATTATACGCGTAACGACGTTTATTGTCTTATTGAATTAGAGCTGAGGGGTTCTCTATAAGTGAAGTGGATTTCGAAGAAAAAGGTCTAAATAAAGAGACTATATGAAAGAGAAAGCAATCTTATGGAAATTTCCATTTTTCACTACTTCCAACTGGATCAAAGGCGATAATTCTCCTAATAAAATCAAGCAATTTTATTTGATAAATATTCCACACTACTTACCACGCTCTTACTCGTCCACTTACACAAACTCTGTTAGGACCAAATTTTAAGGAGTGATATGAAACGAAATCAAATGTGCAGGTGCTAATGTGGGAAATAAAGAATTTTTTTTTGAGAACTGAGATGATGATAAAAAATGGACGTATTTTTTAAAGCTATTGGAAAATGGGGGGTTGCGAACGTATTATTCGCACATTTAGAATTATTCCACAAAAAATTCGGGAAAACTCGTATCCTACTTAAAATTACTACTCCAAAACAAATTTGAATTCCGCCCTCAGTTTGAAACCCGTAAACTTGTACCTACTTATCATCATAAATGAATACGCTCAATCTGCTATTCAATTTAGCGTTTGGTGATGAAAAATTTTTTATATCTGTTGTTCCTGATTGTACTATAGCTGGAATTAGCTGCTCACCGCCTTACGTCAATCCTCACGTGGCCATCCATAGTGCATATGTTCATTAGATATCTCGCAAAAATACATCTTTTTACCACGATTGTTGAGAAGTTTGTGCATTTGAGAAGAAATCTAATCTAAAGGTCATCTATACGTATGATTGAACAAAGAGGAAGTGCTTTGTTAGGAGACCATACGGACTGCAAATGATACATGCACGATTAGCACAGGGAACATTTCTCTCACATCTTTAAGCAAGTAGAGCTATGTCTACTTCCTGAAAAACATCTCCCACGGTCGAACCACATATCATATCTCATTCACGTGGTAACATGAATGAAATATGATGGGTTTTATACGAACATAAGTTGATCTCATGGAAACCAAGTGAATTTTTTGAAAATCTTCGTTGGAATGTACATATGAAAAAAGAAACAAACAAATAAATAAATAAAAATATACAGGGTTACCTTCATGTCCTTGTTTACGGCATTACCATATCAAAACATGTAAACGTACATATTCTACAAATATACACACTTGAACTTTAATGACGTGTAAAAGTAGTGAAAAGAAGGGCGGAAAACTCGTCCACAATCCGGGAAATCCAGATGTCTCACCCCACATCGTTCTAACATGTCCGAGAGGTTTGCGAGTTATATTTGTCCCAAATTAACTCAGGCTATGAGAGGATGAGGAATTTTTAAGAGATGTTATTAGAGCGAACCGTACCTTTGAAGAGGATGGAGGCAGCACAGCTAAGTAGATCATTACCGTGTTTATACTCTGGAGAAATGAATTGTTCTGTGATTCCAACTAATTCTGTTTGATTTAACCTTGCCAGACAAGTTTGGTATCAATTTATCGGGAGTAGTGAAGGCCCTGGTTGGCATTAAAGCGGTTTCGAACCATCGATGTTTGCAGCCGGACCACTTACCGACAGCGCTACAATCTCCCCACAATCGTTATTATGTTAGAAAAAATATTGGTTGGGATTACTTCTCTCATTATTCTTCTTTATGTATCTGTTTCAAAAGCTTGTGCCTGAGACATCGCTTTATAATTTGAAAGATAAAATTGTATACGGTTAGGAGAAAATTTGGGATTTTTATTACATCAGTTACTTTTACTTGTGATTCCAGCAAGGAGCCTCCAAGAAAATTCGAAATTACGACAAATGCAAAAGTACCGGCACAGCTTAGCATGACTAAATGAATAGTGAATAAATCCAATTACTCATTTTTCATTATTCTCAGAAAAGGATGAACTATGAATGTTCTTCAGAATTGTAATCTGTTTTCGTTATCGGTAGAAGTTATGGCAGGAGAAAATCGAGATAGTTTTACATTTTTAGTTGGCGGTTAACGCAAACCTGTACCTCGGGAAACCTCTTTGAAGAGATGAAAGTGCCAATGTGCATGACTGGGTGCACTTCTTTAACTTATAGAACGTCGACTTCAGCAGAGCAACTTCCATCATCTTCTAGGAATGGAGCCGTTTCAGTGGGACGACAACGTCAATCAGACGCCTCATCAACAGCGCTTCGCCAGAGGGCACCACTAGTGTCAGGACTGTTCGGTGCTGGTTCACTCGCTTTGAGGAACGAAACACGGACTTCAATGATAAACCTCAATTGGAATATCCTACTTCTCGGGTTTGAGGGTTTTGTCTCAGTGCTTCTTCTCCATGGTAATTCAGGACCCCATATATGTATCTAAGGAGACCCATCCTAAAACCGAAGAGCTAGACTACGACCTAGTATCCTGACTTGCCTATTTTTCTCACATAACCCTTCCAATTATCACTTAGCCCACTCCCTTTAGGCTTTTTCGGGCAGTAAAACTTATTTAACATTATCCAAGCGGTCGCTGACTGCGAATCCCAGCCCCCCTAGTTTAGGACAAGGGGATCGCCGATCTGCTCATTTGGTGAAGCGCTGTACTTGTTAAGAATGGCGTTAACATACATATATTGCTGATTTATTTTCATCGTGTGCTGAATAAAAAAAAACTAAATAAGAAAGAATACAAAGATGACAAGACTTTATCAACCTAATATTTAGGGAAACAACAGTCTCGGAAAATTCGTGTTACTATTGCTACTTGATCCTGTTCTCCTGATTTTTTATTTTAGTACTATTTTTAGCATTTCGTATTGTCTCAAAACTCTGTAGGTCTCCCGTGAATAGTGACCTTGTTTTATACGTTTTCTCACTTATTTTACTGCATCGACGTGAATGAGGACAGAAGAATTGAAGACGAAAAATATCCGATATTACAAGGAGATCATAAAAAACTGCTGTTTTTGAAAGCCCATCGGAATGGAAAACTGGTGTTTTGAGTCTCTAAAAACAGTGATTGCTCTCACGCAAAGCGTGTTTTTACCTTCTACTTAATAATATATCCTTAAGGTTCAAGAAACATAGTCAACTCATCGTTATGGTACCCAAAAGTATTGGGCTACATCTACGACTGGCGGAAGAAACAGCTGCGGAGTAAATTCCTACAAGAAACGCAAACTAAAACTGAAAGGGAGCGGTGAGGTTTCATACTGTAACGGGAGTAGATACAGTAACCTAGGAACTAAACGAGCACCCATCCACTTGAACGTCTTCTCTGTCTTCTATTCATTATTTTTATATCGTGCTTTTTTTTTTACAGAAAATGACAATAACCGATAATTTGTCTGTTATAAAGTTCCAAAAAACAGGAGATTATCCTAACTGCACTTTTACCTAATGCTCGGCTAATTGTCACTAATATTAGTGCTAGACATCTTATAGAAGTAAACACATGGTTTACAGTGAAAATTATAAGAGGCATCATCTATCGATATGGTAAGGAGCTGAATGGCGCTCATTTTAGTGGACATGTAGTTTTTTTATTCAGTAGGAATGAAGTGTTTCTGATGGAATGAAAAGGAAAACTGTTGCCTGAGCAGGTGGCTTCATGCGTAAATTATCAAATATGAATGTGCGAAATATCCGTCACTGGAGGATTCGAGGAACCCTCAAAATAGATGATTCCCCGGTAGCTCATGAAAGCATGCGTAGAGGAGAATGTACGCATTTCAAATGAAGCAGCCGTCCGTGATTGCGAACGATGAACTATTATTTGGAAAAAAAGACTACGTCTTTGGGTGTGGAGGGGACACCACCACCTTATTCTCAGTGTATTTGAATTTAAGAACAGTAGAGAAGTATATATTTAGTGTATATTGTTATATGTACATGTACTTATAGTTTACATTTGTATTTGTGGGTACGTGCATAGTGGTTTTAAGCAATTTGTGCATATAAGTGCACTTTTTTCAAACCAAACAGAGATTCGAGAGAGTCCAATAATTTTCTCAAAAAAGATGAAAAAGATATTAGTTGCATGGTCTTATGACAAAAATCCAATCTTTCTTTCACTTGATATGAGTAGAAGGGCGGGCGTGGCGCAGTCAACCAGAGGTCCGCTGTAGCCACACGGTTGATGGTTCGAAACCACCCTAGTGCAAACCAAGCCTTTCATCCCTCCGAGGTCGACAAATTTGTACCAGACTTGTCTGGGAGGATAAAAAACACTGGCTTGACACATCGGCTAGACACCGCAAGTCATTGTATAGACCAGTTACACGTTCGTAAACCTAAATGATTCCAAATTGAAGTGAATGTGGGAGAGCATCCCAAGCAGACTGATTAACGCCGGACACTTTATCCTTTATCCTTATCATCCTTTTAGTTTTACCAGTGATTTTTATTCGAGAAAAAGATTGCAACAGTGATGAGTAGCTAGCATGGAAATCTCTCCATTATCTATTCCTAGATTGAAATCACCTTCTAATTCTGTCGAATTCCACTGATTGCAGTTTTGTAGAGTACCAATAGAAATTGATTACCAGTTGCTCATAAAAATCTGGTCTTGTATTTTAGAAGTAAAATTCCGTCGAGGTTTTTTTCTACAAGTTTGGAATGAAAAATGTGATGTGTGCAATCATGATCATGCTATATAATTATGGGCTTAGTCTGTGTCACGTGTGTGTGTTTATTTGTGTGTTTGTGTGTGTGAAACAAAATTCCAAAAAGGGAATGCGATGGGTACAACGGCGTCGAATTGCTGTGCCATAGTGCAGGAGCATCGCGCAATAACTTCGTGTGCAACCATTTTATATCTATGGCACTGCGCGCGATGGTTTTCACCTCTGCAACTCCTCCGCATGTCTGTTTCCCTGCACGTTTGCCTCAGGCTGGTGCTTGTTTCAGAAAGTGGAAACATGAAACCGGCTGCTTAAATAGTCGCCAACAGTTTACCTGATCTGACGTGGAGCTTTATCTGTGCGATAATGTTGTTTACTTCATTTTACGTGAAAACATCATTCTATGACGGCTGTTGGAGTAGATCAGGAAGCAAACCTATACTTCGAGAAATGCTCTCAACTCGAGTATGCATTATATTGGAATCGAAGGAGTGTTTGGAACTAAAATTTGAATATTTTCCAAATGCGGAACTGACCTGTTTAGGAAGAAAACTACGAAAGCTTCCGCCTTTATTTGTTATTAAAAGGAGGAAGATAGTGTTGTTCGAATAACACAAATGATTAATTTAATTATACAGAAAAGACTACTACTATTAATCTTCATTGATAAGTGAAGAAAGCGAACACCATAGAAAGTCTGAAGTCCTACTTTAGTCCTATGTTTAAACTGGAATGATTATAATTGAACTATCCAGGTGACTGCAGAGAATTATGAGAAATGTCGTAAAAAGTATTTGGCGAAGTAGCTCTTTCTAGGTATATTTCTAGGTGTATTAAATACGAGTTAACCTATGACTCAGTGAATGTTAAACATAAAAATAAAGTTGGGCAGCTGAATAGTTAGCGAACAGTGCCTGTGTCCTTACCTATTCATTCCGAGAAGTTAGCCTTAATCAGCCACTTTCTTGCAGCCGTAACAATCTAATGAGTCAAGGTTGGGTCTGAGGAATGTTATGTGGATTTTCCTTATCAATCAAAATTCCTTTTGGAAGAAATACCAGGAGAATCTATGCGAATGAAGCACCAGAGCAAAATAATAGCAAATAAGCTTCCATTGCAAAAGTTCTTAAGAAGAGGAGGTAGGAGAGCGGGAAAACATGAGCAGAGCTTCTAAAAAATGTTGGAAATGACTCCGAGTGTACGTAATTATTGAGGACATTTTAGAAGTAATATTTGAAGCACAATGTTAGGAATGGGCTGAAAATAAGTTCTTTTCGTAAACTAATGTAATATTCCAAAAGGTTCGACACGAGAACCTACCACTACGTGATTCAATCGATTTCTGGAATGAATTCAGAGAAGCGCTGGAAGATGAAAAGTAGTATTAGTATTATTAGCATTTTCTGTCCGCTACCTACGGCAGAATAGATCAGTGTTGAAGAAACAATGATATCAAAAATTTGATATCACGCCAAAAACGTCGAATACTTCAACGAGGATTTTGTCAAGTTGAGCCGTAAATAACTTCTGTCCAGGTACATGGTACCTATTGACGTTGTTTATGTATACATTTCGTTACTCAAAGAAGAGATTTTTGTTCTCGTCAAGCAGGCAGAACTACGGTTAGTCTTTACACAGCAGTTTAGTGTTGTGCACATTACGTTTAATTTTCTGTTCACCTCAAAAATGGAGAATCAAAAAAGACATTTCCGCCATGTGATGCTTTGGGAAGTTAAACTAGGAAATATTGCTGCGGCCAGGGCTCAAAACAATTTGCACTATGTATCGTGAAGGAAAGATAACCGATCGGGCGATTAGAAATTGGTTTGTCAAATTCCGTTCGGTTCGGATGTGACTCTGAAAGATGAACCAAGGAGGGAAGTCGTTCTTCAGACTACCATGAAGATATTTTGAAGTCGATATTGGAAGAAAATCCACGTTAAACAACGAGTGAATTAGCAGAGAAGCTCAATACGTCAGAATCAACTGTTCGCCACTATATATAGATATGTATGAAAAACCAAACTTAAATTATTTCTGACTCATAACAGTACAACGTCGAGTGCAGATATTTCACACGGATTTAACACTGCTATGAGATGTTTTAAACTCTTTTACTCTGAGAACTTTGAGAGCTTCACATGTACCTGATGGGAACAGCAAGAACTTCATTACCTACCTTCCAGTACTTTTGTGCTAATAAAAATCCATGTCGTTTCTTTCTTTTTCTACGAGAAAAGTTGTAATTACTGAATTTTAACGTGCGCTTAGTCTTACTCTTCCTAGAACATATAAGTTTACGCAGCTGTATTGTTTTTAGCTTTCTAAACTCTGTAAATATTAACGTAGCAAATCCCACCTTCTGCTTCCTTATAAGTAGTCTTGACAGAGTAAAGGTTTGAAGCAGGAAGACATCAAACTTTTTAGAACTCAGATTCCGTCATTTTTTACGGGTCTTCTCTTTCTTTCAGTTTTTATTCCGCTTTGGAGTACGCCGAGAAAGTGCGCAAACTAACGAATGTGTAGTGGAGTCAAATCATGAAGAAGGAGAAAATTGCTAGTCACAAAGACATCTAATTACTTCTTCATAGGTTCTGCCAACCCAGAATGATCGGTGAAATTTTGGAATAAATGGAAAATAAAATTTGCATGGATATTTCAATCTAAAGTTCATAGCAGGTAGATTTAAAATTCATGAGATAAATTGCACTGTTGAAATTTTCTAGGGACGCAAGAGTTGTTGGAAGTTCATTTCTAAAACATGTTCATGGTGGGAATTTGAAAATCCCCGTCTTTTTCATACAATAGAATTATGTGGCTAATTTTCCCAGGAAATGAGGAAATGCTCAACAACGAACACGGAAGTGTATCGGCGGACGACACTGGTCATTTGCGTAATCCACATAAATTCCACCCTAATCATTGATGTTACCTATTGCACAGGACAACAACGTAATTCATTACGGCAATTGAGCATTCAGCTGTAGGTGTGATAAAGTACGCTTTAAATTACTCATTTCTGTCAGAAATAAGTAAATTGAAAAAAAAATTGAAATTAGAAAACAACTCCATTTGTGAATAGAAAAGAGGAGTCAATTTGGTGGAAACTAAAAGTTCGTGCATGGTGTTATTCTGGATCGGAACTCAATTAACGGAAAATCCTCTTCAATTTCCTCTCGCACAACCTCTCTGAGACCTTTGATTGGAATTTCGGGAGTGCAAAGCAACAATCGGAATAGCAGTGCATTCACATACTGTCTCCCACGCAATCGTGTTGACTTGTTTATTTTTAGGACAATCATTATTCATTTCATTTTCTTCTCATTAAACCATCTTTTTTTTCTGATGGCATAAATCTTTTTTTAGTTTTTTGTAGGAGAAGAAACAAAAACTGTTCAAGCCGTTCTGTAACTTTAGCGAAATTTGACGGAAACTTCTTAAGCGGATGAACTTTTCAAGATTACTCAAATATTTACTGGTTGCACTGATATGCACTTTAATAAAATACCAAGTCAATTATCAGTAACAAAAGTAACAAGAGTAAAAACACAAATTAAGCCAAAGTAAAGGGAACAACTATTGATGATTTTTTCGCGGTGGTGTTGTCTTACGAAGTCATTTTAAGTAAAAAAAAATTGGAAAATTTTAATTTTTAGCTACTATGCAGAATGCTATGAAGCGGAAATTGCAAAATTGTGCCACATTTCACTAGGTTCCGTTGAAAAAATCAGCCTACACACAAAGGAAAAATTCCACATTTGACTGAAATGTTTGAGGAATCTTGCCTCGGTTCTTTGGACTTCGAATAATCTCACCAATAGCAGTTAAGTAAGGGGAACTGGGGAAACTGAAAAATCCATTTAAAAAAAATCAGAAAATACACAAAGTCAAATATTCTTAGGTTTGCTGAATTCAATACCATAGGACAGATGGCCATTTCAGGTACCGGAATTCGAAACACCGGGATAATATTTGTACAACAAACTAGTTTGTTGTGCAAAAATTATCCTTCATATTTTTCTTTGCGACGTAACAGATCGAATTGAAGTGTACAAATCCCAATTCGCCAGTTTTTCTCGTCTTCTTGCCGATACTTCGCGGCAGCACCGGCCGATTATCAGTACCTGCTCAAGTGGAGCACTGCTGTACAGTTGCTGACACTTATTGTCTCTCTGATGTCTCTCTACAGTATGCGGAAAAATCCGCGGATGCCCCTTTTTTGCTTCTTATGGTTCTCATTATTTTTCCGTATAATAATGCATGAATAGGTTTATGCTGTTCTAATGGAGTCCTTCATGAAGTTTTTTTAAAGGCATCACCCCACGAATCTGGAGTGGCACGGATTTCCGGTGGAGTATTCGTGTACGGGGTCGTAGATTATGGGGAGTAGGGTGATTCCGTCCATTTCTTTCTAATTGCCGTAGAAAACGGCCCGGAAGATACCGCTTCGAGCGTTACGGCGCACTATTTTCTACAAGGAGTTCGATTGGAGCGCACTAGGCCTTTGCGGCGCCGCATCTTCCGGGCCATTTTTTACGGCAATTAGGAAGAAATGGACGGAATCACACCCCTCTCCATAATTTACGATCCCGTATACAAATACTCCATTTGGAATCCGTACCACCTCAGATTCGTGGGGTGATGCCTTCAAATTACTTCTGTGGTTGCTAACAAGCATGCATCAAGCTATTATCTCTTTTGTCACCTAGGACCCCTCTAAAATATTAGTTCGTGAAGATTTGATTTCTAACCCATTCTCTGGCGCATTATTTCATCATCATACGTGGTCGTAACACCCAAAAACCCTTGTCTTATGCTGCAGTATTTCTCCTGATCCTAGCGGATCTCCTCAAAGGCTTCAATTTGTGAGGACTGGATTTCTGCCTCTCTTTTCGTGTAACTATGTATAGTTGGCCTTCTGAAGGACAGATTTTGAGATCTTCTCATGATTTCGACCATAACGAACGCTTATCATGCACAATTACACGAAACGTGGAAAGAAGTCAAACCCCTACAAACTGAGATCTTATATCCTAGCAGCAACACGAACAATAAGCCTAATAAGAAAGGATTCTGTTATTTCTACGCAAGCATATTCATGTATTATTATTTGAAAAAGTGGTGAAAAACGCAAGAAGAAAACGAAAAGTGTTCCAGTGTTGTTTACGTAACGGGACAATGTGTAGAGAGCTGTTGGTACGCTCTCAGTGAGGACGTGCTGCGTCGTGGTGCACCAGTACGTTTTACGTAGACCGTATCTTTGCTTAGCATCTGCCACAATGCATGAATTTAAGTTCCTTGACAGACAGACAGACAGACAGACAGACAGACAGACAGACAGACAGACAGAGACAGAGACAGAGACAGACAGACAGACGCACGGAAACACATACACACAATTCTTTAAATAATACAGAACTTTTTTTTGGATTTTTGGCTGCTCTTGTTAACGCTGCTACGCTGTTTGTAAGTGGTCTTGGTGAGAACTAAACACGAGTGCATCGTTCTGGTACTGCGAGTTTCCCTCCCCAAATCCAAAGGAGGAATTACCCAAGCATCTCACTGTGCGAACGGTTACGATGAATCCGTTGAAAACAAACACGAATTTTTGACTTCTTCACCATGCAGTAGACTCCAGTGCAAAATATGTGGACGATAGTAAATAAATCTAAAACTGGGACAGTTTTCTTTGTCTATTTTCAGAAAAACTGTGCTGAAGAGAAATTCATTAACTGGTTGTAGTAGGACTGCAGTCTTTGTCGTTGTCGTTCGCCTCATTTCATGCACTAATTCTAAAAATCCCTTCTTACCAAGCTCTAGAACAGCGGGAAAATGCTGTTGATTTGCTCCATAATCAAAATGAAATATGAGTACTTTTGAAAAGGCTTGCAATAGTGTCGAGATCCAGTGTTCCATGGATACGCAAGAACGGGGTCATTCGAAAGAGACCGATGACTGATATCGAATCCGTTCTGGTAACGCAATGTTCTCTAACAATTTATTTGATTTCTCAACTCCTCATCAACGATCCGGCAGCTTAACGACCTCGGTTTTTACCCTACCCTTTAAGGAATTATAGAGAAGATTTTTCCTTGAAATTAATTCCAGAAGCGGAAGCTTAGTGTACGGCTCACTGATGGCTTTACTCGACACCCACATCGTAAAGGAAGTGATTTAAGCGTTAAGCCCGCATGCGAAGACAATTTTTCCACCAAAGACTGATTCTGGAAGGTTCAGGAAGTATTTTTCCTTGCTCATCTCGTCAACGTTCTGTATCGTTGTAACGTTCTGTAAGTTTTCTCTTTTCTTTTTCGCTGCAAGACTACATACTTGCAAGCTTCTGGAAAATTCAAAACTTTGCTAATATTTGTGATTTTTTTGCTCTTAGCGTGTCACTTCTCATTCAGCTCAATTTGCTTCACGTCGTTATTTCGTCATTATTTGGCAGACTTTTCTGCCGCTCTCATGATTGCAGCGGTGGGACAAACTGCAAAAAAAAACGACCCCATGGTTATTTCGAAGATGCAAACTTCATATTCTGAGCCAATCTCGTGTTTTCTATGAACGACGTTCATTTTCTCAAGAAAAAAGACGTTTTTGAGGAGAAAGAACTCGTTCTTTTGGTGCTGGGAAGTTTCTCTTAAAAATTCACCCCTTTCCATATAAACTTCGGTATTTGTGAGGCTCAGCTAACGGCTACACTAAAAAAGCAGTGTGCAACTTTCTCTTCAGTTTTTCACTTATATATGAACGTTAGACTTGTGTTTTGTGTTTTCCTCCATCCTTCCCTTCAGGTTCTTCAGATTTCTAGCGGAATTTTGACACTAATCCGCAGTGAGTTCTCTTTCTGTTTCACACCTCTCACATTTCTGGCATATCAGGACTGTTGCTAGGAATATGTTCACTTGCATTCTTCAGAAATTGCTAGAAATGTAACTTAGTCTTCAGATATTCTCCCTCTAATTACTTTACCACTTTGAAGTCAGAAGAAATTTCAGTAGTTAGTGAAGCCCCGTTTTGCTCAGTAAGAGAACCCGATCGGCCTATTTTTCATGGCCTCAGGACGTCCGCAACGAAATGATCATCAGAAATCTCCTCAATCCTTCTCTTTCTTCTCTTTACTTCACGTTGTCGCCTTTCATCTTTTCTCTTATCCTTTCTATGTACATAGTCTACTTTTTTCAAATATACTTCTCGTGTTCCCTTCTTACGTGAATAAATCCTTTTATTAAAGCCATATGATCACTTTTTTCTCTCTAGAAAAATGTTCTGCAGAATAATATTATGGAATAGAATGCATTTATCTGGTAATTTTCCATGCACACACTCTACATAATTCCCAACATTTGGTGAGTGACGTATCCGGTTACCATCGCCTTTCCGAGAAGTGAACACTTGCACGCATTTCCAAGAAATCTCTCTCCGATACGCATCAGAGTACGTTCAAAACTCTATAATTAATGGTAGACTTAACATCAACATTCTACATGCATGGAACTCTATGCACGCAATTCTATGGCAGACGAATCGTTATCCACTGAATTTTCCCAAAGATATGGAATTCTTACATCAAATACATGCCAAAATGAGGAACTATCGACGACAAAACACGAAAAATAATGCACGCGGCAGTTTCACGCACGATGTTGAGCGCCAGTTGATCGTCTATCGTCGCTTCCTCACGTCGAAGACAGAAAACGAACAGGAAGCAAACTGTAGACATTTTGAGAACTGTTTTACTGGCCTAAAAGAATTTTTGTATGTTCCTAATGTGTTCCTCCGAGAAAAAAATTCTCTTAATGTTTAAGTTAGCCATAGTTAGCCACCAATTTCAGCATCTGAAGAGCTTATTGCAGCTCATTACAATTTTTCATCAGCGAACAAAACCATAAACCGTTGCAAAGTTCATTTCAGATATGTTTCCTGATTTCACTAGAGAATAAAACCTTAAATAATCAACATTTGTTTGAGTTGCATACAGCACAGACATAAGGTCCCAGTATTGCTGTGGCTGGGTCCTTTTTTTCGAACAAATTGTGTTAGCGATTGCAATCGGAAGCACACATGTTCTTCTTGTAATCTGAACTGATGCTAATTTTCAATTCATGAAAGATTTTCTGTGACATGAAGACGTAGACAAAATCCGCATTTTAATGTTAAAAAATAACCTTACACTACATTAATCAATTAACAGCACATCTCTGCAGAAATTAATTTCTAAAATAACGGGGGATTTATTTGTATTATGACTTTTGAAGCTTTCATTGGTTTACTGACTAATCGCTCCTTTTCCATTGATTTAGCCATCTGCTTATCCATTTACTTATTAAATTATCCGTATTTTGGGTATTCATCTGACTGACTGGTCATCAGTTCAACTAGAACTAATTTGATCAGTCAATCTAATTGTCTGTTGCAGCTTACGGTGCAACAACAAAAAATAGGAAAGAGCAGGAAATTTCGGGTGGAAAGTATAGGAGGCTGGAGAATCGTAACAATTTATAAACTTATTCTCTTCAAAGGCAGCCTACCACGAGCCTGACATGATGAGGAAATCCGCAAGAAAAGTTCCCCGGTAGTTCCGCTCATTCCTACCTAATCGTTAAGGCGCAGTTTTGACGACGATTTTATTTGCAGCGCGCCATCATTGTGCACGCGCCGCATTCACGTGCGAGCTGTCGAGGATCTATGAAATCTCCTCACCAGCCTATTCAAATAAAGCAACGAATAGGCTGCTGAGGAGACCGGATCGTGTGTACAGATGAGCGTTCAAACGTATATCGTAGGAACACGCCGCTTTCCGACGTCTAGGGAGAGATGAGCGGAATCACCCCGGATCCGGAAACCTACAACAACATCTCTATGTAGCTTCTCTACGCGGGTTCGCTCAGCGCGTCGAATTCGTGGTATGCCTCACAAAACTCTAAGAATTTAAAGATGTCAATCTTGACACCATCACCGCGAACAGGAAATTTCCTTCTTGTTTTGAGTGTTAAATAAGAAAAATAGAATCTTTCCAAGAAAGTTCTTTTTTTGAAAAAAAAGCATTTTTTTCTCCACCACTGTGGTCCAAATATTAAAATTTCTCTTAGAGAGCTGTGATCTATATGTTTATTTGGACGTCTAAGGATCATTTTGGATTCTGCAGCTCTCTCTTCTTCTGTATCTTGAACAGCAGTTAATGGGAACAGTGAATTTAATGAATTTTTTGAACACTCTATAGAACCCGTGAATTCTTCTCATATATGGGCAGAAAAGTTCGTCCAGATGCATGTAAGTCATTTTCTTACCTCACAAAACTCTAAGAATAGCACCTACTTATCTCTGGGTAATCTCATTTAGTTTTTCAATTCTTTTTCGATTTACAAAGCCAACAAATTAAGAAGGTCAGAAAATAAAAAAGATAGAGGCTAAATTGAAAAGGTGGATCATTTCGCCTCAACCTCAACAAGTTATCAACTGCGGGAAATATGTTGAAATTTACCACTTGACAATAAAAATCCTTTTTACTGGCAAGACATTTTCAGTTCTTCGATATTTATCAAAAAAGAAGTTTGGGATTTTAACCTTCATGTGGCCGACTTCAGAATTTAAGATGTGTGCGTGGCTAGATTGACGATTTTCACGCTACTCCTTTTAACACGGTTTGAGACCCAAGGCAAGAAATAAAGCTCTGGCGCCGGTTTTGCATTAAAAACCTTCTCGGATTACGGAAAATCTCTCCCGACTACGATGTGTTGAAATGAACTCCGCTTCATTTCTGGGACTTTGCAACTCTCCTTTAAAATTTTCCTCAACGCTTATGTTGACTACGAACACGGTGATCTCTCATTCCATGCAATTATGTTCTCTGGAAATAAATCCACGTTATTGCAGCAAAGAATGAAAACAAGTTTTCAGGCACGTCACTATTGTTGGCAATCGGTGTCAACCATAATTCTGCCACTTATTTTCATCTTAGAGTTGCCGTCACTGCGTTAGTTTGTGTTAGTTACAATTATACTGGATTTCTTTTTTTTTCGTTTATTCGGTTGCTGAACACCGTATAAAAACAACATTGAATTATTAGCCGGACTCGTATATCCCTTTTTCAGCAATATGGACCTCGTCCGTGTTTCATACTTACTAAGTAAATGTAGAAAGCGTTGGGAACTGAGCCGATCGTCGACATCGGCACCACCTTTACCGGATCGTGACGTAGTCGTCTTGTGATTTTTTTCATCAGTTCATCTTTGTTCACATTTTTCTGATCAGGATGGGATAGAAACTTTAATACAGACTAAAATTACTTTCAGTTAAATATGTATATAAATAGTTATATAAGTATAGTAAATATAAATAAGTGCATAGGGAATGGTTACTGATACTCACCGTCAATAAAAAAGTTCTTCGTAAGGAACCATTCTCAGTAATAGTGCTCGAAGATATTAGGTTGAGCCATAAACTACTTCCGCCCCAGGTACATGGTACCTATTGTTATTGCAACGCATGCCGCACTTCGGTTAGTCTTTAGACAACGGTCTAGTGTTGTGCACGTAACTTTTTTTAATTCTAAGTTCAATTAGTTTTATTTTTATTTCTGTTTTACTTATTTGTTTATATTTCAATTAATTTTTTTAATTTCACCTTTTAGCTCTTTTGTTCACCTTAAAAATGGGAATCAGAAAATTCATTCACGCGATGTGATGTATTGTTAATTTAAGCAGGATAATACTACGGCGCTCAAAAAATATGCAGTGTGTACGGTGAAGGACTGATAACCGATCGGACGGTTGCAAATTGGTTTGTCGAGTTCCGTTCGGGATGTCTCACCTTGAAAGACCAACCAAGTGGGGTGAGTGAGGTCGACACTCGAATGGTCGAAACTTCAGACTTCAATGAAGTTACTTTGAGTAAATTTTGAATATTTGAAGTAATATTATAAGTAAATACAAAATCCATGTCAAACAAAGAGAGAGATGGCAGAGAAGCTCAGCATCTTCACAATCAACTTAAAGGAATGTATGGAAAATAAAACGAAAGCTTTTTTTAATCCAAAGGCTCAACCTAATATTAGCTTTTTCACCTCTTCCAAGTTATTTTTAGATTTCCAATGAAATGCCGCTGACAGCATATTTAGCATGTTTTCAAAAGTGGACTGTACCGAATATTGTGCTCCAGGTTTGAGCTTACCGATCATCGTCCGATCGATTAAGCCCATCTTGGAACAGATTTTGAAAAAGTAATAGAAGGAAGAGGTGTTCGTGTGTTCAGCACTTCAATGGTTTTTTTCTTTTTGGTTCAATACCACCTCGATGCCTTGTCACGTATTCGCAAAATCCCGAAATCATTTATGGAGTGCAGTTTCTGAACAAGTGTCTTCACTGCCAAACAATCTCCCAGTCCTCTCTCTCTCTCTGAAGCCTCGGCATTGTGAACTAGATTTATGTTTTCTTGTTTTGCCATTGAGGTTTCAGTGAAACTTTATTTATTGCTTGACGTTTCGACAATCTCGCCTTTGTTAAAAACCTAAAAATGGTGCGAGGTTTCTGATGCTCTGCATACCCTAATGAACTTCTTCTCTCTCCTTTTTATGCCCTGACATCGTTCTAAGTGCACTACGCAATAATTCCAAACAAGAGAACAAAGTGGCCGTTCCCCCCCTCCACTAATAAAGCTCCAATCACGTTCTCCAATCAAAAGTGAATCACCGCGATCTTACAGATTGTCATTGTTATCACTGCATTTATCATCGTGGCACCAGAAATTTTCTCGCTAAGCCTAATGACCACATTTTATATTTAGATTAGTGAATAATCACCGAAGCTGGAGATGAAATTCCTTATAGGAAAGTTAACGGCAAGCCGCCACAAAAAAATACGCACTGTTTGTGGGGACGAGGGCTGGTAATGTTCAGTGAGATACTAATACTACTCACAGAGCGTGCACTAACCAGAAAAATCCCAATTTGCTCATTTAACTTTCGCGGTTTCAACACTAAAGGAAATTCCAGAATTTTTCCCACATTATACAAATCCCAGATCAAGCCTTAATTCTCAGGCATGAAATCTGCACTATTTTCGATGAAATAGTCTTCTAGTGCTATCACTAAAGGGTATCTTAATTTAATGTATGGATATCACGCTCACGTTGAAGATTCAACTTGAATTTCTGTGTGTTTTCTTTCTGCTACCTCCTCGGACACGCATTAATTTTCACTCATAGTGCACTCAAGAAGAAAAGAATGAAAAAGGAAAGAAAGTGACATATTCTAAAATTCTCCTTTTTCTTTGGTTCTTTTTTCTTTCTTGGATTCTTTTCTTCGATTTCATTGGCTTTTTTTATTTCGATGTCTACGGTAGGGGGAATTTCTTTCACATCACTCATTTTATTCTATAAATCTTTTTTTATTCCCATTGGCTTTTTTCCCTGCTAATATGCGGTAGAATGTGGTGTAGATTGTGCTTGTAGTTAAGTTCAGAAGCAAGTGTAGTTGGCAAAATCCCGGTTTGGTCTGGTTGGAATGGCCTCCACTTCGTTCGTGGCTTGCCATCACGCTAAATTTCTCAATGAAAAATAGAGTTCTTTTATTTCGTTTTTATTTGTCGCTAAAAGCTTAGTCCTGCCTTATAGAATTGTTAGTTATTTAATTCTATCTTCATCTTTGGTTGGGTGAATGTAGCGCAGTCGGTAGGAGGTTCCACTGTGTCTGGACGATCGATCAGTGGTTTGATACTGCTCTTCCAAGCAAACCTTTCACCTATCCGGGTCAATCAATTGGTACTAAACTTACTACTTACTTACAACACTTGAGACATCGGCTAGCCACTCGCCACCTTTTGATAATAAATTTATTGATCTATCGCCTCTGTGTTTTTTAGTTGCGTTAATATTAATCAGTTCTCATTATTAACCTGAGAACGGTGTTAATTTGTCACCATTTAATCGCCAGTTCCACCTTGGCCCGAGGTCTGACATAGAAACACAGAGTGCTGTAAAAAAATATCTCTCTTCATACATATTAAAAACCGACGAATAATAGAAATTTCCAATGAAGAGAGGCCGTGACAGTGTTCCAGACTAATTGAGCCGATAGATATGCCGCTAAGATACTGGTTAGCTTCACAACTGCTTCTCCGAGATCCAAGACTGGATTGACTGATTCTTAGCTGTCGAACACTTCTCACATTCTTTTTACCTTTTTCTAGGACTTCAAATCGTGAAATAATCTCCAAAGCTCGCGTGAAAAAAATGCAGATCTTTGTACCGTTGGAGGTTACTGTTTCGCATCTAAATTTATTCTTTTATGATTTTTGGCGCTTTGAATGCTATAAATACCGTAATTTTCGCCCTTTTTGCTTTCCTGGTAATCTAGTGTTAACATAATAAGGCAAGTGATTACATATGTGTTATATTCTTGCATATGTATATGTCTCCAAATTGCAAGGGTTGCTCCACCGACATCTACTCCATTGGCAGTGTTGAGGATAGGAGAAAATCTTTTCATTTTGCTGCTATGCTGTTTTATTAGAGCATAGGCTTTCCGCGGGTTCCTGTGCTCCCATGCCTTCTCAAACTCCATCGGTCTTGACATCCACTCGTTATCGTTCATTTTTCCTCCGTTCTGAACTTTGAAGCCGCGTTCGACTCTCCTCACCGAGGCCGTCTTCTCAACGCGCTCCGCGCCGATGGAGTACCAGGAAAGTTCGTTCGCCTGCTTGATGACATGAATCAATGAACAACTGCTGCAGTTCAAACACCTGCCGGATGTACAACACCGTTTGAAGTGGTAACTGAAGTAAGACAAGGGGCAGTGGCAGGATCCTTCTTGTTCAATTTCGCCATCGACGACACTATGCGAAGAGCAGTCGACCAGTGTCCTGCCGACATTGTCTTAGCACCTTTAAGGTGCCCTTTGACTGATCTCGACTACGCCGACGATGTTGTTATATTCGCGGAAAGCAGTACGAAACTTCAACATGTTGCCAACCTTGTATCGAAGCTGGCTGCAGCCTATGGACTACGTCTACGCACTGATAAATGCAAGCAGATGTGGATCTTTTCGTGACCTCGAACGGGAATCAGGTGGACGGACAACAGATAGAACTCGGCGATGAGTTCTGTACGCTGAAGAACAACGGCAGCTACGAGAGAGATGTTCAGCAAAGATGCGCTAAGGCCACTTCTGCATTTAACTCCTTAACGAAATGCCTGTGGTCGACCCCCATCACCAACGAAGTCAAGCTGCGAGTCTACCTATTCGCGCAATTCGCCCCACCATGATGTACGGATCAGAGACTTGGGCAGCACCATCAACGGTTATGGAGAGGTTTGATTGCACGGAACGAAAGCTGCTTAGACGGCTACTTGGCTACTTTTGGCTTAGGGTATGCCACAATGAAGATCTTTTCGCAGAAATAGATGTGGTATACTGACGATGACACCTGGAAGATACCAACATCTTGCACCGCCATCGAAAGTGGCTAAAGTAAATCGTCTTCGCTTCTTTGGTCATATACTAAGGAGACAGGCAGATCGCCTTGTTCAACGAGTTCTGAGGAGTTTGCCGGGTTCGAGCTGGAAGAAAACACCTGGCCGAAAACGGAAGTTCTGGAATGAGGTGGTGAAAGAGGACCTGAGGGCACTCGGCGTGGATAGGCAGTTCAGACGAGACGTAAGGTTTCGCAGAATATGGAATAGCGACAAATGGATTGATTCTGTACAAGCTCTTGCAGAAGATCAAGAAGGTTGGGCAGAGGTGTGTTCAAGGACAGCACACCTCGGCGGGTAATCGCGTCAGGAGATAACATCAGCAAGCCGATTAAGTCAAGTAAGATATATGTATATGTATATGTTATACTAAATTATTGTAATTTCACATCGCATAACCACTCTTCGCCCACACCTTAATATTTCAAATGATAATAAACATTAAAAAAATTAACAATTTCCTCTGCTACTTCATCAAGGAAGCATCGGAGATGACACACATTATTTAAGAAACGTTTCGCCAAAAAGAGGACCTACTGACGTGTCGACAACGTAGCATGGCTTCCAAGGAATTTCTGTATTTCACAGAATTTCAATTGGAATTTTCACCTGTATCCTGCAATGAAAATGATATCCTACGGAACGATTCGTTAGAATTCCCACATTAGTGTGTAGTCCTCAGGCATCGATGTCTGCACAAATGTGCATTACTGGTTTAATTGTTTTTTTACACTCTACTATTAATATATACACGTTCTAATTTGTGAAAACTATTGTCCTTTCTTAAGGGATTCTTCGAAAGTTATCGAATCACTACCATTTATGAAAAGCGAAAGTTAAGTAATGCAGTAAGGCATCATTCTGAATGTTTTTTTTAGAAGAGAAGTACTATAAGACTTCGAACAATTGTTGATTTAGAACTTTAAAAATAACAAATAAGTTAAATTATAATTAAATTTACAAGTGGAAAACCCATACTTCGAGTAATACTTCCAAATCATGCCTACATTATGTTGGGAACGAAGGAGTGTTCGAAGCTGAATATAATACAAGTGTGGAGCTGACGCTTTTAGAAAGGAAACTTTATTTAAACCTTTCACCTTTATTTGTTAAAAAAAAAGAGGAAGAGAGGAAGAAAGCGTTATTAGAACAACAGAAATCTAACGTCAGAGAATTACAGAGAGAAAGAAAATAAATAGACTACTATTATTTTTCATAGATCATCACTATATATTGGAGTGTAAGATTTATGGATATTACCGTATTTATGGGTAGAGCTAATGCTTAGTAAATAAAATTAAATACTTGCAATAAATAAGCATTGAAATATAATGTATAGATATATGAAATAGAATATCCTTTAGGGTTTTCTTTCTAGGCTTCACTATATCCATTTGTTTATCTCGGACTCATCGATATCCTCGTTAACAAATTTATCGATGCATTAAACTTATCGTCTCACGTTCCCTACATTCGCTCGTCTCTGCTCACTCATTTCATTTAATGCATCGTTCACATGTTCACTTATTTCTCGAATTATTCCCTCATTTACACACTACGTTCTTCACAATCGAATCTGTCATTGAAAAAATCATTCTCACTTCACTTATCAGATTGTTTCCATTTTCCTACATTTTCTTAACTAAGAATCCCTCATTCATTACATTTCTCTCCCCAACAATCGTTAAATCAATCCACACTTCTGATAGCTGTCATCGTATGCAGAGATATGCGATGATTTCAAGAATATAATTTGTTTTCAAGGTCTATCAGTTTCTTTTTTTTGCAGAATTATATTATTACAAACATGTTATATCCATATTCGCTTGAGCTCTATATTTCATTGTCCTTTTACGAGGGTGGTAAATGAGAGTACTAATAATTTGTCTCATGGTTTCTTAGAATTTTTTTTTCTTTTGAAGGGAACAGAAAATTTATTTCGAAGAAGTTCGCAACGGGTAGAATCATTTGGTTCGATGATATATTCCTTATCACAACCAATGCACTTTAACCAGTGCGACGAGCTGACTTTACGTTACTGAGGCATCAGAAATTCGTTCATGCCAACAATACGTTCATAGGTCTGCTTAACTAAATTTCCCCCCATACAACAATTTCCCCCAACTCTAAACACCCCAGAAAGAGCCGTTAAGCAGTGAAATGTCTGCTTTGGCTCCGAAAATTGTCTCATTCTAGAGCCTCTACGCATGATGAGATCAGTTTCGTCCCATTTTAGTGACGTGAAAGAACGACGTTGGTGAAAATGTTGAAAAGCAGATGAAATTACATAATTCTTTTTCTTATCCATATCTATTTCTGCACTTCCTTTGCACTGGACTTCCTTCCGATATCTATTCTTCCAATTCCTGCTCTTGCTCATTGGTAGCGCAGAGTCCTATTTGGAATTTGTGCAAAGTACGGTGCATCCTGGATAACATTTTCAGAATTCAGAAAAAGAAAAGAAAAAAGTAGTCTTCCATACAGTGTTAGTGATTCATACATATCTTCTCTTGATTTACCGACCGTACATTATTCACGCATGTTTTTCTTTGTCGGTAATTTCTACCACTATGATCCTTCGACTGAATTGAAGTCAAATCTAGACTACTAAGTACCTCTTTTTATATAGCTATTCTATTGTACCAGGAAGAGAGCACAATTTCGATTTTTTACTTTCAGGAACCTTTATTTGTATGCAATCGTGCTTCTTCTAACTTTAGAGTCTGGTTTACTGTTCTCACTATTTTTTAAAATTTTGTAGTACTCTGAACGTTTTCCAATTGTCAAGATCTTGTTGTTATCACCTTTCAGTGATGCAATTTTTTCATTGTCATAATATCTTTAAAAAAAAAGACTTTCGACGAAATAGTTTGTCCAACGATAAGGATAAGGAAGGAAGAAAATGGAATTTTGTAAGCAAAAGGACATCTGATTTTCAGACGTTATCTGCCTTTGCCTTCTTCGCTTTTACGTAGCCCCCGAACAGTTAAACTCCCCGTGTTTTCGTTTTTCATGTTCTGATGTATTTTGTTCTAATATTTAACGCAGAAAAACTGTAATCTTCTTCAGGAATATCCATCAATTTGATGTGATCAGGAGCTAGAACCCTCCCGGTTTCAAGTCTAAGGACTCAAAAAATCAGAAAATCTTCACCCTAAAGCTTTTTAATGACTTTTCATGAGGACAATCATCAAGGACAAGGGAAAAGCGTTCACGTTTAGCTGCCTTTGGTCATGGTCCTAGTAATTTTCGTTTTTCGAAGGTTGGGATAGCTGCATTTACAATTTCGTTGTTTCTTCCATAGTCTACTCATACCACGGACAGAGTAGCAGTCAGTTCAGCATTTCCTTTCCCTTCCTCTGTGTATATTGGCGAGTGAAGCACAGTCGGTAAGAGGACGTGACTGCACGGTCGATCGTTGTTCGAAACAGCCTTAGTGCCAACCAAGCCTTTCTTCTCCCAAAGGTTAATAAACTGGTGCAAGAGTTGTCTGGGAGGTGAGAAAGAGACTGACTTGACACATCTGCTCGCCCCCGCAAATCATTGCAGGGTTGCACACATTCATAATCCCCAAACGGTTCCGAATTAAACGCAAACGCGTCAGCGCTTCCCCGTAGGGATTTATGAACGCCGTGCACTTTATCCTCTGTCTATCCCTATGCGTAGCACAGCTTTGAGATATTCAAACGAACAAAGCGCAAATGAGTCATTTGTGTATAAACGGCAGATTGTACCGTCACATAGATTTGTGGCATACGTCAAATAATTTGCACTCTCTCTATAAATCCAGACAGTAAGCTCAACGAACGCACGCTCCCCTTTGCCTAAATTACTAATCATTATAATTATTATTTACTAAATAGAGTTCTTTATCCTCCTCGATATTCAATCTGCTCCTAGATCAAAACTCGTCTATTCGCATTCATTTTTGGTTGCTTACCTGCTTTTCCCTTTCTTTTTCCTGACTTTTGAAACGAAAATTCTTGAGCCGCCTATGAAACAAGTTCTTGTCTATCGTTTTTGGAAAACTTGTAGTTGAAATGAATCGGTTCACTTCGATTTTCCCATTTTTTTTCTTGAGATTTTTGAAACATCTGGGACTTCGCCTGGCATTGCTTTACATGCTGAGGACGAATGTGTTGAAAGGAAACTAAACAACGGCTATCCAACATATTAATCAAGTCGGTTTTAGAAAGAAATATAAATCGGTTATTGAAATGTTTATTGAATCAGGGGAAGCTATTTATCGGAGGTTCTCAGAAAGGAAAGCCGCAAGGATTCAGATCACGAAACAGTGCCATATCGTACAGGTCAAATCCGAACGCAGTATTCGTTGAAAAAAAAACTTCAAAAATTTTCGAAATTGCTCGGAAACGAGCTACAGGTCACACGAAAAGCATCTTTAGAATTGTTTGGAAATCCGAAAATGTGAGTATACAAGAGAGGAGCAGGGCAAATTCTGCATTTGAACTCTTATTTCACGTCGCTTTCGACATGGTTACAGTTATCTGCGACGATGAAAGAGGAGCTGGAAGAATCTAAGTACTATGAAAAGGAAAGGGGTGGGTGTGGTGTAGCGGTTAGAGGTTCCGCTTCCTGCACGATCGATCGGAGGTTCGAATCCGCGCTAGTGCTCACCAAGCCTTTCATCCCTCCGGGGTCGATAAATTGGTACCAGACTTGTCTGGGAGGATAAAAGCACTGACTTGATACATCGGCTAGCCACCGCAAGTCATTGTATGGGCCAGATACACGTTCGTAAACCTCAAACGATTCTGAATTGAAGTGAACGTGGGGGCGCATCCCAAGCGGATTGATTAACGCCAGAAACTTTATCCTTTATCCTTTATGGAAAGGAACTGTGACCGTGTCCGAAGTGTTGAATTTTCAGGAAGGTGTTCAAGCGAAGATGTACAAGATGTGATGGAAGATAGAATTTCGAAACCTGGAATCAACAAGAGAATCGGTTATCCGAAGGGTCCATTTCATGAATTCATACACAGCCACCGAAAGAAGATCTTTTCTGCGACTCACTCTTCGTTTACAAACCTTGAAACGATGAGGGAAAAGGTCGCGGGCCCAAAATGGAGGAGAAAATTATCCTGCAATGCAATCAATGACTTCGTGTTAAGCTTGTCGAGTTCATTACGGACAACGCAACTGGGCAGACCGAACCCGACCTGCAGATGTCAAAGGAGTTCTGGCCGTGTTGTTCACAAAAACTGGCTCGGAAACATGGAACCTTAGACGGAAGGGAAATGAAGTTTGCCAAAATCGTCGAGGAGCGTCTGACAGCGATTATTAAGCACTTCGCCTCACTTTGCAGGGAAAGTTTGCAGACGACACGGTCTCAAATGCAATCTTTGAGGGAATCGCCTTTCAAGGTTTTGTGAAAGTGATGCAAATGCGAGAACCTCCTGTACAAACTGTGGCGGCTGATTTCGGTCAAGTATCCCATCCGTCATCGATGGGAAGGTCCGAATCAAACAGCCTTCAATAAAGCCATTCCTCTAACCCAACAACCCTACATATTTCGGGCCTAAAAAAACACAGACTTTTGGTGACCTACCTCACCTGAAGCCCAATCTCGATGAATGAACCTAAATCGAAGTATTGCCCATGTTCGACTGCCTTTGAGTCTCGGCATGCTGAAACGTTTGAAACGTTTTTTAGTTGATTTTCTTTAGTTGATTTTTTAAATTGATTTTAGCTGTTGTTTAATAAAGACGATCAATACCAATCTTGGCTACAGCTCAAGAAAATCGATTAAAAATCGAAGTTTTCTTGAAATTGCTTTGCCAAAACTGCGTTCGGATGTTAAATTTATTGCAAATGTCATAATTGTAACCTTCATCTGAAGTCATCCAAAAAGAGGACTCACAGCTCCCAATTCCTGGTCCCGCCCACTGATCCCTTCCAACTACACTCGCACCTTTTCACTTATTCTTCTAGAACGGTTTACTTTGGCAGAAAATTATTTAGAAGCAAAACATCATCCACAACAAATTTCAGAACCTTATGGATGCTGCTTATGGATGCATTCGTACTGAAATGCGCTCCAACACCCTTCTCTTGGGAGAGAACAGATCTATGTTCTCGCCGAGAACAGATCTATGATCTCTGGAAATTCCCATTTCTTTTTCTCGGCAATTTTTACGTATCTTTTTCCGCTATTAATTTTTACTGCCCCTGTTAGAAAAATGGCATCACAGGTCTATTGAGTTCTAGCCTTTAATTCGTCTATGACGTGGTTATCCATAACAGGAAAAGGGATGTGCTTCGACACTACTTTTAGCCGTTATTCCTTGATCGTGAGCTGGTTATTACTGCGATGTAAGCGTTATTTCCGCCAAGGAGTAATTCTGGCTACTGCTGGGAATGGCTGTAGACCGGACATATGTTTTGCTATGTACTAAGTGGGCGCATCGCTGCAACTTCCGGTCTTATTGCGTGGATGCTTGATCAAGATATTTTCACCTCGTCTTCGTCAACTTCATCTCTTTCCTTAGGCCTTTCATCTCATTTTTACACTTATGTTGGCTCACTACAGCTATTTTTACAATTACTTTTGCTTATTACAGCCATTTCGTGACGAAATGTTAGTTTATTTCGAATTCGATGTTCAGAAAGCGCACCGCGATCAAATTGCGTACATTCAAAAGATGCGATATGCATTTCAGACATTTTTCTATTCAGTTGCTTTGAACATTGAAGTTAAAATTCAAAAACAATGCCGCACTGCGATCCAATAGCGTACATCTACATAGTGAAGCGATTGTTCCTATTTCAAGTCGTGCTTCTTGAATCTATTCGGTTAAAGGCAGCATACCACGAATCTGAGGTGGTGCGGATCTCAGGTGAAGTATCTGTACACGGGATCGTAGATTATGGAGAGGGGTGTGATTCCGTCCACTTCTTCCTAATTGCCGTAAAAAACGGCCTGGACGATGCGCGTGTGCACAAGGCTGGCGCGCTCCAATCGAACTCCTTATGGAAAAAAGAACGCTCGGAGCCGTATCTTCCGGGCTGTTTTCTACGGCAATTAGGAAGAAATGGACGGCATCACCCTTCTCTCAGTAATCTACGATCCCGTACACGAATACTCCACCGGAAATCTGTACCACTCCAAATTCGTGGGGTGATGCCTTTAAAGGCAGCGCATCACGAGACTGACGTAGTGTGAAACCCTGATGAAAAATATAGAGTTCGAGGAGCAGACCAAGATTGTGAGCGTGGCAACGCTCAGTTTTTCGCAATTGTCTCACGGAACGGGGTGGGAACTGTTTTATTCCTACGAGCGACCTTAAAACGCGCCGCCACTGTGCACATTCCGGTTCCGCCAATGGCCTTTTCATTCGTTCATCTTGAATACGCTGCTGAGAAACCCTTATTGATTCTCGACCGCTACCTCGCTGATGCGGCACATGCAGAAGAGTGGCGGGTTTTTACTTACCACATACGATCGAACGCAATTCCCGCGCCATCCTTCATGATGGCTGGAGGCACTGAGCGGGCCACCTTCGTACTCGCAGTCTACACCCTGAACTCCGTGTTTTCCATCGGGTATCCACACTACATCAATTTCGTGATATGTTTGGCTAGACTGGACGTTGTAGTCAGTGAATTAAGTTGAAACGGCTGTACCCTGTATGATGTTTCTGTCGACTTGAACTACCTCATGGGAGTTGATGTTATTTGTTTTTCTTTGCGGAAGGCTTTTACTCGCAGATGCGATAATTGGAGCGGATTGTGTGATCTCCTTCACTCTTGTGGGGTCGGAAGAAGAGGAAAAAATGGATTTGAAAGAAAACGCCGGAAACATCGAAATGCGCTTCTTTTTTTTTTGCTTTTTCTTTCTGCTATGTGAAATCGAATAGGTAGGTGTTGTGCATCAAAAGAATGCTGAGACGATGCTCTATCAGAAAATCTATAAGGGGTAGGGTGGAAAAGGAGGAGCACGAACTACTACGATCCTCCCTACCACACCATCAGAGATGCGATAAGAGAGGGCACCTAGGAAGAGAACCCCAACGGTACGATGCTAATCCCTATTTTCAGGAAGAGTTGCGTTTTTCATGGGCGATTTTTCTCTTTGAAATGAGGAATTTTAGGCCACGTGCCATACCCTATATTGTTAGGTTCTTGAAGAACATAGTTATTTGAAAAAGTGTGTTATTGCAAGTAGTAAAAAGAAATTTTCCCCGCGAATTTCTCCAACATAGAACGTGTTTCGGTGCCGTCATATTTGCATATGTCTGTTGCAATTTTCTTCCTCTTTAACGCTTTCCTGCAATTAATCCGCGTACTTCAAGATGTTTTCTATACTATCTGAATAAAATGCATATGTGTGTAAGCACGTCACGTTATGGGTCGCCGTTCCATTTCCTTGAACATGTCTGGAATTGGAGGTGTTTACCTTCACTTTGGAAATGTGCAGCTCCATCTTATTGCATCCATGCTCCTGATAAAAATCAATTGAGTGAATAAACCTTACATTCATCAGATTTTGAAATTGAAGTGCACTTGTACTATTTTTCCCACCCATTTTGAAGTTCTGGATGTAACAGACACTCATTTTTTTAGCGAATGTACTGCATTAGTATTATAGCATAAAGTCTTCCTTACTACGCCGTCAAGAAAAAAATTTGAAAGAGAAAAAAATCTGAGTAAGCAGAAAGTGCAAATAATCTGCAGCTCAGTTTCCCAGATTTTGAAAGTACGTCACGCTACTCTGGGAATCACTAACCCTTTTGTTTAAGGTTCATAGCAACTTTGAATAGTTGTTTTTGTAGGTTAAGATGATCTTAGTGCTCTTGTTATAGTCGGCTGTTCAAAACCATCTGACTTGTGGTGGATTTGCGTGGGGCATAAGCCCGCAATAGGACTATCGCCTGCTCCATTCTAATTGCGCATTGCCAGACCATTGAAACGGCTGTAACTGATAATTTTGCAAATCTCATTACATTCTTTTTTCCTCAGGAATTCGGCCGTGTTGATTTCATTTTTTTTTGAGTCTTTCTCTCCTTTTTCTTCTTTTTTTATAATTCTATTCCATGTTCCACAATGCTTATTATAAATTGTTCAGTGCTTGTGCTCGCCCTTACATTGGTAACACTGGCCACGCGGTTCCTAATTCTCTAAGAAATTGTATATTGTCGTGCCCCGGGTCCGCTCCGAATAGGAGCAGCAGGCATCGGTGGGGGGACCCAGGGCCGACTGCCCGGATCCGGAGGGGCCCTGCGCTGGGCTAGTCGCCGGATGGCCCTGCGGGCTCGATCCGAGGGTCCCTTCCCCCCTGCCCCGACTCTCCCTTTGGGGGCCTCAGGGCTGCCCCCTTGATCCCACGCCCCAATATATTTCCTAGGGTGCAATGCGGTAGAAAGGGTTTTACAAATAGGGTTTATCCTTAAGACATCAATACACGACACGGCACGCACAAATATACACGACATAAGGTGGATCAATAAAGGGGCCAGTCATGGCTAGATGGTTAGGTGGTTCTCGGCGGCAGATGGATTAGGGTTGCGGTTCGGACCCCGTGGGCAGCCAGCCAGGGATAGGGTTGTTGCGGAGGTGTGGCGGTGCGGCTATCGAACGAGGCAGAATATAACGCGACGCAACACGGCACCACGAATAATGCGGATAATAGACTGGTCCGAGATCGGGAGAGTGACGAAAGAAAAACTGGAACCCCGACTGCTCGGTGCCAGCCCTTATATATGGCGGCCGCGTGGGAGCGCTACCGTAATACATTGCCATTGGCAATGTTTCCCACGCGGCGCGCGAGAACTGCTGCCGGCTGGCTGGGAAAGTCGTGCCGGGCACGACATATATTGTAAAGTTCTACCAATACCACTCTATTGCCAAGGTTATTATACGATAGAATAACTGAATTCGAATTCAATAATTGATAGAATACTTGAATTCGATACCAAGCTGCACTCGATTATTGTTAGACGAATATGGGATACTGTACAGAAGATAGTATTATTGTCAACGAAGCTGCTTGCCGCTGGGGAGAGTGGTATTTTCATCCTCCTACAGTTCTCGCCAGATGCAATCTTATATACAGCACAAAACGGCGTTGAGAAATGTCAAGCAGCGCAGAATGTCAGCATATCCCTGCAATTATGCAAGGTGTCAGATCTCTGGTGAAATGTCAACAAAATTATGATGATGGAAAAGAAACCTTATCCTGACTATTTTGTATTGGAGTTGTTGTCTTGCTGCTGTTAGCGATAATGCTTTGAACTTTGAAAGAACTCTTATTCTTAGAACTTAAGAAACTCTTACTTTGAAGGTTTGGCTTTTTAGACATCTATTATTTTTGACTCATAACCTGCAAACGTCTTATTTGTTTTCAGTCCCCTTTCTTGTTCAACTGCACTAGCGATTTTGTATTTGGAGAAGTACCAGCGATTTGGATGTTCTCGAACGTACATCGTTATATCCTGTCCTTGTCAAATTGTCATCTCAGTTAACTCTCAATCGGCTGGCTGGTATTATTGCTTGACGCGGTTGCCTGCTTCTTCGCCGAGGCGTTTCGTTCTTGAATACAGCTCTGCCCAAATATTCTCGAACTCAGCAACAGCTGGCACAGAATCCATCTATTTGTCACTGTTCCATAGCCTTGGTAGACTTGGCACCTCACCGCGTTAGTGAACCGGCGCTGAGTGACCCGAATACTTCAGGTCCCCAATGTCCGGCAGTTCAGTGTAAGGAAAAGAAGTGTTGTTACCAAAGATTTCATTCTATCTCTAGGTATATGACCTATTTCTGTCAAACTTTGGCAGCGTTCTGGACAAGAGCATCATTTTGCAATATCCTTGTAACTTCCGCCATAAAACTGCGCGAGTGACTTACCGTAGTCAACCACGTATACGCGGCCCCTGGTCGTTACAACTCCTCTAAATCACATTGAAGCTAGCAGTTTATCCTAGAATCGACAAGAATGCTATGAGAAAGTCTGCTGACTACTTCTGCGACAATTGTGCATTTGCGGACTTTCTGCTCACATTTATTTCAGCAGTTTTAGCAATTGCACAGCTTACATTTTTACGGAAAAATGCTGTTCCTAATGCATCATACGTGCAGCCGTCGTGGAACTACACCATACTGTTGATGTTGCCTGCTTGGTCCGTATTCCACACGCGCACACTTCTTCAAAGTCACCTTGGACATTGTTTTTCATCACCCGAGGTTATTACAACTGTTTTGGATTCAATTGCGGAATTTTTCTTTCTATTTCTTCATTGCTGGATTTGATATTTCTTTCTTAACACATAAGTCGCAAACCAAAGCAACATGAGGTTGTCGGAAAACATAAATGTTATATTGGGATCAGAAAGCTCCACGGACCTCTTTTTTACTTTTTTCATTCCTGCAATAATACTTACTTACTTACTTAATCGGCGGGCTGATGTCATCGCCTGACGCGATTACCCGCATCTTCGCCGAGGTGTGCCGTCCTTGAACACAGCTCTGCCCAACCTTCTCGATCTTCTGCGAGAGCTTACACAGAATCAATCCATTCGTCGCTATTTCCTATTATTTCCTGCAATAATATTATTACTAATATTAATATTATAATAATATTATTAGTACTCCATGCAATAGTGCATGGAATAGGATCATGTAGTCAGAAAAGATCAGAAAAGTCTTCTTCCACTAACTGTACAGTTTATTTTGGCTCTTAGGTCTCCTGAATGGTCTTAGTTAGTTAAAGTTTAACTATGCACAGCGACCCAAAAAAATGAGCAGAAATATAATCTCTACAAATCAGCCTTTGAGGAGAGGCTGAGATAAAAGTAGAAAACTGGCTGAAAATGCATATCTTTGGTAGGATGATTAGGAGGATGCTAATGGTACGCAGAAAATGGGACAGAAATTCGATCACTGAAAACAATGACCATAGAGGTCCCCTAAGAGCAGAACCAACAATAATGCCAATGGGAAATGACTTTGCTAAGAATGCTTAATCCTATTCATGCACAAATAATGGACAGCTGTAAAAAAAAGAAGAAGAGGGGTCCTAGGAGCTTTACGGTAGAGAGGACTCAATGCACCAGTTCACAGCAGAAGCGTCGCATCACTCCGATTTAACACATTCTACGCCGTTTGAAAAAGGAGACCTATTTCTCTATTTGGGAAGGTAGCTATTCTGAAATTTCTAGATTCAAATTCTTAAAATTCGGGTACCTTTCATAATTATGATTTTAGTAAAGAGCGTTTTGGTTGTTAGTACCCAATATTCGAATCTTCAAAACCACTCAAAATAGTCTATCGAACTTGTAATATGCACTAATTACGTCCTATTGAAACATTATTCTTAAATGAAAAAGACCTGCGACAGATAACTGAAGTTCTGAGAGAGAGGAAAGAGCGGCACTAAACTCGTTATCCAAACAGGACAGGACATTCTGTCTCCTCTGTTCCAATTTCATTGTTAACTCGTCCTGTCTTTGTGGGTTCGGTTTAGGGCAATGGCTAGGAGGTTCGGGTGCTACTGCACAATCGATGATTCTTCACCGTTCTTATGTCAACGAGGCTTTTCTTCACTCCGTGAAAGATAAACTGCTATCAGACTTATTTGTAAGGATAAAAACACTAATTTGAAACACCGGCTTGCACGTCACTGCAATCATTATCATTCGAATTCGTCCACGAACCTCAAGTTATTCTGAAGTCGAAAGTGTGGGGATATTCCGTAAGAATTGATCAATCCCGTCCACTATATCTTGTTTGATGTTTCTGTGTGCCAATTGGTTTAAATCTGAGCAAGATCGCTATTGTTGACGGGATGGAGGTGTTGGAGCAGACCAGTTATGATAAATTCATTCTACATCCTTCATAGTGATAGCGAATCGAAAGTGATTTGCGGAATCTCCTTCACGAGCGCCTTTTTTCATCAAATATTAGCCATTGTGCTATATTTCCTATTTGCTTTTTAGTTTCCTCCTTCACGTTCAGTAGCCCAAGTTCATAGTAACAGCGCAATTCGTAGTCGTAAAATATTTGTACATTAATTAGGAGGAGGAGGGGGAGGGGAGGTAGTCTTTTATTCTAGTTCCCACTTGGGAGTTTTTTCTCGAAAGTTTCTTTTTTTCTTGTCTAGCGTCGTTAAACGATACTGCTGTCATTGCTGGAAGTTTTGAGTAGCCTCGGTAAAATAATGTGTTGTTAAAAGACATTTAACATTTTTTTCTTAATTAATTTAATTTTTTTTACATTTCTATTTGACAACGGAGATATATCAATCGAGGATATAGACACTATGATGGATTTCCTCCATCAAAATGACTGAATGATTGTTAATTAATTTGGTCTACAACTCAGACGACTGTCAATTGAAAAATTTGACGAGCGTCGAAAAAGAAAACTTATGGGACTATGCAATGCGTTACATTTTTCTGAAGCAATCCAACTTTCCGCCTGCTTTTTTCTTATTGTTCATGAGAAGAACACTGGGTTTTGAGACCATTATCGTCTTCTCTTCAGCGTAATTCATTCCATTTACGAACTCATAGAATACCTCAGTGCTTTCGTAGTGTCTACAGGAATATTAAACGAACATAAATTGGATTCCCTACAAAGATCAACGAAAAGATTCTGTTCCAGTGTCGGCACTATAGTTTTCTTTGAAACCTAATTTGTTTGTATGGAAAATAGTTCCTTTCAGTCCGTTGACGGTCGCTATGGAGAGATAGCGATTATGCTATTTGTTGAATCTACAAGCAGTAAATATCACATTTTTCTTTAGCCTTCGACGTACATCGGTGCTTTAGTCTTCTTTTAGTCTCAGCATATATCTGCCCTCTAATCTTTCCAAACACTACATTTGAAGTATAAAGTGTTATTTCAAATTCTTTCATTCGATGCCGTCCTACTTTTGTGTTCGGTTCCAAGACTATCTGCTTTTTTTGTCTTCGTCTTTCCGGTACCAAGAGTTTGAAGGGGGTGAGCGGCGACTGACGTGGAGGATGAGCGAGCGAGCTACTTTCCATATTTTTTCTTAGTGTGAGTGGCATACAAATTTATTTTTTTCTGTGGCTGCACATATTTCCTGCATACATTGTTCTGGTCATCTGGTTTCAAATCCATGCTTTTGTTTCTGCAAAAGTCCTCTGTTAAACGCTTTTCAAAAAATGACTCAACCA
This sequence comes from Necator americanus, assembly GCF_031761385.1. Lineage (NCBI taxonomy): Eukaryota > Metazoa > Nematoda > Chromadorea > Rhabditida > Ancylostomatidae > Necator > Necator americanus. The sequence continues at coordinate 26,265,660 of NC_087374.1, forward strand.
GGCTTATCCTCTCTTCCGCCTTTTTTCTCAGCAAAGTAACATAGTCATTCTCCTCATGTATCTTCAAAACTCTCTTTTAAAGTCTCACACCAACTTTTGTTTTGTAGGCCGTAACCGTCAATTTTTTTCCAAAATATTTGGCTATGAGCGCACCGTTAAATGTTGTCTTTAAAGGTATGATTTCATATGTATTACAAAAGTTGATATTCTGTGCAACCGGCAACGAACGAACATCTGAATTCTCCGATCATGAAATTGCTGCTATTCGGGATGTTTGGATAAGGTATGGTCTTTTTACCCTTAATAATGACTCGCAAGTGTGAAACTGCCAATTGTCCGTCCAAAGTTTGCTTCTAAATAAATTCTGGTCATGTTGTCCGTCGAAAACGCACATTCACGTTGCTATTTCTTTAGTGTTATTAAAGAATTATCCACCTAAATTCAGTTCATCTGCAGATTTCTGCTTCTGACTACATACTTGCATAGCAGGTTCGCTGTTTAAGAGCACTTCAATAGTTCTTTGATTTCTGCGGCTTTATTGCATTTTTTGTCTGTTTGTATTGCTTTCACTTTGACTCGCATCATAAATTCACAGCTGAACCGCTCTATACTCGAAAAAAGGGATTTCAATTCTCGCTGTGGGGGAGGGAGGACAACGGGACGGAACGTTAGCAAGAATCCTACAACGATACACTTTTCTCCAATTCCAGGGCTCGTAACAGTGAAGTTGGTGTGAAAATTCTTGCTGCACTTATTGAAAAGAAGCCAAGCTTTGCTGCGTATTACGGATTTGAGACGAGTTTGTCCATCGAAGAATTACAGAAGAGCGAAACTTTCCTTTTTCAGGTCAGAATTTCTTTCTTTTGTATCCTTTTTTCACAAAAAGTCCTGTTCTTGTAAAGAAACCAAGATATTAATTTTTAATCTCAATTTTTTTTAAAGTATCATTTTATGCATTTCCTACTCCACAATTATAACGTAATGGTTGTAATTTCTTCACGTCTTCTGAATAGTACTTAATTTATGCGTCTTCTTCTACCATCAGAAAGTTAGTTGACCGTCATCATGTCTTTCTCTTTTTATCTACAAATGCGGTATCCAAAAGCTGCGTATAAAATACATCTTTGAGCAGGATAGTAGTAGTTATGCGACTTTCCTGATGTTCATTTGCCGTTGTGGCCAGCCATCTCTGGAAAACATCTGCATGCTATGATTCTTGGAATTCAAGCTATGGTCTGCGTCCGTTTTGTATTCATAGCTCAGAAGCATCAAGCGGGGTTTAAAAGTTTAAAAGTAAAGTATAAAATACATTCTTAGAGGGTGTTGCACTAAAGCGGATACTGGCGACTAAAAGATTTTTAAAAGAGGACTAAACTCTGAGCTTAGCTTTCACGAATAGATTTACGTCAAGAAACGAGAATACGTCTTTGTGAACGGAGCTGTATCAGTTGAAGCAACTTTTCAGGCTCAACGTATCCAAGATTTTCTCGATACCATAGTGTCTTCGCTTGGAATCTGCCCCGACAGCGCAGTTCATCGCATGGCTTATCGAATAGGACAAATTCACTTTCATAAGTAGGTTCAAGGACGATATTGAGTTTTCAGTTCTTTTCTCTTGCCAGTTTTGTCAGAATGTTTTTTAAAATTATACTTGTGAACAGATTTAAACTGTTGCACCGAAATAACATCATCTATGGAGGTTTGAAGTTGGTGTTCATGGAAATCCTACTTCAGAGTCATTCAGAGCCATAAATGACAAACAGATTATAGAAAGCCCAGAAGTAAAAGTAAGAATATTCATTCCATTACAGAGGCGTGAACTTTGGTGCCGACAACTGGTTGGTATTCAAGAAAGTTACGGTCGATCAGGTGATCTCATGGCAGAAGAAACCTTCTATGTTCAGTTTGGGTTCCAGCAAAGAGTTCAATATTTCAGAGGTACCAGTTCGAATTGTATTTAGTTGCTATTCTTTTTAGTAAACAACAATCGCTACAGAATCGCCACTTTAGATCTCCCTGGATCCCTCACGAACAGTGACTCATCGTAGATGTGTGGCCATCATTGGTTGGAACAAGCTAATGTCTGTAATTATACGGGAAATGAAACGAGGTATGGAGTTGCATTCTTCGTAGTGTTTCTTCCTAAAAAAAAGTCTTATTATTAGTATTATTATTATTAATTATTAGTAATTGTATTATCTGCTATTATATTATCTGCTACCTATCATTATATATTTATTACTATCTATTATTATCTTTATTGATTATTATTAAAAGGATAAAAAAGATAAAGTCGCTGGCGTATCAATTCACTCGGCATGTGTCAACGCGTTTTACTGGAATACGAAATTTTTGAGGTTTTGGAACAAGTGTTGGCCTATAAAATGACTTCCCGGGGACCAGCCGATGGTCAAGTCAGTGTTTTTATCCTCCCAGACAAGTCTGGTACCAATTTATCGACCTCGGAGGGATGAAGGGCGTGGTTTGCACTAGGGCGGTTTCGAACCCTCGACAGTGTGGCTACAACGGATCTCTAACCGTCTGCGCCACAAATGCCCTTTGATTATTATTAGTTATCATTATTATTGCGTTTGCTGCAGTCGACATAATTTCGCATTTCGCTATCGTTTCCAGCATGCAACCACGTTTTCTAAACTACTGAGCTAGGTACCGCCTCCCCCCCGCTGCGGATTCGGAGTTTCAAGAATCCAATTCGCACTCATCCACATATTCATAATTCTGCCCGATCAGGAAGAGCTGGATTATTGTATGAGATTGGTAGTAGCTTGAGGTTTTACCAACAAAACTGGGCTGGTTCGATTTTCCCCCTACAGAAAAATATGTGCGTAGGAGCACAGCGCAGAGCGCGACTAGCATTTTGGCGTGAGGTAGAGATGAGAGATCTCGCAATTTCGAATCCCGAAAGCGATTGATCGGAAGTTGGACAGTCCCCCACCTTTTTTCACATTTCACTATTTTTTAGTACTCTCCTTGATGACCCGTGCAATTTTACCTTCTATTGAACATTAGGTTTTCTACGAGTTCGTTCCTTGTTTCGGGCACATTTCGTAACTACATATAATTCGAGTATTTGGAGCCTTACCCTCATCGTGCATGCTTCCGTTGTTTTCTTTTGTTTTTTTTTTCTCCTTTTTCCGTTTTTGTCTTCCATTATCGCTATTATTTGCGACTTGAGACCACTTAATGGATTGATTTGAAATGGATGTTTTAGCACTGTCCCCACAAAGGAATATTTGAATAAATTTTCTAGCATCTTGTGTGCCGATGAAGGGAAAAATGCAGTAGGAGTGGGGGAGCGTGCACTCACTGGCGCCGTTACTTCCTGGCGCTCTTAATTACTTTTTTCTCTTAGTAACTTTAGTTTACATATTATAGATCCTTTAAGACAGATGCTTAGGTCTCACGGCAACGATTGATTTGATTATTTATATCGAGAAAGGGCGCCACAGGGTGCCCCCAACTACATTTTAATGGATGAATCCATTATATTGTCGGGTCTTCATTTTATTTATTTGTTCTCTTATAAATAACCGCAGTTTTCTTCGCTTCTAGGTGCCCCTCTGAGGTACAGGTTGACAGGTTTTCTGTCCTCAGGTAGATCGGAAAACAGACGAGTTGCTAAATTACCGGCGTACAGCCGGCGTAAGAGTGTTCTAGTGGGTTGGCGCGACGCGTCCTCGGTGACGGCATGTAATGAAGGCTCATTGACCGGACCCGTTCTCTTTTTGCTCTTTACGTTTTTTCATCGATTTGTTTCTTATAAAAGTGCTTGGATACGACTGCATGTTGAAGTCTCCTTCCATGTTGTCGTGTTTTGTCGTTCGTTTTGCTACCAAGGCTAGATTTTTTTTAAAGGTTTTAAGTTCGTAAGGACTTATTTTTGTCCCGTTCCCTCTTTTTTTGTGAACGATTTGCATCCCTCGTGCCAAGAAACTCGTTTTTTACTAGTTTCCTGATTCCAGCGCACTTTGCCAAAGACTTCAAGTTTGCAGGAAGTTGATTTCTGCACCACATTTGTGTAACTATGCATTTTAACCGTCTCCTATGACGGACCCTAAGATTTTACTATAATTCTGATGAAAACAAATGCTAATCGCACGCAATTACAGAAAAAATAGAAACTGAATTACCACAAGCTGAGATACCTTCCAGAAGCAAATAAACGGCAAAACTAATCGGGAAGGATTTCCTTAAGACCGTACTCTGTACATGTTAAAAATAGGATAATGTAGTTGAAAGTAATCACACTGTTACAACACATTGAAGGCAGGATAACGAATCTTACGTGCTGAAGGAATCCGCGAGAAAAACTGGAGATGCGGTTATAAATTGCGATGTCCGGGCGGTTCCGCTCATCTCTCCCTAATCATCGTAAAAACGATGTGGAGACCACTTTAGCTTCAGTCCCTGCAAGTTACATTAAGATGTGCTTCTACGTGGACGTTCCGATTTCTTCAGGAGCCTATTTATTGGTTTTACTTGAATAGACTAGAGATCATTAGCCTTCTCCCGCTCACACGTGGATGCGGCGCGTGCGTAGGGGTGGCGCGTTGCAACTGCGGCGTCTTGCACGCAGGCGATTAAATGCATCACCACCTGAATCTTAAGTGGTGCAGGTATCAGGTGGATTATGCTTATACGGATATACGGAGTTGTAGATTATGGAGAGAAGGGTGATTCTATTTATTTCTTCCTAATTGCCGCAAAAAAGATGGCCTGGAAGATGCGGCGCGTGCGCAAGGCTGGCGCGCTCCAATCGAACTCGTTGTAGAAAATAGCGCACCGAGACGCTAGGAGCCGTATCTTTCAGGCAGTTTTTTTCACGGCAATTAGGAAGGAATGAACGGAATCGCCCTTTTCTCCATAATCTACGACTCCGTATGGGCATAACCCACCTGAAACCACCACCACTCCGGATTCGTGGGGTGATGCCTTTAAGGAGAGATGAGTGGGACCACCCCGGATCTCCCAATCTACAACCCCATTTCAGGGTTTTCTCTCGGATTCCCTCTCCACGTCAGATTCGTGGTGTGGTGTCTTTAATACTGATTGTATCCTGATTATTACTGTACAACAACACAACAGTACACCTATTTGCTAATCTACCTGAGGGGAAAGGAAAAGCCTGCCAATGGTGAATGTCAATGGTGAACACCTGACAGAGAAGGAAAATTTGCAAGAAGACAAACATATAAGATATGAATCCAAATTTCAGGGAAAAGTGTTGACATTTTTTTCTTGGGACCTTCTTCTACTTCTTCTTAACCTTGTACTTCGGGTTTTGGCTTCCGATTATTTCCGATATTGCGGTGTTTTTGAGCGGTCAAAATTTTAAAGCCGACTTCCGCTCATCTTTGGTTTGAGGATAGAGTTAGCTGAGTTCCCAGCTTTGCAGGTGTCTACAATAAGTCTTGATATGCAGCTCGGAGACTGTTTATTGGACCTTGTTGTCAGTGTGGGAGAAGCACTTACAAATGGCATCCGTAGACCGCTGTACAGAATTGACGCTGTCACTGCATGATCTAAATTGAAGCGGGTGAAAGAACGTTCATATAGCTCTCTTTGAACGTTTCAAACACTGTCAAAGCACCGGTAGAAAATGATTGGACCATTGGACCGTTTTGTGGCCGGTGACAATTTTGCAAAACTCTGCAGATTCCGGCCTTGCAAACTAGAAATGGTGCAGTCGCTGGTCCACCTAAACGTTCCTACATTTGTTCTTGAATCGGTCCACGCTGGTCCTCCGCAATCTTCGATGCTACCGGTTCATACCAAATCATTGAACCAAAAGCTTTGGATCAGCCTGTTAAAGGCAGCATACCGCGAATCTGAGTTGGTGCGGATTTCAGGTGGAGTATCAGTATACGGGGTCGTAGATTATGAAGACGGGGGTAGTTCCGCTCATCTCTCCCTGCATCACTGCATCACTGCAAACAACCGCCTCCAGAATGATGTTTTGTACGACACCATATTATTATTATTCTATTACAACGCTCCACCCCTTGCGCCGCCTCCGCCCTGCGATTCGTCGAAAATAAACTGCCCCGACAGGCAGTAAGGGACGCTACGCGTGCAGACTGCCCCGACAGGCAGTAAGGGGCGCTACGCGTGCAAAGCTGGCGCGCGCAATGGAAGGCATCGTGCAAAACAGCATTCAGGGGTCGGCTGTTTGCAGTGATTCAGGGAGAGATGGGCGGAACCACCGGTCTCCATAATCTACTACCCGTATACGGATACTCCACCTGAAATCCGTTCCACCCCAGATTCATGGCATGCTGCCCTTAAGGTGCTGTGTACTCTCTGCAGCTTATTTTCCGTGGTATATAGATTAGCACCTTGTCTGACTTGATGTGCGCAAGACATACATAGTTTGTTTGCTTTATCTTTTTGGTCGTTCTAGAAGATGCATTAGAATTATGGCTGGAGTACTTGGAATATTTTTGACATGATTTTTTCCAGGTTTTCTGGAAGAAGCACAACGGAGCTGTGGAGATGACTGCAACAGTATCTAGGAGATCTAGTGAAACAGTCCAGAGTTCAATTTTTAATTTTTTTTTCAATAATTTTTCAATTTTTTTTTTATAATTTGTCATCTTACGTAGGGAAATCTTAAAGTTGGGTGTCTGGATATGTCTGTGTGTATATCTAATCACTGTTGTAACGGGTATCGTGATCTCAGAAAATGTAGAAATTCCCTATCCCGACAATTAATAATGAGTAACCTCCCGCAGTAATCCTCCTTTTTTCTGCTATTTCTTGTCCTCCCAATGTGTAAACTCCCTTTCCTTCGTATATTTAGATCCTATACTTCTCCCTTTGCTGTGATTAAACTGCTGTAAACTAATCATATCCTCTCTTATGTATGCGGGGTTATACCACATATGTATCGATTCGATCAATACTGTGAAGTAACCGTACAACTTCACTCAAAATAATTTATAGGATTACTTTATCACATAAAGCAATTTGCATCACAATGGTTTTGTACAAGCCCGCAAAATATAATCAATGAATGCACAGGAGGAAGAAAAAACGAGCGTATCACAACAATAAACAACGAATCTAACAAGAGTGACGATTGGCGAGAGGGCAGAAAAAAAACAATGATGTCGATGAATGAAGAAAGCAAGATCGAATGATGGCGAGCGAAGTGGCGTTTCATTCGTTGTAAAACTAAGAGCAATTAAGATTTCTTCTGTTTCTGAAAGTCCGTTTTACACTGAGACGAGCAGAAAAGATGGTGGTCTTTGAAGATAAATTTGCTGCCGATCAGATCTTTGTTGCATTGACGACAGCTGGAGAGAATGATTCTAGTGTTAGGGCTGAGCAAAAGCAGGACAGAAAAGTTGAATAGAACCATGTAGAAGTTGAAAACTCACTGAAAACATTCTTTTGTTGCGTGCCAATGAAATTCCTGATAGTTGAGGCGTTTCTCATCAGGACCAATCTTTTTGCCACATGTGTCACAATTCTGCAACACAGGAAATGCTACGCTATCTCAATCGAGAAATGGAAATCGTTCAGTGGGCAAAAATATAACCAAAATCAAACAAGGATTAGGCGAGAATTAGACCGGAAATTAAAATATTGATAAATTTGGACGAAACTTGCTTCTTTCGAACATTTGAAATGATAATTCTCAGCATAGTTATTAATGAATATTAATAATTAATTAATATTAATGCCTTAAATATCATCATTTACTGAGAGAACCTTACATGTATTACAGTAGCAGAAGAAAGGAAGGTAATATTAACCTATCCGACTGAACAAATGGTTGGTTTATAACGAACCGTTTGTTTAACCAACTTTCAATCTTTACCAGGGACTCATAATATTATGAGAATCAGTGTAGAATTCAAGTTCACCTTTGCAAAATGTTTCATGTAGCAGTTGATGCAATGTGGGTTGTCATTTTTCGTCATATAACGATGTCCTCCAAGACGGAAATCGCATTTGAAGCAGGCAAAATGATCGAAGTGCCATGATTTCTCTTCGGCGAAAGTGTATTCACGAGCAAAAATCAGCTAAACGGATGAACATTTGCGAATGTTTTAGTGTAGTACAAATTGCAACACACCTCGTCACAACCAGCACATCGTGGATACTGTTGGTCCGCAAAATGTCTTCCACAGTAATACTTCCCTGAACATGAAATAATACTCATGAATAGTTGTTTTTTTTACTCTTAAGAATGCAAAGGGATTCACCTTGGTAGTAAAAGTAAAGCATGTCAACTAGCAGCTGATCACATTGGGCACATCGGAAGCAGTTCGGATGCCATATATCCTAAAGTAGCAAAAGATTAAAACAGTTGACAAAGTATATACAAAACTAAAAGTTTTTTTTTTTAACTAATGATATGTTGGCCACCTTTTTGCTCTTTGAAAAATTGAACTTTGAAAGCTAGAGCACAACTTTTTTTCCTTGGAGCTTAGGTGAAAGCTAAGTAGTTCTACAGGCTATCTAGCCGAAGTGTTTAACTGCACCGTGCTCCTATTGTGTCACTGTTGTGATGCAAATGGATTGCCGTTATCTCCGAGTCTTCTTCCACGAGTGGAACTAGCGCCATAGGCCACGTCAAGCGTCCGCCGATATTAACAATGCATTAGAGGAGAGACCACTACCCACGCTAAAGCCAACAACTGGTTCCGGACCTTCGACAAGGTACACTTCTCTTTCGACAACTTGCCACACGTTCTAGCGCCAACATCTACGAAATCCGCACTCTCTTGGAGCGGTTCTCAAACACCATGACGCTGACGATGACTGCAAGACTCGGCGTTGCTAAGTGCACCATATAGATTCAACTACACGCCTTCTGTTGTCGGAAAGTTCCATCGAAATGGGAACTCCGCGCGGAGTGTGCCGCCATTTACTTCCTCACTGCGGCTTGCTGTCACTTCGTTCACTCCACGCCAACCTGAGTTGAGTAACGGTCTCTCACTCACCCTTTTCCCCTTGTCCCTTTCAGACTGTCACTTGCTCACCTCAACCATTCCTTGAAGCGGAAAACGATTTACTTCTTTCACTGCCTCATACTCGCTGTTGAGTTATTCTTTGATTCCGGCCCCCCTCCTCCCCCCTCTCGCCTATTGCTGGCCCCAGGGATTCCAAAGTTCATATTGTTCATATTGTGGAAAGGTGAAATATTGTGAGAGACAGTCATGGTGAATATATCGGCGAATTATCGCCCTTGTGCGATTAAAGAACCTAACGACAAGACGTGGTAGGTGTTGTTTCGAAAAAGAGTTAAACCAAGGGTGCAAATAAATAATGGCATTTCTAAACAGCTACAAATTTCAACAAGGAGAAGAAAGAAGTCTAAAACAAACAAGAGTAAACTCTAGAAGTACTAAAACTCACATCTTTTGGACCATGGTCGGTTTTAATGCCAACATCTCCGACAGGAATTGGTTTTACACATGACTTGCACTGCTGAAGTAATTTATTGTCGATGTTACAGTCGCAGGAACGAAGTGATGGGAATTGACTTACTACATTCTGCAAATCGATGCCAGCAAGTTCACGTGCGATTTCATCGGTAGTGTCATCAGTTTGCGATCCAGCATTAACAGCAGTTTTTCTTGCAGTTACCTCTTTCACTTGTCCTACACCAATAACCTGAAATGTAATAAACTGCCTAGTAGAACTACTGCATCATCAGGTGCTCTTTTATTGCGCCATGAAACGTACAGTGGTAGCAGAGTTGAGTTCAAGCTCGGTGAAGTTGCGTAAGCGGCTGCGCTCGAAACGGCGAAGTGGAGCTAAGGGTTGAGATTGAGATGCCCTAGTTAGTTTCACTCGGACTGGGGCGATCAGTGGTGCTAGTGAAGGTCCTCCCGCGATCCCAACCGTTGCACTCCACGGTGCCACTGCAAGCGCAGTCACTTACACAACTGCATCGAACTTCAGCTCGTTTGGATGCGACTATAAACCGTTGCATAAAAGAACGCCTCTTACAACAATTGTTGAACGCTGTTTTTTCTGTTTGTAAATAGTAAATTATTCGTTTATGCCGGGCAATTTACAACAATTCTTTTCTCAGTTTTACTAACCCTTTAGGGTTCTAAGGAACTCGGGATCCATCGACGCAAATGGCGCATAAATTACTACAGATGCAATATTAAATACAAAATAAAAATGAGAAAATGTAAAAGTTTCTGCTGATATCATCTCAGCCGCGCTTTATGAAAGTTCTACAGATCACACGACAACATCCAAACTCAACAGCTCTAGCTCAATCCGATCCACACACCGTACTACTTCATCTTTCATACTCTTTACCATGAGTAATGCGATTTTGATTTTGTCCAAGATTTTTCCTGGATAGCGAACCAAACATCTAAAATGATGCCAAATAAAAAATAAACTCGCAAATAGTAAGATCGAGAGACTTGTATTTTTGCATTGACGTTAGAATCGCAGGATGGTTTGCTGTCTCGGTACTCATGCCCGAGAACACAGAGCTCAGCTCCTTTTCCTTTTTTTCTCCTTTCCTCCACTATCGTCCTTTTGTAAGTGAGGTCCGAGTTGCCATCTGCACGGCTTAAGACCACTAAATTTTAAAGCGCAAGCTTCCGAGCTTTTCCTCCTTCCTTGTGAATCACTCAGTACTCATGTATGATTTTTTGTTTTCGTTGTGTATGTTACTATGTTTTTTTCTGCAAAACTTTCCTTTTAAAAGCCGGACGAATCTTTTTTTGCTGACCTTGCACTTCGTTTAACTAGTTATATCCGGTTATAATTCTTAGTACCAACTTGGAGCACTCCTAAGCTGGTTTGATTGGTACCGACATTCGGATACGGTCTATGCTACACTGGATATCCAAATATCTCAAGTGTTCGTCCCCTTCGAAAACTGTCAAAATCGATGAAAAATCAAATGAAGCATTGATCGCCAAAAACTGTTTCAACTGCGAAGTCAAAGTGATAAGCAGATTTTTTCTAAGCATCATGAGGTTTCTTAAAAGACTATATGTACATTGATGTGGTCATGTAAACCACCTTAGTTTGCAAGAAGTCCTGGAAATCGTTGGAATTTCCATCTTCCTTCTTTTAAATTTTAGTCTTAACGACAACTCACTATTTTGGATGCTTCCTACTGTAAAAATGACCATTCTATCGAGTTGAAAATGCTCCGTAACCTAAACCTGAACCTGTCCGAAACTAGGCGCAAATTCGTAGCAATGCTTCACAACGTATTTGTCTCAGAAATAACATAGAACTAGTCAGCGATTTCCCTAATCTATTATAGTAATGGCTACTAGTGCCCGGATTTAGGGTCTTATTTTTACGAAATACAGTGGAGTCGTAATTGTGTTTGCATCGCTCCAAATACTTTCGAGCTCTGCAGAAAAAAATAACAGGAAAATTTGCTCCTTAGTGGCAATTTCATTGCTACTGCATGATGCGACGTCTACAACCAGTGAGACCGTCGTGTACGGTTGTCGATGTTATGTATAGAGAGGAATTTCAACTATGGTCAAAGATTCCTTCAAAAGACAACGTTCTTTCGAAACCTACATGTTTGCGGACGTTTTCCACAAATCGTCGTAGTACCTCCTTATCCTTGTCGTCTGCAAATCGAGCATCCTCCACATTGCAGTCGTACAGAGGCAGCTACAAGTAAATGTTCTCATTCTTTTCAATTTTAACTTTTATTCCTTCTCATAAAAACTCCTACCTGGAATTGAAGCCGCGATTTTCGGTTCTGCTCGCCGACGGAGCCTATCACTGGACGTTCCTCTTCTGGCAGCGCCTGCATATATCGCTCAACCAGAGATTTGTCAGGCACAGGGACCCAGCTGTACTCGGTGGTCGTCTAAAACTCCACCATATGATCATTGCGCCTGTAGTTCAACGCCGATGAAGAAATTCATGTTGGAATACGGTCTCGCGTCAAGATCTGACTGCGAAATAATGGCTCTACCCTTTGTGGTATAAATGAAGAGCAAATCCAAAGTTCATGTTGGGTTACAAAATTTTTGTCACAACAGCAGAATTGCTCAGCTAACTTGATAACTGAAGCTTTAATCTCGACCACAATTCTTTTCATTACTGGAATGTTTATGTTTATCGTAGAGTTTTGAAGGTATTAATTCAATGAAGTGCAATTATTCTCAGTCTATCTTGCTATTTATGGGATTTCTTTTTGGGTCCATGTAATGTTTACAGTACCTGCGTTATAGTTTACTTACGAAGAATGGAATTCTATAAACAAACGGATACATCTGAAGAATGTAGTATACAACAGTGCGAAGTAAGCTTGATGTAAAAATAAATATGAAATGTGTAAACGAGAAAAACGGTCGTTCAGCTTTTTGGTTCCTACAAATACTTTCTTCTATCCCTTTATATCCGAAGGTGACAGAGAATGACTACAGGACCCGCAACCACCAAAAACACAGCGCAACTACTCTAAGATGAATAAAAGGTAGGCTACGCGTCGAAAAGAATTTACCTTATGATTTTCCTTTCCACTTTCCACTTTGAAATTGTATGCAGCGGTCGGAAGTGTCCTGTCCTGAAAAATCCAATGCTCCTTAAAAGAAATGCACTAGGATGTCTCAACGTATTTCAGTCTAAAGGTAATTAGAGAAAACAAGTCATATCCTTTCAATTTTTTAGGCTTTGAGCCATCAGGAAGTACTAAAGGGGTTGTTTCACAAGCTTAGTTTGAATATAGTGTATTTAACTAAGTTAGCGCACGTTCTTCGAAAAATTTTGAAGTTAGCCAAAACTGCATCTCGCGGATGATCTAAGCCGTGTCGAATGGGAAAACCAAAAGAATTCGGATTGCAGAAGGTTGAGATATCCTAAAAGTCAGGTCAGAACGAAGGTTTCGTTTAAAAAAAAAGAACTAAAACGGTTCTCGAAATTGTTCGAAATCGAGCCATGAGTCACACGAGAAGCATTTTCGAAATTGCCCGATTTAAATTGGTGAATAAAACCGGAGTACTTTTGCAGATTTATTTTATGAAAACTACCTTTAGTGTGGATTTTTGAATATGTTAGTTTTTCTTATTCGTGTTCCTCATCTGAAATCACCCCGAAAAAAGTCGCACTGACCTGACCACTGGCCCCGCCTACTGACTTCCTTCAACTGCTTCAAAATCCGAGTTTCTCCCACAAATTACACCAAGTATTATTATTTGCAAAGTAGTGCCGCACAAGTCACAACATATCGCAACCATCCGGCAATACCTGCCCAACCATCCAAAGATGCGATACACAACATTTGGAAGGTTGATTTTTATACACTTGTCCCTATCCACACTTCTACCAGAATCTTCGCGACTTTGCTATTTTACGCTGCGCTTTCTTACGACGCGATGGATTCATCGAGGTGAAAGAGTTCGCATTATGTCCACTTGTATTCGTCTTTTTTATTCCGGAAGATTAAGAATGTATGTGTTCATTTCTCAAGATTTCAGCCCTCATTCCAGGAAATGTTGTGATTTTTTGTTTTTCTGTCTGGTGCAGCGTAGTCCACAGTTCCTTTTCTGTTTTCACCAATACACCTGTGTATATTGATTTGGTCCCGGCATTTCAGGTTTTTCCAACGTTTTGTAAAAGTTTTGAGTTTCCTTTCAGATGGTTTTTTGAAGTGTTAAAGGGATTTCAAAGTTGAAATGTCCTCCAAAATTTTTTTTAAAAGTTTTTTAAAGATGTTTAAGTGTTTTTAATGTAATTAAAGTGACATCTCTCATCAAAAATCATCCGAAAACGATCATATCAACTGCTTTTAAAATTATTATAAAAATAAATAATAAATAATAAAATAGAAATAAACTAAAAAGTGCAAGTGTTTTGTCAATATGTGGCTAGATGTAAGAATAATGAGGTGCAGCAACGACGCGTCTATACTCATCAGTACGCGTCTATACTACCTGCCGGATCGCATTTGTGAGCGACTATTGCTGCAATGTCGTTGCTTCACGTTCCTCTCAAAAAAAAGCTTCAGCAACACAAAAGCGAATCGTCGATCATGCACCTCCACCCTTTTTTTCTCACAAAACTCCACTCACTCGACCTGTAGCGTTAAGCGAATCAAAGTGTGACGCCTCCTACATCGCGCCCGTGATATATGATGGTTTCGCATTGACAGAGTGCAAGTTTTTTTTTTCTTGACCCATATCGAATATCAAGTAGGTCCATAAGAACCATCATTTAGTGAGAATTTTTAAAATGTTTCTTAATTGATATTTACATGTAGCTGAAAAATGCTTCTGTCGAAAACGGAAGCCAAAATAAAGACAAATAAGAATCATAGGGGGACTACGAGTTTGATTGATAGCGGTTCGCTATAGCCCTGTTTTGTAGTAGATGGAATCAAACATTTGAGTATAGAGGGTCACGAGCTACATAACCTGGACAGTTATACAGCGGAAGTTACCCAGATATTACAAAAAGATGCCGTTTTCCACACACTGGAAAGGCCCGGCCCAAAAAGGTCAAATATCTAGAAGGAACTGGAATTTCGATTTTGGCCGAAAATTTCTCTAGAAACTCTTTGTTTCCTTGCGCTGAAATGTCGGACATTGTCGACCTGAAGGTACTCGGGTCACTCGGTGTCGAGACATCAAGTATCGCAAGGTATGGGACGACGGCGAATAGATGAATTCTGTGCGAGCTGTTGCTGCAGATCAAAAGGGTGGCCCAGAGCTTTGTTCAAGGATGACACGAATCTGCGAATATGAGGGCAATCCGGTCAGGCGCTAATACCAGCCACCGGATTAAGTGGAGTAAATCAAGAAGAAGTAGCAAAACGAAATATACTCACCTCGACACTGGATCCTCCTTTACTGGGTGGGGTGGACTGAGGAATATCTGATGACGAAGAACTCGACATTGATTGTTGTTCGTTGATTGTGCGGAGTTTAAGAGGCTCAGTGATTTTGTGCTCAAATCGGTCCTTAACATGGAATAGTCGTCCTGAAATCACAGCGATTTTAAGGGATTTCGTCGTTATTTAAAGGAGCTCTAAACTGAAGAAATGGTTCTTCCCTTCTTTAATTTGAAATCTTGAGACTAAACAGCAGCCTCACTTGTAGAAATTTATCTTGGAAAGGGTACATGGCTTTTAAAGAAAGTTGCATAGGAAGTATTGGCGGGAGCAACGGTTAGTCAAGTACAAATTTTGAACTAACTCATCGATCGATTCTCGACCCTTTGACGATGTTTTCCCACGTTTCGTTCGCTTTTACTAGTCTCTTGGTTTTCAAAATAACCAAAAGTAAACGTATACGACATCACCTATGATGATCTGTCCGTGGTCGTATTGGTTAGGCAACTGCACATCGTGTTCATCCATTCGACAACCGCAATTCTTGCAGAGCTTCCTGAAAAAAAACTTGAGGCCTAGTATATCACAACAGCAAGACTGGGAAGTCAATGTTTTTCCATACGAGCGACGGCGACGTTTCTTTCGCTTATTACGTGTGATGATTCATTCCTTTATTCGTATGCAGTGCATTTTACTCCTCTTACTTCGAAAAAATATTACATGTAGTACATTCGTTGATACACCATGTTTTTCCTCGTGCCACAGACCTCAAAAAATCTTACTGGTGGTATTTAACGTTTACTCACCGCCAAAAATGAAGATCCAGTCCTGCGCAGTCGCAATTGCGGCAGAGTGAACCTTGGCCGATTTCATGTGCGAGGACATGCTACAATTTCATATTCGCTTATTATTCATTATTATATTCGAGAGATATAGCAAATACAAAAATAATAAAGTAAAGTATTTGCAAAGTGAAGCAAAAGTAAGGTAGTAAAATATTTACTAAAAATCGCAGCAAAAAGCATAGCATATAGACAGTGTTTAAAAATATCCGTAATTGTTTCGAATTGCTAAAAAAATTCCTAGTTTACTTCAAAGCAAATTGGGAATTTTTTTCTATCTTTCTATGAATCTATTGACTGTTCACGTTGAGAACTTCAAAAGACCTTCTCTCCCCGCTTCAGTACCTATTTTTTCAGAGCGAAGTAATTTTAGTCTTGAATTTTCTGTTAAGAATCTCCAACTATTCTGAATCACCTGTTTAGCCTGGCCAAGTTTGTGGATTTCTGGATTAGTGGGGAAACAAGGTGCGGTGTCAACGTCCGGTGAGCGGATGTCGACGCTCATCCAGCCTGAAATGTACGATTTAGATAAACCCTAAGGTTCAAATGGGGCAACATCGCGGAGAGCAAAGCACTAATAACGGCGATTGTCCTAAAATAACAGCTTATTCTTTTGGCAGGGCAGAATATCACTTGAGTAGTAACGAAAAAAGATTCTGATGAGCATGGTCATGGAAAAGATGACATGTATTCATTTTGAAATCTAATGAAGATTTAATGAGCCCGTTCTTAAGAAAACCATGGATATTATTAGTATTTCATCTCTTGAAGGTGCATTTGCAGAAACGGTGTTGACCTTTCCGCACGAATATAGGTCTGTGTAGTTCTTACCATTGTTTTTGTTCCGTTGGTCATTGCGTTACGACCACGGCGCGCCAAGAGACCACCGATCGACCCTATCGATTTCCGGCGCTTGCAACCACTAACAATAATCGTAGCCCGGGCGCCAACAGAATGGAGTACGTAGGGAGGATTCTAATGGTTATGCGATTGCAATTCCCACGTGATTACTGTAGTTCCTGGTAGTTTTTATATCAGAACCTTTTACTGGAATTAAATCTCATTAATCTTGTAAGCTTTTTTTCATGACGAAAGCATTAATCTACTCTTTAGACGAAAAAGAAAACAAAAGAAAAGGAAATATTGATAGCTAGAAAAATGTGTGTGCTTTTCTACTTGTAAAATTAACCATAGGCATGTTCTAGAAAAAAGCTACAAAGTCAGCATTAAAATATTAGGGGTACCCATAAGTAATCAATAATTATTAGTGTGGAATATTTGCTTCAGTCTTTTCAAATCAGAGCGTGAATGGATAAAGACGTGTTTTAAACCCCAATATTACAGTTCGTGGCTTTGACTTTTGTGACAATTAAAATCAAGTGTTTTTTATCAGACCGTTGTAAAATGGCTGAGAATCAACCAACTGCAGAAAATTTACGTCATTGCATACTGTTTCATTTTCGATCAGGTGTTAATCCGACACTTGCAACACAAAAAAAATCGTGATGTTTATGGAGACGTACTGAAAGTCAATAAGTCATAATGCTGGTTAGAAAATTTTAGAGCGGTAAATTTGATTTCTCTGAGAGCAATCGAAGAAGCTGCCCTGTTGAGGCTGGGGTGGTACGGATTTCAGGTGGAGTATCCGTAGACGGGTCGAAGATTGTGGATACCGGGGTGGTTCCGCTCATCTCTCGATTAATCACTGCAAGCAGCCGCCCCTTGAATGCTGTTTTGTACGACGCCTTCTATTGCAGCGCGCCACTCTTGCACGCGTAGCGTAACTTACTGCCTGTCGTGGCAGTCCGAATTGATTTTGGACGAATCGTAGGGCGGAGGCGGCGCAAGGGGTGGAGCGTTGTAATAGATGGCGTCGTACAAAACTGCATTCTGGAGGAGGCTGTTTGTAGTGATGCAGGGAGAGATTGCGGAACACTGATGGAAACTGATGCCAAATTGAGTATTCAGTAAACAGCAAACACTCTTCAGGCCACTCGGTCAACAGTAAAAAGGCATCTCCCACCTCCATTCTCCAGACATAGCACCATCTAATTTTCATTTACTTTCATCGGTGGAACATTCACTAAGGAATAGAAATTTCCAAAAATACCAATGCAGTGCGAACTCACCTAGAATAATATTTTGCTTCAAAGGAAACGAAATTTTATGAACAGAGATTGGACTTCTACCAGCAAGGTGGCGAAAATTGCTGGATAACGAAGGAGATTACATAATAGACTAAAGATAAAACTAAGTGTAAGTAAGTTCTTTTTTTGTTGTTACTGAAATAATTGATTACTTATGCATGGGTACCCCTGATATTTGGAATAAGAAAGAAGTCCCATGGTGGCTCTAGCGAGATGCATGGAAAGAGAAAAAATGAAGGACATGAAGAGAGAAACGAAGCGAAGGAGAGTAGTTGTTGACGGTGTTTACATTAGAATAAACAATTTATAGTACTTTGGTTTTTTAATATCTTAAATTTTGCTGGGAATTGGAGCCACAAAATCACCAGAGTAATGAATTGGTTAGAAATGAATTTTTTAAGCTTCTAAAGAAATTGTTTTGTAAAGCACACAGTTATTAGCGCCAGTTATTTCTGCTGAACCGCCACCCACTACTGCTCATAAGAATGACTCCTCAATACGAGGAACTATGAAATTCCTTAAGACCACACTCGTTATCTTCTTACGCCTTGTTCAAAAGTTGCTTAGCCATCTACATCTTAATTATGGCTTTTTTTCGAATGGTACCAACATCCAGAATGCAAAAATTGGAACTATGTCGACGTAAATGAACATTTTTATCCACTGTTTTCTTCCAGCATGTGAAAAAAGGCTAGAGCTTGCCACATTTGTTCTTTATACTACAAAGATTATGAAGATGTGACCAGTGAAACAAGACTAGAGAGGTGACAACTTCTTCGAACAGAGAAGTAGCGAGTTCTCTCGGAGAGCCATCAGTATGTGCGCTGGTAGAACATTTAGAAATGGTGGTAAAAACCAACAAAGGCATCATTTATGGTTTGAAATACTGCTGATGTTCTTTCTTGGAAAATTCATATCCATAAACATCTTTTTTCGCGTGTTTGAGTTCCTCTACATCTTCTATCTCGTATTTTTTGGTGGCATTAATGGTATACTTTTAAAAAGTAAAGAGAACTTATTGTACCACTTAGCACTTAAGGTTTAAACACGGGGTAGTTAATTTGTAATATGTGGAAAACTGAAAAGTCCTAAACAAAAACTGATAGGAAAAAGAAACTCAAACAGTTGAAATATTTCAAAGTATACGTTATACGTTAGAGCAGAGGAAAGGAAAAGTACATGTGATGGAGGTGTCGATTTATTTGTGATCGGGCGGTTTTTTTTTAATTCTTGGTGTCAAATAGCCTTATCGAAAAGAAAAAAGAAATTGCCATAACAGGTTTGGTGAAACGCTAGAAAAACTTTATATCCTGCAGAGAAGTTTCGAGACGACCTCCGCTGTGGTCGACGGCAACGCTGCACTAATCCTTCTCGAACGACCGCACTTTTAGTCCATGCGCTTCGCTGTTCATCACTTTCAACCTCTAATCTAATCTCACGCGCAACGAATTTATGTGATCGGCATAGTTAAGAGAAAAATGTGTTTATAAAGTTCTAAAAGAGAAGCAACAGCTTCATTCTCAACGTTAAAAAGCAAGTAATAAGCCTTGGCCGACGTGGAACTAGAACTATTCGTCAGTCATTCGGGATACTTGTAGGCACTGACAAATGAGTGACGGAAGGTCGCATAAAAACTATGAAAATGAGGTCGTCATGAGAAGAACAACTCATTGCGGCGGCGAAGGTGTAAGTCGCGATCAGCGCCCTACTGAAAGAGTTCTGCTTTTCGATCGAAAATCATCGATAACGTTTGAGTCACGGGACGTGTTTATTTAACGATAGATCTATCGACGTTCAACATCTATGACTTTAAATGGGAGTAGAAAATATTCAGATAGGGTCCAGGTGCCGACTGCGTTAAAGGTTTTAAGAAGTACTCTCTGAGCAATACTATGAGGTAAAGATTCACGATATGTACGGTAATTGAGCACTATCGGAAAGGAATTTTGAGTGGCAAACACGGCAAAATGTATCCGGGGATGTAGAATTTTTCTGTTTTGCTTTCATTACTCCCGTTAATTATTACAACAGAAATTCATTTGTGCTTAATGCTCTATACAAAGAACGTAAAAATTAACACTGAATACAATTTTCTAAGCTAACCTTTTTCTCAATAGTCTGTATCATTTTTAGGCTAAAAATATCTTCGTCGATTACGCTACCAGATTTTCTAAATCATGGCACTAGTAATGCTAGTACTACCAAAACAGTGAATTCACATGCACATTCATATTATATATGTATTAGCGGGAAATATTTTTCGCCCTTTTCGAAGGAGACTAACTGAGAGCGATTGTAATTTAACTATTATGTACTTCAAATTGGGTTCACTTATTATCCATCTACACATCTTATGTAATATTTTTAGATAATACATATTATCTAAAAAGTTTGATCAAGGAATCTGATCACCACATCGACAAGAAGTTCATTCAAAGATAATTCGTCTTCTGTTGAACATCTACCCATCTGCTGCTGTAACATTCGAAATATGTGGCAATCAAGTTCCTATCAACGTTAGACGAGGTGTCCGAAAAGGAGACCCTATCTCTCCTGCCCTGTTCACTGCCGTTTCGGGAACCGTTTTCCGCAGCTAGATTAGAGAAAAAGAGGTATCAACATCAGGCATCATTGGGCTCCGTTTAAGTCATCCCAGGTACGCTCATGATGTAGTTCTCTTCGCGCACAAATCACAAGACCTTCAAACCTAACCTTTCAAGGAATGAGCGGCTAAAGCCGAATTGTGGAGCTGAGGATGAATTTCTCTAAGACATTTGTCATGACCAATTTCGAAGAAATACCGATGCAACGCATGCAACGACACATTGTAACATTGTGATGTCATTCAATAAATAAATAAATAAATAAATAAATGCTATCTAACTGAGTTCAATTTCTGTTTCTTTTTCGTCAAGAAATGTGTTTGAAGGGTTCTTCAAGGCATCACCGCACGAATCTGAGGTGGTGCCGGTTTCAGGTGGATTACGCCTATACGGGGTCGTAGAGTATGGGAAGGAGGGTGATTCCGTCCATTTCCTCCTAACTGCCGTAAAAAACGAAAGATGCGTTGATGCAGAAGATGCAGAAGGCTGGCGCACTCCAGGCAAAACCCACCTGCAACCTGCACCACCCCAGATTCGTGGGATGATGCCACTGATTACTTCTGTGTACGGTGCAGTCCTTTTTCAGGATTCAAACAGGGATGTTTCAAAATTTCCTAAAGATTTGGTTCGAATTTGAATGCCAATTCAATCAGCAGAGCAGAGAGTTGAGTTATCGGTGGTTTTGTCGCGAAATTCGGGACGTGGAAATAGTGGGGATTACGATGTTCAAGAATTGAATGTGGCAGAATAACAAGTCACAATCTGCGTTGAATACAGGGATTGAAAAAAAAAACTGGACAATCGAGACGCTGCTCTGTACGTATGCCCACTGCAGTCATTGTAAAGAAGATGTAGTTTCATGCACTTGATTGGGATTTTTTCGAAGCTAAATGAATACATGAATATTAAATGTTAGATAGTTTTAAGCTCATTTGCTTAGCAAGAGATTAATAAATAGGAGAAAAAAGTAGATGAAATTGAAATCGAGAGAAAAAAAATGAGTGAATTCAGCAAAAAAATCGCCATCAGATACTGTTTGGTGAAGTTTTTCTTGTCGTTTTGTGTTACGACATCATCCCGTCGCCTCAGAAAAGAAAAAAGCGAACCCCTTTGACTTTGTCTCGAATGCCAAAAGCTAAATGAGAAGCGCGAAGGTGTCACTGACTGAGTTCCTGGTAGAAGACGTCAGTGTTAACTCTGCAGGAATACGACGTATTTTCTTGTACGAGTTGAAATATCAAAAAGGCTGTTGCCCGTCATCAAAAATATATCGCGGTGCTGGTTTTTTTCAGAGATTAACCTTCACTTCAATAAGTCCTCTTGCGCCTTAATATGACGGATCGGACACGTTCTTTTTTGCCGATAGAGGAACATAGAGCAAATTTGAGCGATCGTAATGCAAATGAAATCAGCTAAGCTTTTCCCGGAAAACTGAGGATTGCAACAGCCAGATTTCCTTGTTAACTACTTTTCTGAGCATTCACAAATAGGCGATGTGTTAGTGGAAATGTAAGTTTGCGACAACTTTAATTCATTATGCCGAAAATATGTGAGTAGACGAAATATATCGAAATTTACGATAAAAATTATAAAATACGTGAGGAAATCAAAAAAAAACTGTCCACTATATCAGTTTTTTAAAATTAATTGTCAAATGCACACGTAGCGTTGTTAACGAACATGTGCGGACTGATCTTTTTCGAGAAGAAGAACGTGGCAATGGAAATTTCATATGATATTTTTTTGATGAAGAACAGAGATTGATCATGTTGACATAGAAGAACCGCATTAGAAATAACATTACGATGATATCTTGAAGAATTTTCTATGTTAAACTTTAGAGATGGGGTGTGACAGGGGTGGTGCGAAATTCCTCAAATCTCCAAACATATTTATTCGAAACGAGTCGGAAATGTCACATCAAAGTATCAATTGAAAAGAGAATTAACTGGAAAGAGGTCGATAAGTACAGTGACTCCATACTCGCGTTTCCGTTGTTGTTGACCTTCATTTTACGAAATTACACGTTGAGTTGGCGAAATATGTATTTACAAGGGTTTAATTTTAAAAAATCACTTTTTACCGGTAATGGGGCACTCAGATATAGCAATAGAAAAGAGTCGAAGCTTCCAGAGGGCTTCAAGTCTCTGCAGCAAAAAAAAATCTCTTTGTTTTTTTTTGAACAAGAGTTAGCGTGCATGTTGCGTCCTCTCCGTAGCACAAATCTAAGGAATAAAGTTAATTATAAACGGGGATAAGGTGACTGGCGCTTATCAGATCGACGCGCCGTTACGTTCACTTCAATTTAGAATCGTTTGAGGTTAACGAACGCTTGTCCAGCCTTACAGTGGCTATACATACAGTGACTTACTGGGAGTGGGCTTGGAGATAAATTCGGTCAGTGTTTTTATCCACTCTGAGAAGCCTGGTATTAATTTGTCGTCCCCGGAGGGATGCAAAGCTTAGTTGGCACTCACGATGCTAACGGTTTTGAACAGAAAATAAAAAAGGAAATCTAAGGAATGAATTGTCGAAAGAAATCTATGCCAATAACCTTTTCGGCCCTGTAGAATGAAAGTAGTAGAAAATTTGAGATATTAAGTATGAAGGAGGAAGGATAAAGTGATTGGCGTTAATCAGTTCCTTTGGAACGCCCCAACGCGTTCTACTTCAATTCAGAATCGTTTGTGGTTTAAGAACACTGAAAGTTTCAACCATGAAGGAAAAGGATATTATCGGAAAGCTATTTAAGAGTTTTCAGGATTTAAGCGCATAACGAAAAGAATTTTCAAGGAAACCAGAAATGATACGGTGCCCGAGAGGTGTGCGTGTACGATTCCAATAAACAGTCTAGCGATTATTAAATCATTCATGCGACCCTGAAACGACTACCGCATTACTGGCACGTAACTACCGCTGCACTGATGAATGACGCCGGGAAACGTAAAGCATCTAATTAGCCAACGGTCGGAACTGGCAGTTCGCAAAGAGGAAGACGGGATATACGGGGTGAAGTGAGAAAAATGAAGGAGAGGATTAAAACTGGAAAAGTAACGAAAATAGAGGGAAGTAGGAAGAAAATGAATAAATAAATGGGAAGGGAGCAAATTCAGCTTAATCCACTAATGAGCTGTGGATGCAAATTTGCCACTGACAATAGCGTTAGCAAAAAGAGAAGCTATGGATAATGATTGCTCCTTAATCAATTCACTTCTGAAATTTCAAGCATTTTCCGGCAATTTTAGGTTTGAATTTGGACCCGCCGTTCAATTAGAAATAAACTCTTTCTTTCGCCTTAATCGCCTTTCACTATTTCATTTGGACTGAGATTTTCGCAGCTTCACGTTTCCTTTTGTTTATTCTGAGAAATCATTGAGAATACGAAAAGAGCCAGAGGATTGCTTATTTTATTTGTTTTTTTTTTGTCTAAGTTGCGTCACACGTAGGAACATTCATTACTGGATGGCGTTTTGACTAAATCGTCGCCGACAGAGTTCTAGAAGTGTCTCTCAACTAACCTTCCGTGTTCTGGAAGATAAAGTATAAATATAATTGCTATATTTCATAAAGTGCAGATAATATTATATGCCTCCGATTTGTGATCAAACACCTTCTCAAGATATTATCTTGAGAAGGTGTTTGATCACAAATCGGAGGCTTATAATTACTACCAAACTCTTGCATATATTCCTTGCGGATTATTCTACAGCCATACATCGTCTATACTTCGCGCGAGTCAGGACGCAGAACGCTGCAAGCAGTTACAAACTATTACATCGCGAAGTGGATCGATACGTGATGCGCCAAAAAAGGAAGCTTTAGCCTATTGCAATTTTCAAGTAGATGGGATCTTTTCACAGGTACATATGAGCCATACTGTCAATAAACACAGTAACAGGAATCGATGAATACAGTAGCCGCAGTCACCGCTGTAGACAACATAATAACATATCAAAGGCACGCAACCCGATCCGGAATCCATGAACACCGCAGGTGCAGTTTTTTTTTCGCGGTGGATCTGTAATATGGACCCTATGGCAGGAAAAATTACCGGCAGATGTAGCGCCTTTCGAAATCATATTTGAAGATGACAATGGCAGTACGCAAGAGCGAGGAGGGGCATGAGGCAGCGATACGAAGCATTGCGACAACAAATACGTTGCTCTATATCTCAACAACTAATTTCCATTATTTTTATCCTTATTTTTCTTCCTGAACGGCTTTCCGCTTAGAACGGCTTAATTCTGCAGGTTGCATATCGTTCCTGCAGTTTTAACAACTTGATTAAATGCAGAAAAAGGAAAGGTCGAAACTGAACTGTTCCGTTCGCGTGAACATTTGTTTTGAAATAAAAATAAAAACATATATCAGAAGAATTTGAAAGTCAAAATACACAATCTTCTAAAGCAAAAAATTTTTATCGTGGGGCATTGGAACCTTTTGCGAATGCGTTTAACTATTGTCTGTATTTTTCAAGTGGAAAAAAAGAAATGATCCCAGGTTTCCTCAGGTTTTGGGATTCCTCATACCAAATGGTTACCTTTCTTTGACACTGATGTTATGTCTAAAACCTACTTAAGTTTTGATCGCTGCAATTCGGAATGGAAGGAGATTTCTAGAAAAAGGAGAAAGAGAAAAGAAAAAATCCTGGACCCCTTGGGCAAAGTCGGTGAGGCGAACAGTCGACGGGGTAAAGTGAACTCGAGAAAAAAAAATCAATTGAGAATATCGGCTCCGGCAACTGAATGTGACCTTGGGATTGATGTCAGATTGTGCGAATGCGTCATGACACTTGAGGCATGTGCATCTGACGCGTTCAATACGTACGCAATCCAGCATTTTCAATTAAACGTGCTTCGTCGTTAAATGCACCCAAATAGCATGTACTAGGAGTACGAGACTCCTAGTACCAAGGCGGTGATGTGTTTGTTCTCTATGATGTGTTAATTTTTTTTTACCTGGGAGAAAGGAGCAATAGGGATATAGAGAGAATCGTGAGTAGAAATTTTGAGGCTTGTAACGATTTGCGGCATAATATGGAGCAAAAACAACCTCTTAGTTCTGGCCGTTGTTTACGATCCGGTATCAAACTTAACGAGGGATACATGTAAAGCCCCGGAATGGTCAGTTGTGCTCCTCCTCCTCTAATCCGGCCTCGGGAGGGACATTTGGAAACGGACTTAATCAATCCCGTCGCCATTTTCTGGATGTTTTTCTGAAGCCAACAATACTAGATAACATACGCTGCTCCGACGATACCAGCAAAAAATTGTAAGTCGAATTCGCCGAGATTTCATGTCGATACGCAATTCCCTAAGTATACTAAGTGAAACGAAGCGAGAAGTAGTAGCTTGTCCCTTCCTTTGAAAAAAAAAACTTATTAGCACCAAATAATGGGCACAGAGAGCAAGGAGCGAAATAGTACGTAAATTAGAGACTCAATGATAAAAAGAAGTGTTAAAGAAGTGTTCAGGGTCATGTAGGGATTTGAAATGTGAGCATGCCAGCAACAAAAGCGAGAATCCAAACTTCGATAGAAGCTGAATGGGACCACTTCTCGCTTCACTTTTTACTTGTACGAGGCGAAGACAGCTCTATGACTTTCTTCCTCATTACAAATGCAATGATATTGCATGAGTTTTTCGACAAATCTGATTTTCGTTACCGACGCCTTTATAGGAGAACGAAAAAGAGGACTTGCTGACTAATGTTTCTTTCGTAACACGAAATCGTGGATTCAAATTTACAAGATTGCAAAAGACCTGGTAATACCATCGGAAGAAGAGAAAATGGGTCCCATGACAGAATAAGTAATAGATAAGCGTTCTCAGTGTGTTGAGTGTTTTATTTGATCTCCTCTACCACAAACAGTTACTCTCGCTATAAATTCCTTGGAATTCCTCATCAGATAAAGTAAAAATAATTTTTTAAAATTTGTTTCTTAGGTTGAGGCGGACATGAGATTGTTATAATCCTTTATTACATATTAGCGAGCTTTTCGGCATATTCGCCTTCTTTTGAGTCTGAGTAGGTGAAATTGAACATGGTCTATGCGATCAAATCCCTTAACTGTCCAACAAGGAAAATACTAAGTGTACCACCGGATCTCATAGCTACAAGTAGAAGTGTGGTTTTTTAGGCTCTGAAGGAAGCGAGCTCGCCGGAACATTAGCCGAACATAAAGGATTATTACGACGTCCGACTCAGGCTAGAACCACGAAGCCTGGATCATCATCATGACGAGTTTTTCTAAAAGTAATATATGAAAAATGAACATTCTATTCACAATAAAACGATCAGATAAGGAACTAAACCCAGTGAGAACAGTTATAGTACATAGTACGATAAGTGAACTTTTCCCTTTAAAGAACAAACTTGTGTTTTACTTTGTTCAGAAGGTGTAAAAGGAGATAATTTAGAAATATTTTTAAGGGAACTTTATATGAAGTGTAGGTGTATCTGGAATATTGTTGGACCGACGTCAGAAGTAGTTATTCCTGAGGCATAGTGATTGTGGCCAAATGGTCAAATCGGAATACTACTACCATATCAAGTAAAATCGCCGGTTCATTATCTTCGTCGCCGGCGTTCACGCGCAGTGAAAATAGCATCCAAACGTATCTTCGAGAATCGCAACTGTGAGATAGAAGGTAACGTTTTTCGTGGATTACTGAAGAATGAATGAGGAAATAGGTGAAAAAATTACTAAATAAATAGTAGAGTCGCAGAAAATTTCAAATTCGCCGTGCTTTGTTGTTTTTAGCTCACGCATCCCAAGAAAAAAGTGTGCTGTCAAGGATAAAACGTAGCGTTTGAAGCTCGCACACATAAGAACCGTGTGAGAGCGGATGGAATAGCATGCATGGGATTGTTGGCAAGGTGTACAAATAGCAAAGTGAAGCAAACAAAAGCAAAGTGAAAAGGGAAAATTGTACAAGCTTCCGAAATGGGAATCGATGAAAAAAAAAAGAAAACAGCGTTGTAGCTGAAAGGGAAAAAAGTTCGAATAAGGTTTCTGGCTCATAGATCTATTTGGAGAAGACGTCGACCTAAAAACGGTGGTTATTTGAATGGAAATGTCATACGGTAGCATTTCAGCTTCAGTTTCAACACTGAAATCGAGAAATGAACAAAAAATAATGAAGTTACGAGAGTTCGTGAGATTGCGAGAAAACGATAGGAGAGTACAAAGAAACTAGAACTAGTAAAAAGACGTTGAATGCTGAAAGAAATTGGTAACACCGGATCGATATAGAGCTGTGCTGGAAGCGGCTCGTCGGCGCCGTGTTAGTGTCTCCGAGAAAGGTTTCAGCTAACATCGTCAGCGTCTTTTAATCGAATCGAATCCACTGCCGTTTTTCCCCTTATTTCCGCTGTTTCTCTATGTGTAAACAGCGGAAGGACAAGTAATCGCCGCCGCATCAGAAAAATCTGTGGCGGGCGGTCCCGAATATGTCCAAGAGACGGACGAGAATCGGCTGAAATCCCTCCGGGAAAACAGGACAGCTTTTAGTGGATGTTGAGTGAATTGAGTGCCGGAACGACTTGAGATGGACTAGCAATCATCCATCTTCAAACTTTTTTTTGAGTGAAGGAAAACTTTTACGGTCAATCATTCTAAAATAAAAACTGTATAAAACATAGATTCTGTAGTAGAAAATCGAATGACTGTGGAAACTATCAGTCGCTAAGTAAGTAGGAATAGAACAGTAGAAAACTATGCATTTTTACTGGAAGGCAGTGGTAAAACAGAGCACTGATGGTCAGGTACTGTAAAGCATGGTCCCAAATTGTACTGTACTGTACAGTACGATAAAGTTTCGAGCGCCATAATGCTAAGAAATTGAGGGTGGAGGCAGATCCACCTTCTCCAGACGAGGTCCGGTCCCATCGAAGCAGTGTCCAGCGTTTCCTCTAAGAACCAAGCGCTTGCTCGACATGAATCATTGGAACAGCTGAGGTGTCCTTGTTTCGATACAAGGACCGTCCGCAACATGAAACCACAGTCTGCTTTTAATTTTTTACCATATTTTTGCATCTCATATCAAAATATTTGCCTTTCTCTCTACTTCTCATTAATACCACTATCATCTACTGTAAAAGTGTAAGTTGTTGCTGCAACCAGCTTTTTTCAATATTTTATTATCTATTTATTTTCTGGATGTCATTACGAGAATATTCTGACAATAGCAAGGTAGTATGTATATACAGCATGGTTCTCTAAAATGATGCATATGTAGTGTAAGTCCTCCGCTTTAGTAGGAAAAAATACTAATTTGCTGGATTTTCGATCGCGCACCACAAAAAAGTTCTGATCATAAAAAAACCAATTATTAATAATTAAGTATGTACTGAACCAACTATGTAGACGTTTCAGAAGATGTTATTCAACGAAAAAAACAGAATGATGTAGACAAAATTAAGGTTATGCTAAAGAAAGGAGATGAATGAGGTTGTATCATCTTGACTTCCAGCAAGAACAGGTATCCAAAAAACAAGGAAGAAAAAACCTTAAAACCTTAGATTCTGCAGCCTATATGTAATCAAATAAGGAACAGTTTTGTACCACATTCTATGAAAAAGAGCTTTTACTGTGTTATACTGTAATACACATGCTGTTATATGTGTACACTAAGGAAACGACAAATCGTATTAATGAGGTCAATTTCATCCATAAATCCCTAGAACTGGAAAACTGATGTGAAGCGAGTGAAGTGAAAAGAACACTTGAAAACAATCCGCAAATGGAATTTTTCATATGAAAAAGCAGAAGTCGCTTAGGGAGAGAAGAGATTTTTTGTTGTTGAATAAACCAACGACGTTCTGTTTACTAGCTCAATCAACTGATAAGTGATCACTACTGACCTGATAAGGCGGAATTGTTGACTGATTGAAAGCTTGGCCCTTTGTTGTAAAATTAAACAGCAGCTATTCCTGGGGTTGCTGAATTACTTTTCTGTTTACTTTCTGTAACTTTTTGAGGAAGTTTGGTTTTGAACTCTGTTTTCGATTCCACCATGGCTTTTCCCATACATGTCTTTCTTAAGTGAAAATCAACAGAAAGTTAAGCTTATTCTGCAGCGCTCACCGAAAATTGTCTACTTCAGAAATTTGTTACGAAATACCGGCAGAAAGATGATTGGATCTAAGTAAAATGAAGCTCGCTCTCTGCCGGTCGAAGTCCGAAAGTGGCCAAATTTCGAAATTTTCGGGAAGAGGAATTGGGAAATGTTTGTGGGCTGCAAGAACTTTTTGCACTTTTTTGTAGGTCAAAGTACTTTAGATTTGACTGTTCTTAAGAAAAAATGGCGATGAGCGACTGCACAGTGAAAAGTTCAGGCCAAACCATAGTTGAGAATTAAGAAGCAGGTATTTATGTAGTATTGGACACAATATGTGTGATATAAACTACTTTATATTACAGTATGTCCCTTACACTGTAATATGTATCACATCTATTTTTCGAACTTCTCTGAACCTTGAAAAGGTCGAAATCGCAGATTTTAAGTCCTAAGGGCCGAATTCCGAAGCTTTTGAACGTTTGAAGGTAAAACATCGCATTAGAATTCCCATGAATCTCGCGAATTTTGGATGAGACCAGACTCCCACCCGAGAAAACACATCTACAACTAAAGAAAACTGGAAAATTCTGGACAAAACTTAAAAATGCAGCTCCAGTGGAGGTGCAACCGATGAACTCGAACGAACTCGACCTTGGGAATTCCGTGAAATTCTTCGAGGCTAATTGATCTTTTGAGAACAACTACACGGATGTTTGCTGTGTTCGAATGAGATCGTACTGCACTAACAATAGAACTGTATGCATAGTGTAAGAGCCCAACGCAAACGTACACACAAACATTGACAAAAGCTCCGCCTACTTGCGTGTAATGAACTGTAAACAGTTTAGATACCTGGCTGGACCTGGAACCAGATGAACATGGTTTGCCATAATTATGACCCGACCGTAAAGCTAAGATCTTTTCAACATGATGATGGTGGCGTTCAATCTCGCTCAGAAGCTCAAGAAATGAAAAAGAGGCTTTCTACTATCAGGTTGTGCTATGAAAATCTACAAAGTGTAGGAATAAATAAAATAGAAGGTCCCAAACAGAAAATTTCTACAAACGGCGTGCAGTC
This sequence comes from Necator americanus, assembly GCF_031761385.1. Lineage (NCBI taxonomy): Eukaryota > Metazoa > Nematoda > Chromadorea > Rhabditida > Ancylostomatidae > Necator > Necator americanus. The sequence goes on from NC_087374.1 coordinate 26,296,201, forward strand.
GACGAAGGTGGCTTGTTTGAACTGCGCCATATGTCAGCATATCAAAACATTATGAGTCATGCACGCATCATTTAGCGCGATCCAATGGGGCGTGGCCTGTGATTGTGGCACGGTTTCAATCGCTCGGAACGTCATGGATCATTGAAATGATGTGACATGAAAAATGAAGCATAGCCTTCATTGACAAATGGGAGAGGGCGAAGAAATAAGGACTTCCTCGAAACTCTATGAGAATCAGGCAAAAAACAAATTAGAGTGTGATTTTATGTGCTTGGACATCTATGGTTTGATTTGGTTTATTATTGTTACTATTTTTAGTTTCATTCACTTTAGTTTATCTATATTATGTTATCTATTTTATTTATTATTTAATTTTTAACATTTATTCAGTTATTACATATTATTGATTTGCTGTCTTTTGTCGAAGATTTGTATGATTTAAAAACAAAAAGCAATAAGTTTAAAAACCGACAAACTGATCAGTTCGTGAAATGTGGAAAGAGTTTCAGGTTGCTCCGCCCACTGCCGAAGAAAAGAGCTCTTATGACATCATGTAACTAAATATACGCACAGATAGCTTTCATTTTTCTTCACTCACTAAAAAGAGCAAAGAGAGTCACGGGAAAATATTGACACACCCCTCTAAGTCAATACTCGATGTCCTAACGGACAAAACAGGAGTTTTATAAATGGAGGTGAACTTATCTGAGTCTCCCGGATAGTTCCACGTAACTGCTTTGCCATGAACCAGAGGTTATATTAGATTCTTTTTAGATAAATGCGATTGTTTAATGCAGAAAATGTTGTACGGATCGATAATCGATTACTACCCCACTGACAATTATTATCGATTGGGCAGCAGCGCGAAGAAGCGTCAATCGATTGGTATCGATTGGTACACTTCGCACGGTGGAATATTTCTGCTTACATATTAACTCTCGAATCATTGCGAATCCATTATACAACAATTATAATTTTTATTATTATAATTTTTACATAACAAAGAGTGTACGATGTATGTATATATCGCATCGATAGGATAGTGAGGTGATTTTTAATGTTTTTTTAGTGCAGAAAGAAAGATACTGTACGCAACTCGACCCTTCAAGGAACAATTGAAAGATCTCTTTTAAAGTCCGGATTTATAGTGAGAAATTATCTCTTTCTTTTTTTTTGACAATTTTTTTGAGTAACGATTACTCGAGAAATTCGTAATATTTCCAGTTTTTGAAGGAAATGGATTATCAGCAAAATGGCGGCTGATTCACAAGGGGTCAAGAAATAAACAAATAAAACTATTTACTATTTTTCTCGTCTCCTTAATAGGTTCTGCATATTTTTCGTGCAATCATCACCACGACCAAAATTCATGCTAGAAATTCTACAGATTTCTCAAGAAAAGTCATATTATTTATTTTACTCCGCTCCTGAAGTTGAACTAATAAGGACCATAAAACCAGACTAGTAGCGGCAACGAGGTGTTATGGATGCTTTCAAGTTCTTACTCGCTCTAAATAGTCAAGCAAATACACATGCATATTTATGCGAACCAGTGTTATACGATATATATCATGAGAAAAAAATTCCTCTGCTTTAGTTCCCAAATTCAAAAATTCCCAACGAACTATTTCTGCAAATGTTCAATGTCACCAATTCGATAAGGCAATGCAATTCGAGGAAAAACGCTTCGATGAACTTTAGGGGAAACTTGTTCCGTCGAAATGTTTCAGATGATTCGAGCGCTTTCAGAACAAAAAATGGCTCCATTTTGTCTCGAGAAGAGTGTTTTCGAAAGTTCTCGAGTTCCGAGAAGAATTTATGCGTTGCAGAATGGATTCTTCGAACACATAGCCATTCAAAAAGGAAAGAAAAAATCAGAAGTAGACTGAACAGCTAGTTAATGTTATACGCGATTTAGAGTTTATTCATAGGGTTTCTGAAGAATTGCTTCCAGCTTCGCATTTTGAAGGGTACCAGTAGCCTGTTTTTCTGCACGGCTGATTTGATTTCTCACCATTAGACCATTTTTTCTAAAGGTCATGATTTTTGCTTAAAAAAACAAACTGTAGCTGATGAAAATTAATTAACGAGTTTCAATTAATTTTGAGAAAAATGTACAGCAAATCAAAATCTGCTACTGCGGCGCTATCAGTTAGAAAAGAAGAGAGAACAAAAAAGTATTAAGACAGAATGAAAGAAAAACTGGAAAGAAAGATGGTGGGAAGCTCAAAATTGAAGGAGACTACATTGAGAAATTGAAAAATATGTAACTATGTGAGAGGAACTGTGAGAAAGAAAATAAGAAGCGGTGGGAAAAATAAATTAGGAAAATTGAAACAACATTAAAGACGATATCAAATGAATTGTATCGAATGCGTCAGAATGGAGCGAAATATTCGAAAACATGTGGAAAACAAGTATGTGCTTCCCACCAACTTTTCCGTGTTTTTTCTTCGAAGGATTGAGTGGTAGCTCATGAATGATCGAATGGTAGCCATGTAATATCGAGTCAAGCCAAGTAGCCAAAGAAACAATAGTAGCTATTTTTGTGAAAATAAATTGATGTTGAAAAATGTACATTTCGTGCCCTCATAGGTACGTTTTTCTCTCCGTTTTTGTCGTAAACGAGTTCTACGACTGACTTTGCAAACTAAAAGTTAAAAAAAAAACTTAAAAAGGAAATTAAATTAGGAGAAAGAGTCAAGCTGAAATGAATATTTCGTAGTAGTTGAGCTGGAAATTTATTCGATAACTGCACTTCCAACGAAAATTCGTTAGATGTTGCGGTATGCGGCCAGAAGCGAGGAGGAAAGAGAACTTTTCTAACGAAGGTCATTTTGGAATCACAAGGGCATTGTGCAGAATTCATTTTCGATGTCGTAAATGGCCTGTTCGCACGGATGCGGCGATGACGCATTGTGCGGTCGGCGTCACTGAGGAACAAAAGCAGGCAGTGCACAAAATGGAAGAGACGCTGGAAAACCAGTTTTTAAAATGCGCATGAGTTATCACCACATCGGAACCATTATTGCGATGGCTTTGTGAGGAAAATTTTTTACCTTGTCGAAGTCTCTCGCGGTATTCTTATGCTGGTAAGGAAATGGCGGTCGGAAATTTCTGGGTAGCTTTTTCTGTGGTCCGCTGTAGGAAGAAGGATTGGGAAAACACGGTTCGCTTCCGGTCTTACCATGCCTTGACATTGTTGAAAGGTTGCGCTTTCCTCCACAGATTGATGACTTTTTGATTACGATCTACGAAAACGCACTTGTATACAAGAGCGACTTCAACAACAGATTTTGGATAGGAGTTGGTAAAAATTAATAAAAATAGAATTGACATAAAATTGGACTCTTTCCCGTCGTTGAGTGACGCTAACAAATGTTGGGTGTGCACTTTTACTGATTCGACTACGGAAACATGTGTTTCCCGCAGCGCGAGCACCGGCCCTCCGTGGTCTCTCAACTGTTATTTCACGAGCTTAACGGGGCAATAGGACCAACGCTCGAGCAAGGGTGATTTACTATCTCAAATATGAAAAATTTCCCACACGTTCCTCAGCAGACACTCCACTAAACTGATTTGCACATTTTATTTCCTGTACAATTCCACAACAACGAAAGAAAAAACGAAATCTTTCAAAAACTTTTACTCTTGTTTTCTTAAATGTGCCGATAAGTGCAGTGAGACTCAAATGTTATGTGGCGCCGTCTTGGATGTGACCCCATCATCCTTCGTTTGTCGTTCTTCCTAAGTGTTGTCATTTTTTCTACGGAAAAACGTTAGGGTGGTGCGAGAATCCAAAATCATTTTTACATCTAATGGAAACGATGTGAGGATGACTTTTGTGGAGTTCTTTAAGTTCACAGTGAGCTCATTATCAGCGAATTGAACTGGATTAATTATTTCTTGGAATCCTGTTTACATCTGCCTTGGAATAAAATGCCAGGTTATCATAATATCTTGAAATTTCGCGGGGACATTCGATTAATTAGTTAATTAATTAAAATTGTAGTAATAAAATACCAGCCTAGAATACTTTAATAATGTGGTTAATAAATTATAGTAGTATAAAAAAGAGTATTTGATAATTTTCATGTAGCGTGCCGTGTAAAGAAGTCTGATTGGCACCTGCTCTCGGTGGTCCTGCTTATCTCAAATGCAATCAGGCATTTCATTACATATACCCTCCGGGCATGTACGGGCTATATAACGTGCACAGTTATATGGTGGAAATTACCCAAATATTGCAGGAAAGCATTGCGTTTTGAAGCACACCGCGAAATCCCAAACCCAGTTCAATTTCGTAGAAAGAGCGTGAAATTTTCGGTGACACCTTTTTGTTTCGTTACGCTGCTGGACATTGTCGACCGAAGACTATGGAACAGTGACGAAAGGATGGATTCTGTGCGAACTCTTGCTGTAGACCGAGAAGGTTAGGCAAAGCTGTGCTCAAGCAGGACGCGCTTCGGCGATAATGCGGCAAACCGCGTCAAGCGATAATACCAGCCCGCCAATGAGGTCAAGAAGTTAAGTGATAATTTAGAAGAATTCTCAGTTATCTAAGGCTGAATTATTCTCAATAAGTATTGATTTCGTGATGTTTCCTGATGCTAAAAATTTCGCGCTTTGGTATTCGTGTTGCCAGGAACACGGTTCAAGGTTGATTCAAGGTAATATTCAAGAGATTTGTGATGGTTCAAGTGACCAGTGACAACCATCTAAATATTTTCCATTTCTATGAATTTTTAAACGTCGCAAAGCCCAAAGAGTATCTTGGCCAGACGAATGTCAACAAGGATGGCGCAACTCCCACTAATTCAAAATTATGGGGACAACAAACTTTTATGAGGGAATGACGACATTCATTCGTAAGAACTGAACTAGAGTGAGTTACATATATCCGGAATGAGGTTTATTATGTAAGCGAGGAGGGGGGAGGGGGAGTGGGGAGGGAAACGGGGAGAATGAGGGTTAAATGAACATGAAAGGAATGAAAGGAAATGAAATAAAGAAAGGCGTCCTTCGTGGGAATACTCCTCTGATTACAATTTAAAATAGATCAAAGTAAAGCAAAGTGTGATGAAGTGAGTTGGGTCGGTCAGTCCCTTAGGGATGTGGCTACGCATTCGACTTCAGTTCAGAATCCTTCAAGGTCTTAGTAACGTGCGACGTGCGACGCATAAAAGGTCTACAAAATGAATCGTGATTCCGGCCAATGGATAAAATCAATATTTTTATCCACTCAGTCGAATCTGCTACCAATTTACCGATTTCGAAAAGATGAGAGGCTTGGTTGGGTTAGTGCGGTTTAGTACCATCAACCGTAGAGTCGCAAGCGATCCTCTTATCGTCTTGGCTACACCCGCCCACGTCAGTACAGATTTTCGATTTTACTGAGATTTTAGACTGATTAAAACACTATGTCCGAAAAATAAAGTTAGTGTATTTGTCGTCACAGTTAGGTCTGGAGCATTAGCAGACGATCCTCTTACCAACGACGCTGCGCTGGCCCAGATCAAAACAATTTTTGAAAGGAATTCAAGTGTTATATCGAATGTAAGGAAACGAAACTGTGATGTAAGCAAACATCAGGATTGTTTCCGGACTCTTTTCCTAAAGTGAAATTCTTATGATGAGCTCTCAATGATGCTAAAATAATCTCTCAACTATCCACTTTCTATGATACTGGAACGAGTTTCATTCGAATTACCTGAATCAATACATTGTTATACGTAATTGAACAGGTAGAACTAGTCCCTGATTCAATAAATGTTAGAGGAAAAAGACAGCGCCTCGTCATTATATGCTTTCATATGAATGAAAATATACTCGACTGAAGGGAACAAGTTTTTCCCAGTGCACTCTGTGAACACCGTCCATTACGCCGGAGACTCTCCTTCTGAGATAAAATGATATAGGCATAAATGTTGTCACAAGAAGCACCTTTCAGCAGCATTAGAGCTATTACACAGGAAGTGGATATCGAAAGATGTTAAAGAATTTGAAGAAAAGAAATGAAAGAAGAAAAATGTGAAGTAATGCTACATTTCATTGCTACATTTTTAGGAAACACAAAGTTTCAATGAGTTCAGCCTATCATTCATGAGGAATATTATGAACATAAGCGAGTTATAAATTACATCAAACCTATATGTGGTATTTTTTTTTAAATGGATTCCTCTAATTCATTTAATTCCCATTGAGAAATAGTAATAAAATCTTTCAAAGCTTGCGGAAGTGTGTTTACAACTCTAACACCACGATACAGCTATGCACCCACGTGCAACTAGAAAAGCGCACTACTGTAAACCCACCAAAAGAGCTCGAAACGAGTAAATTCATAATTTATGGCCATTTCTTGGAATTCTCACTATTTCTGAGACATAATTGCAATTTATACAGTAATTGTAATTTGTATTTGTTGTAAATGTCGATTCGTAATTGGTTAATGAATGTATAATAATAATAATAATAATAATAATAATAATAATAATAATAATAATAATAATAATAATAATAATAATAATAATAATAATAATAATAATAATAATAATAATAATAATAATAATAATAATAATAATAATAATAATAATAATAATAATAATAATAATAATAATAATAATAATAATAATAATAATAATAATAATAATAATAATAATAATAATAATAATAATAATAATAATAATAATAATAATAATAATAACAATAATAATAATAATAATAATAATAATAATAATAATAAATAATCGATAGAGTTCTTAAGAGCTGCTGTAAGCCCGCCCAGAGAGCTCGAAACATGTACATTCATAATTTAGGGCATTTTTAAATCCTCAACACTCCTGAAAAAGTTTTTAAAGACATTTTATCTCACTATTTTGAAGACAACAACAGAAGCGCCTTCAAAATACCCACTCTAGTGGCTGCTCTTTTGTCTTTGGGGTGGATATCCAACAAATAACTCCGAAATAAGGAGGGCTCGAAAAGAAGATATCAAATAAGTTCATCCGGAAACACAAGATAACAATGGTCTAGTATTTAATGCCATAAAATTGTGATTAGATAAAAGAAAAGCTAAGCGTTAAAGTGTATGCCGAAGGAGCGTATATGGAAGCCACAAAGGACAATAACATCTGAAGTCACCATGGTAATACGCGGATATTTGTGCAACGAACGTGTAGAGTTGCGCGCGACCGACCTTGATTGTTATCTCAAATCGTTCTCACGGACTGTCTATATCTGTCACGAAATAATAACCTACGATTAACTTCTAGGATGACGTACTTGACAATCTTGCAAAGGTGATGCACTTTACGAAAATAAATTGAGTGGAAGAGCGAGAACTCTTTTGTTCCTCTTTAAACGAGCAAATTTCCATTGAAGACTTGAGATATGATGATAAATTTTTTGAGGAATCGGACCAAAAGCGCATACTATACTATCGCTACAAAATCCCGTATTTAACATAAATCCTCTCCCTTTCGAAAAGCTTGAAACTGATTTGGAGAGAGAAAACTTTTCCTTTCTTTAATCCTTAATCTTCGCAAATCTCCTGCTTAATCCTGATGCCATTAACATCTGAAAAATAGTAGTTTCTGAGCGGAAAAAAGAATTTCCTCATCTTTTATGAAGTTTTCTACCTCATATTCAATAAATTCCAGTTATTACAATATAATTTCCATTGAAAAAATAAAACATCAAACATATACATACATACAGACGTGATTAATTGTGAAGGACGACTTTTGACGGTTAAATGTTCCCCATAGGTGCGTTGGATACGGTTGCCTACGTAACAGAAACATCGATGTCTTTAGTTTAAAGTGCTTAGTCTATCGTTTCCCACGGTTTCCTCTTACAACAGCTTTCTACGCACGTCTAATTTAGCAAAACAGACGTCTATTTCTATTCTTCGAGAAGAAATTAAATAATGGAGGGGAAATATTGCCCGTGAAAAATTGGGAGCTGCCTAACTGCTCAGTCACCAGTATTCAAACGTGATGGCAATACTGACGACATTAACAGTAATAATTTGCAGTATTTGACCAGGCCCCCTCCTAAGAAAACAATAGATAAAATACTGTATTTAGCGAACTGTTGAGGATTAGGCCCCTGATTGGAAATGTCATTTACGGAATAAGACTAATTCCAGTACTACACCTATGACTTGCTTATCCGTACAACGCTTTTTATTATAACAGAAATTCGCCAGATCAATTATATTGAATGTTTAATGATTGCAAACTCCTGCACCGTTAATTTTCCGCGGAAGTATGTGGTTCTCAAGAAAAGCAGAAGAATATCACGAAGAAGTTATAAAACCACGAATTTATTACGTTAATTTATAGAAATACAAATTACGATGTAGGAACTCACAATTTAAACTGTCATCAAGAGCAAATCGTTCGCTTAGAAATGTTCCGAGCGGATTTTCCATAGGTTTTCTATACTAATGTATATCATTCTATTAACTTTAAATGTGGCACTTCCGTTAATTCCCGGAGAATGGAAATTTGCAATCCACACATGAGATGGGTTACCAAAATGTTCTAGATAACCTCCTGATTACGAGTATATTGAACATTTTCAGAAACAACAAACAGAAAGAACAGAAGTCTGTGCGAATCCTATGAACCCCTCTTCCTTTCACGGAGATACATATATCCGCGGGCCATGCCAATGACAGGATTGGAGAGGTGGGAAATTACATAAACGATAAATGTTTGTGAAATTTCTGCTGTTTTCAGTCCATACTTTCTCAAAACTAAATTCTGGAAGTATATTTGAAATCAGCGTCTCATTAGCTTTTGAAGGGTTTATTTCATAGTTTAGTTTTGTAAATTTCCAAGGATTCCGGCTCACTGCGACTGATTTGTGCGATGGAGACGGATTTTGGGACACAGCAGTGTTGTACTTATAACAATTAAAATACGACATCAACAAAAAATAAACGAACTCATTCAATGTCATTTTTTGAAAGCCTGAAAATGCCTGATGGGTCATATCGTATTCTGCGTCCCACTACTTCCTCTACTTTATTTTGCGTAACGAAGAAAATTGGCCTAACCCGTGTTCTCTTTTTTTTCACTATGCATAATATTTTATTAAAATAATATCTGTGCATCAGTACAAATGGATAAAACGCTAATGAAGTAAAGCTGGTTAATATTGGAATCCGTTATTGTAGTAGGTCCTCTCGCGAGCTTTCTTAGCATATTCGGCGGCAAGTCGTTGTTTCATGAGGCTGAGACCTGAAAAAAAAATCCGAACACTGTCTTTGGTCATTAAAATTGTGCGGTTATGTAGTTGTGGAAATAGTGAGGACATGCAAATGCATGTTTTCGGATGAAGGGACTTGGAAGATTCCTAGATTTTTTCAGTCCACTCGGCGAATGTGTTTCAAAGTTCTAAATTTTGTCGCCTTCCTAATGTTTGATCAGAAAACAAATTAGGGTAGTATGTGTTGTTAGTCCTTCGATTGTACATACCGCGTTACAACTAAAAAATTGTTCCAAGGGGTATTAACTAAATAAAGAACCGTTCAGATGGTGAGCAGAACTAAAATGCAAGTCTTCCAACGAGACGAATACTTACGAATGATTAATCTCGTTTCTGTAATGGGAAAAAGCCGAGGAATATCAAAATTAGGACAGTAGTATCACGAGTTAAATTTTCCTAAAAATCAACAGCGCATCATCGTAAGAAAAAAAAAACAGAGACGTCGCATCGCGAATTCTACCCAATTCGCAGGAAAAAATCCCAGGGTGATCGGCAGTTTTTCCACACGTTTTCGCCTAACGATTTTCTCTCTTTGAAGCGGTTTGTGCCACAAAAAGCACCTTATTTACGCATAGCGTATCACGAATAACTTCATAACACATGTACCGCTCATTTCGAAGAATTTTGCTACAGATTAATAAGGGAAGATGTGACGTAGCCGTTTTGGATGAATGGACATTCTTGACATTGTCCAATTAGTGGAATTAAAACTTAACATGATTAAAACTAACCAATTCCTCCATATATGAAAGTACTAATTGCCAGTACTACCAGCATAATGCCACCTCCTGCCAGCGCACTCAAATACGCCAGTCGTTCCTGATTACTGTAGCAACCACAATCGTTCTTGTATCTACACTCAGTAGTTGATCTGAAAACATCCGCACATCTCTAAAGCAATTTCCATTGGAAAACATGCAATATTACTTTGAATTATCCCGGAAATTTTTGAAATTTATTGACGCTAGCACTATACATACTACTGCACCACAGAATGTGACTACCATAGATAAATGGTATAAATAGCTCTGAAAGAAATCAATATATTGACCGGAACGAGTCCCACACACAGGCACCTTTCTTACCATTCTTCTCGCTCTCTTATACAAATAGTAGTGATTGGAGCTCAGTAGTATTTGTGATGCAAAAACAACTCCTGCAGTCCCAAAAGCTGCATAAAAAGCACCCTGAGATATCATGCATACAGTGAGAAAAACCAGGATAGATAGGAAACTACTGTTTCGCATACTTGTTCGCTGTCACTTTTCGGCATGGAATCACCACGACCGGTGATATTCCATAGAGCGATCATTGTCATCACCAATGCAGGATATTTGGTCAACGCGAACATGAAACGTTGATAGCCGAGAAAAGGATTTGCTCTGAGAGCCCGTGCATTGATCGTTTCCATGCTAAAAAAAACGTAACGGTGGTGAAATGGCAAGTTTCTTTCGTAAAATTGGGAGTTTTTAAAAAGAAAAGGACGGGTTTTCGCGCGTAGAAAAAACGATCGCGGTGTTTCAAGGAGAGTGGTTACCTCTGGATCAGATTTTTTTTGGAGTTTAGCTTGCCACGCAAATTGTTTGTGCATTTATCTACTTGAACTCAATTGAGAAAAAATCTGCGGGGAAAAAAGTGAAACGCATGGAACGAGAGGATTAAAATTCGGTTTGGTGTCTATTCAAAGACTCAATTACGGTGCACAGTAAATCATTTAGTGATTTTCGCCACCAAAAATACGGTACTGAAAAAATTCATTTTTCTGAAGAGTTATTTCAATATGTTAGTTTTTCTTCTTGTTTTTATTGTTGATCTCTAGAAAATAGGTTCATCATGAAAAACATCTTGCTAATCTGTGCCTGACATAGATCTCATAAGGACAGAAGCAGTTGGTATGCAAAAAAATTGATTGCGTTGAAATTTTTACTAAGCGAAAACTCGTCCGTATGGAAAAACAACAGTATTACTTATTAAGAAGAAACAGTCCTACTTAGAAAAACTTACTCGTCCGCTGAAGAGCGTTGACTTGAAACCGCCGATTCTTCCTGCATAGGCCTTCCACGTTCCACTATTTGAGCAGGAGATTGTCGTTGTGAGAGCGGATCCGTTGAATGTAGCGCAACCCTTGGTAATTGGTGTGGATTTTCACCAAAATATGACTCTTGGTGATCAATTGGCGATGTAGTCGGCATCGGAAGTCGATCAGTCATCAACTGATCAGGATAGAGAGTTGTTAGGTTCGCTGGTGCCGAAATTTTCCTTAATGTGACATATGCACCGTGAACTTTCAAACATATTCCGAAGATTTTCTGAGGATAAAGTCTTTTCCACATTTTCATATATTTCTTTGCTAGTTTTCAAAAACTATAGTTTCTCTAATTTCGCCGTGGATTTTCAAAGTTTTTTTTTCAAATAATGATAAAATAATAATAATATTGTAATAATAGAATAGGAAATTACGTAGAATATTTTCTAAAGACCTCCCTCGTTTCCTTCTTACCGCCACATTATTTTAAGACCACACGAACGTTTGTGAACAAACAGAAGCAGCAGTATTATTGCTGGAGGGATGTTGGGTGAAAATACCCGGTTGGCTACTTATCTTTTTTACACACAGATACCTATTAGAATTTTATAATTTCCTAATAATCCGTCGATGTAGTTGTCATGAGTGTCCGTCACAGTGGTCCATCTTTTTGGGAGAGTTACGATCCTCTGGACCCAGAAAAGGAGTGACAACTACCCTTAACGGCATGCGGTTGCCTTGAGGAAGGAAACATTGGCGTTGGCGATCCGATCGTCGAGCAGGAGCTGCCACCATAGCATTGACCGCGAGAACTACGCGGTTGTGTTTAGAATGTGGCAACAGAAAGAGAAATTTCCCTCGTTGAAGCTCCGGAACCAGTTGTTGACGGAAGTGTGGACACTGGTCTTTTCGTAGAACTCCTCGTTGATGTCAGCGGCCGCTTTACGTGCCGTAGGACACTACTTCCACTCGTAGAAGAAGAGCGCTCGGAATCAAGGTAATTCCATTTGCATTACAACCGTAGCACCACAGGAACGCGGTGCTATTTCATACCTTTGGCTTTCACAACTGAATATAGCGGGGTCATAGCGACACGAAGGGCGGTGCAGCTGCGCCAACTGCAGCAAGAAATGGTGTCAGCAATGGTTTCCACTCTATATTCTAACCGCTCTGCTCCGCCGCAGCGCTTCGTACCAACTGCACCGTATTTCATGTCGTTTTAACCTTACCATAGCTTTTATTTGAGTCCTTAGAAAAAATATGTGTTTTAGCTTCCAAACGTCATTTTTTTCAAAGTGTAAAAAAATAGTTACCCAACCTAATAGAAGAGAAAGAGACCAAAAGCCGAAAACAGGAGTTAGGTTTATGGTTTGCTGACCAACCTGCTGGTTTGGTTGGAAATGGGTTGCCGATTGAAAATATCCGAAAGAGGAAACTCTTCCGGGCGTCGTGTACTCAAATGATCAGGAAACCAATATGGACCGACGGTGTTATGTGCGTTAGGAGCAACACCAAGAGCACGAGCGCCAATGTATGGTGATGAGTCTAGAGTCCGAACGCGATGACGTTGATAGATAGGAGATTCGGAAGAGGCTAAACTTTGCAATTAAGTCCTGATTTAAACTTCCTGCCCATTTCTCAGCTAACGTACTACTTATGTCCCGAATAGGGGGCGTATCCCGTATTATTGCTCGTGGAAGTCGTACAGGTGTCGCCAACACGAACTCTGGGAATGACATACTCCTAAAATTTCGAACGTGAAAATCTCCAGGTGAGTCTTATGAGGACAAATTTAACTCACTGGTGCATGACATTTCCATTTGTGATAGTGGGTCGTTCGATTCCCATGGAGTCAGTTTTCCGCTGAAAAAAGCACTTTGGAAGAAATGATTTATTAGTGTTCGCGACATAAGAACCTTTCTTCTCTTTTATGGTGAACTGTTGTTGTATATAAATAAAAAGAAAGTAAAATAGAGTGAATTCGCGTTTCACTTCCTTTTTTATTTTATTATTTTATCATTTTATTATTTTTTATTGATTTTTCTAATGCAAAATTTTTGACCTTTATTGGATAATATATTGAGATGTATTCAAGTGAAAATCTGAAATGTGTCTATCAGAAATATTTCTTCAAAATTTCAAAGTGTGAGTAGTTGTTCCTCCTGCTTTTCTAAAACACAACAATTACGCTTTTCGTTATGACTAACCTTCGTATTTTTAGGAGACACTAAGACGTCACAGACTAACAGTCAGTTACTCACATCTGTTTCACGACTACGCGATAATGTGCGGCCTCCGCCAAAATTGTCTAAATGTTTGGGTCATCTGACGCATTTTTTTTTATCTGTAGCTATTGGGCGTTTAGGGCATGACTCATGCGATACAAATAAGATTACCGTCCCCTGCTTTTAGTAAATAATAGAAGAATCAATGCGGCAAACATGGAAAGAAAACATTGCAAAAAAAGTCATTTATATCAGATTTTATTATAAAAAAAAAACCTGAACAACAGTAACAGGTGTGACATAAGAATATCTTCAAGAATATCATGCATAAATTGTGTTCAAATAAAATTAAGTTGAGTTTTCCAACACCTTAGAAATGTGAACAGAATAATAAGGAAAAAAAATGAAAAGTAGAAAAATTATTTGTTAATTTTTTATTTTTTTAAAAAAAAAAAAAAAAAAAAAATCGTAAACTTTCTAGCGGGGTTTAAGAACTCGATTCGATAAAGAATACGATTTCATATTGTGTACGTACAGATTTTTTTTGAGGCAGTTGTGGAGATTTATTAATACTTAGGAGATATAAACTACAAGCAATAGCTAAAAATTTGTAAACGAAGGTGAAAAATAAGGAGATAAACTAGAAGACACTTATCAGGGTTAAAAGGTCTGACTAGTGAAGATAACTGTCACCTCTGCAGTACTGTAGTATTATTAGTGTGGTGCAGTCGGTTAGGGGTCCGTTGTTCCCACACGGTCGAGGATTCGAAACCGCCTTAGAGCAAACCAAGTCTTACATCCCTCCATGGTCGATAACTTGGTACTAGACTTGTCTGGGAGGATAAAAACACTGCCTAAGTTGTCGGTTGGCCCCGCAAGTCATTATATAGGCCATTTACACGTTCGTAAACCTCAACGATTATGAATTCCAGTAAAACGCGCTGGCGCATCCAAGTGGATTGATACGCCAGTGACTTTTCCCCTCATCCTTTATCCTTTATCCTTTATCCTTATTAGTGTTGGTTTCTGCATAAAGAGGACCAGGTACAAAAAGACTTGTTTAGGATCTCTAGGATGCTTTGAAATTTGATCAGTACCAGAAGTATCTGCTTATAGAAGTTTCGTACAATCCAACAACATTACTACGCCATTCAAATTATACTTTGGACCAGCTGATAGTCAATTAAATCTTAAGTTTACCACCTCTTGTTCTGTTTACTTAAGGAATACATGAGGAGGAATGCATCAGTGCATGATAGCGTTTCCTCTGATAAGTTACCCTAGTTAGTAATCATATTTATTCCATATTTACTTACTTATTTGAAAACATCCATAAGCGTGTCCCATAATAAAAACAGGAAAAAACAGAGCTCACTAGAATAAACAGAATTCCGCCTAAATTCCATCAAGCGAAATTGGCCTCTTTATTGGCTATTTGCGTATCTTTGCTCCCACTTTGGATTTTCTCTTCTCTGGTATTCTCAAAAGTTAGTGTTCTGGAAAATGCTGAAAAGTAATCAGACAATCAAGGCCACTCCCTACAGGAAGAAACCCTAACAACTGGTAGATGCAGTGTGCGAAAAACACCCAAAACGCATCGAAGTTTCGTTGCCTGGCGAGAACGCGAGACGCGGCAATTCCTGGAGGGCCGTGCCCACCCTCCCTATAACTCGGACCTTACCCATGCGTCTCACCTGTTCCAGGGTCTGAAGCAACTCTGCACTAAAAGCTCCGCACGAAGCCTGCACGAAAAAAAAAACTTTGAAAGTGCGTGATGACCTCGAAGATATTCTGGACGATTTTAAATGTCGCAACTCCCCCTTTCCTCTTTTGGTGATTACATAGGCGATCCTTGATTTTCAATAATGAATTAAAAAATTTCCAAGAGAATCTTTCAAAGATGGGTGAAAGGATGCATAAAGAAATAAAATTAAATTGTGTGGCGGGTTGACATGTGATTCTCCTGCAACAGAAGCTGAGAAATCCTCACGCGAGGCCCTTTACCTAAGCTCGGAACATTCGGAAGTAGAAAAATGCATAATATGCATGAATATACGTAAGAAAATATTTTCTTTTAAAAGGAAACGATAGACGTTTGAACAAAAGGACGAATATTAGGAACTATGGGACTGTTCAGAGGACTACGATCAGGACGTCATAATCAAAGCTGTATTAGACAGTAAAAATCATTGTTAAACGTCCATCAGCCTTAACATGGCAACAATAAAGGCTATCAGATAACTTTTTTGGTATTCTAGACAATTCTGCACTAAGGTCGCAGTTTTTTGCCTACATTAATGGGCTTTGTAATGGATCAAACATGTATAATGCAACTAAGTAGAAATGTGATCAAACTGATTTCTTGAAAATTGATTTAGGGAGCATCCGTGTGAATTTGATGCTATATTCTTGCTTAACCGTGGAACTACAGACGTACAAAATTGTTTTCAACTGTACGTTGAACGCAATCAAGGGCAACAACACTGTTCGAACATATGTTTGTATAGGCGACGGGGTCTTATCTTTGCGGTAGTAACGCTAGAAGTAGTGTTATCCTAATATATGAGTAAATGTTCTGTTCGGCAAGAGAAAATAGATGTCTATGAATACTGAACACTTTCAGGATGACATATGAACATATTTGCCGGCATTTATGTTCACGGCGATGACCGCAATGCGTCCGCAGTAACTCGCGCACTTCCTCTACCTGGCAAACACCGTCCAGCCGCGAACGCTCCTTTTCTCGGAATGGCATAAATATCGATCCATATACCAATATGTTATGTATAAAATCTTGATTCTTTCTCGATTCTCTCTTTAGCTACCGCGTTTATTGTTATCACGTCTTTCGTGATTCTTTCAAGTATCAGATGTTTTAAACCGTTCAAAATGCTGATCAGATCCTGCCCAAGAGCACAGACTCATCATATCAAGTGCATTTTTCTGAAATTTAATTCTTAAACTTTTCCTCTTCTTCTTAACTTTCCTTACATGCTTTCATTCTCATTCAATTCAATCGAAAACTGTTTCAAGGTCAGTGTTAAGTAGAGTAAAATGGAGATAAAATCCATCTAGTGTGCTACGCAACCTGATAAGAAGAAAAAAAAGCGCTATTTTTCTCTTTATCTGTTTAATGTGCTCCCGTTCAGAGCTCATAGTCACTGGTGATTGAAAGAGTTGAAAGAGTTGTGTCCGAGAAAATATTTCTCAAGAATAACGAGAATTCAATGGACTGAAATATGAACTCACCATGTTAAAGCTGGTATCGATCCACGACGAACCGTACTATCGTTATCGATGGGCGGGTGTTGGGCGCTTTCCACACCTTTAGATAAGGCGAGTTTTATGGATGAAATGTTTGCAAATGGAATGTGATTTGAAACTATTTGAACGCTAATTCCAAAACTTGACGTAAATAAAAATTTTCTCGTCTTGAAAACAATGTAGTACTTTACGGTTTCGCAATCGAATCAGAACAGCAAATTATTTGCTTTGTCTTGGTATTGATTAACTATGTTAAACTATCCTGGAGGGAAACTCCAAGTTCGCACCCAGACAAGAAAAACAAGAAACAACTTTGAGAAGCTAGATGATAAATGTTTTTCTTGTTTTTTTTTCCCCTACAATTTGTGACGGACGTGTGTGTTGTCCGTGATATACAATAGTTTTTTTTAGCGTTTCAGTTGTTTGTTTGTTCATATGTTTTCTTTCTAAAGGAAGATCCAGGGAGATTCTCAAACGTGATGGTAGGAATGGGAAGAAATGTAGTATGTAGCTGTCGCCAGACCTCCTTAAAAGTCTGTACTTTTGAAGGAGTACCCAGAGTCATCATTTTGAGTACAACCTCCATAAAAACCCATCCGACAAGGTAAACTACGCTCCTTTACAAAATGAGAAAAATTACCGCGAACGCTAAACCTACCGAAATTATTGGGCTATTGTATAACTACCCGTAGTTTTTAAGCATCATTACGCATTATTAGCATTATTTAATGCGAAAAACATGCAAAACCAAAAAGAACATGCTTATATGATTATGCTGGAGCGTAGTCACCAGCCGAGTTGTATATACAAGGTTCGTGGTGGTCCTGCTTTCAATGAACACAATCAGGCATTTGAGCATATGTCTTAGGAGATTACGGGCCATATAACTCGTGTGCTGCTATAGCAAAAGGTTTCCAGATATTGCAAAAGGTGCGATCGTCCAGTACCATACCAAAACTCATTCCCTGATGGGTCGAATGCATGAGGTAAAAATGGAATCTTCGACAACACACATCCATCTCACAACGTTGAACTGGTACATAGGTTGCTGTCAAGTGAACTTCAACAAACCGCTCTGTCCAGACCGCATCTGTATACACCGTTTGCTGCATTGCTGGAAACGAACGAAAAGGGATCGCGCCATCATCAATATCAACAACTGCAGCATCTACTGCTGCGATGCTGATAAAAGAAAAGTAGGAGGCTGCGCAACAGTTGTGAGGAACAATACAACAATTTGAGGAAGGAGTTTGGATTAACGTCGTCTAGAAACGCCTTTGTACGATTGCAGAATCGCAGAGAACACAATCTCTGGATCTTAAGCGCTCATGATCCTACAAAAACCACTGAGGACTACAAGAAGGACGCGTTTTATGATGAACTCAACACGTTGATATCCAAGATACCAGCCAGCAGCAGCTAGCAGCCAGGCGGTAACTGTCGGAATTGATGCGAAGGCAAAGATTGGTCTTAAACAACAATCCGATGTGCTTGGAAAATAGCACAAATGACACTATCCCACGAAGCGAACATCGGATAACATCGGAAGTCGTGTGGTAGATCTTTGGAAGCAGACGTAACTCATCATTACATCCACGTTCAAAAGGAATCACCGACGGCATCAGCTTACGCGGCAAGAGACAACCCTGTTAACGCCAGAAAAGCAGCGAAAGCGGAAGATGCCGACTCTCAAGGCTCAGCTCGATCACGTTAAAGGCATCACTCCAGGAATCTGAGGTGGTACGGATTTCAGGTGGAGTATTCGTATACGGGATGGGAGACTATGGAGAGGGGGGTAATTTCGTCCATTTCTTGCTAATTGCCTTAAAAAACGGCCCGGAAGATACCTCTTCAGGCGTACTGGCGCACTATTTTCTACAGGGAGTTCGATTGGAGCGCCCCAGCCTTGCGCGGAGCCGCATCTTTCGGGCTGTTTTTTACGGCAATTAGGAAGAAATGGACGGAATCACCTCCCTCTCCATAGTCTCCCATCCCGTATACGAATACTCCACCTGAAATGTGCACCACCTCAAATTCGTGGGGTGATGCCTTTAAGAACAAAGAACATACTTTGCGAGAAGTTCAGAAAATGAAACTCTGTGGGACGCTAAAATAGATTCCGAGCACCGCGTTGTCAGCCTGATGGTGCGGCTCCAGAAGAGAAGCCGTGGAGCTCAACATCAACCAAAGCTCTACTTGGCAAGTCTGAAAAACGATGAATGCGGAAAAAAGTTCCGCCAACGTTTGTCAATCAGTATTGGAGTACGAACCGAGGATAGAGTGGTTGACGCTGGCTTTTCACTTAATGCATTCAGGATGCTGCAAAGAAAACGCTACGGGTTTCAGAGCAGCCCTCGCATCCGCTGAGACAAGATCCACGTACATGTCGGTTGTGAATACCTTCTAGTACTGGTGGGTACAGCCAATAGGAACACCTAAGAAGGAGATTGCGTCGTTAGCTAAAATGTGATTGTGAGAACGAATTGACGTAAAGGCGAGGGAGTCTCAAAAGGTGAGCACAGGGGAAAAAACAGAGAACACCAATCCTGCCAAGGGGAGGGGTAACTCTGTCCATTCGGAGGATACATTTTAACACCTTGCCTAACTAGCAACCACCATGAGCCCCTGAAGTCGTGCACGTGTTACGACCGATATAGACAGCGGTCTCCAAAGAGCCAAGACTGAGCCGGACTTTCTTTTCTGTATCCAGAAAAATGAATAATGGAAAATGAGGCAGAAATGATGAAATTGGGGCAGAAATGCTGAAATCTGTTCCCCCTTCTGAGATCCGTGAGATGACAGATGGATATCATCCGTTCAATATGGATCTAGGTAGGTGGAGAGGACGGAGAGACGCTATTACAATTTCTCTCCACAAGACGCTAATCGTCACGAATAGTTGTAACTATCGAGGAATTCCTTCGCTGCGTGTTATGATCAAGGTTTTGAAGTAATTTTCGTAGACCCACTTATTAAACATTCCAAATAAATAACGCGAAACGAGCAAGCTGGGTTTCGTCTTACCCAAGTGCTTTGCCCCAATCAACTCTCAGGAAAATTCGTACGCGGAATTAACCACATGAATAGAAGAACAGCTGCGCAGAAAAATGGGGTGATATTTAATCGCGGATGTCGGTATATCATATATAGTGTCTTCAGATGAATTATCTTCATTATGGTTATTGGCTCCTTCTTGCAATATGGACGGTAAAATCGTGTGAGCAAAACTTCCTCCTTGCATGCACTGATCACACTCTTTGCATTTGCCAAGAACTTTTATACTTTTTAAAGTAATCAATAGAGTTTTGAAAAACTCTTAAGGGGGAATCTTTCTAAATTTGATCATTGAGTATTTTTCAAGCTTGCTTTCACTTACTAGGACCTACATATGTTGGAAAAACCGTGTTATCAGCGCGAAAGGCAAAGTTTGTGGCTGTGTTGGTAGTTATACGAACTACTTATATAACATTGCAATAAATCGATAAAGCACATTCAGTGTCACACAACGTATAAGTGATTTGAATGCATATTTTTTGGATTCCTTTCAGTTTTCTCTCTTGAACGATTACCGAAACACTGACAGAGGTAGTGTGAGTCTTAAAGGTCTAAACGTAAAAGTTTTCCAAACAACCCCTATTTAGGGCTCCGAGGCCGGCAGAAAAGCAGAAAGATCAAGCTTATGAAGGTTTTATCTGAAAAAATCGCAGGCACATTTATAGAAAGCATAGACAGCGTAGACAGTATAGTACAAGTATGCAAACAAAGTAGTTTCACGACTGTATCAGGCTTGAGAATAAAGAACAACGGTTTTTTGAAGAATGATTATTAGTTCTCTGAAAAAGCAGTGAATTGGTCGAATGTGCTTCCAGATTCCATGTGTAGGGCACTATACAATACCAATCCTGTTGTAGTAGATGATGACCAACCGATGAACGAGAAATGTTGTAAGGTATTTTATTGAAAGAAATTTTCTTTCTACCACTAAGTTTCACATTTTGCTCAAACTTTCGCTCACAAAGCCCCCTGAGGTTGGTTATTTATTTGCTAAATTTCAATAAAAAGGATAAGCATTGTGATACATGAAACGTGACTTACTGCAATGTAGAGCCCAATGGCCGAAGTTAAAACATATGAAAATAAAAATTGAAAGGTCAGATTTTGTTAAAACAATTCCGTTCTCAAGAAGCTCTAACCGTCGCACTAATTGCTGAAGTTGCACTTCATTGCATACGCCTCCCAACTTCTTATGAAATTCGTGAAAATACTAAAAACTAAGAAGGGATAATAGGGCTGCACAAACGTAGTTCTTTACTCCTAATAGAAGGATAAAGAAGTTGAATTTAAATTGAAATTCGTTTTACTTCCATTGATTAAAACATGCTAGTGAATAAGTTGAGAGAAACACCAAACAAAATTTTCTTTATTAAGATGTTGAAATTTTCCCAATTCCTACCATCCACGTTTCACAGCTTGTTTTTGTTTTTAGAGAAATGGTTCAAACAAAAAGCGTGTGGAAGGCAACGAATGGCTCTTGGTGTAGTAGTCTGAGTGTCGACGGGAACAAATCAAAGACAAATTCAAAATAAAATCTTAAGTGGTGTAATCTGTAAAAACGTTCTAGTGAGAACTCCTATCCAAGAATCCAAGAAAATCGTAAGAATTTTTCATTTTGCAAAAGTTGTAGGTCACAAACATCATATCTATTTTCATTCTTAAAGTGCGCGGTACACTAACTGGAGAGAAGTATATAGCGTGCGTTTCAATGAAAAAGGAACGGATTTGATTCCACTCAGAAACGCCTGACTCTCACAGGGAGAAAAAAACGAACGAGAAATATCCCCAAGAAGGAAAAGTGGATTATTACAGTCTCTCTAGAAGTTCCATCTCCACAAGTGAGGCAGCATGAATTAATGAGAAGTTCTGACCAAACGGATGATACGCGGCCGGTTATTTGCTCCATCGCGTCGATAATCTCCGTAATGGATTGCCATGTCTCTGCTTTTCCGCGATGTCCGACGTGAGTTTTGCTAGCCTGGTAGTTCAGCTGTTCATGCTCTCCGCACTTCATATTTCATTCCATCTATCAAAACCACCATCAGCAGAATCCTTCGCTCTGTATAGTATGTAGAAGGGCCCAAAGACACGCTTACCGCTATCCTGAGATGCCTAGTCTCCCTCCGGAACGAGTCAACCACTCTAGACCGTTCCAGAACTACTTGGACTAGACTACTTAGGACCACTCTACTACAGAGATCAGCTCCACTCTCAGGCCAAGATTTGGATCTGTTTCTTCACCTGCATGACAACCCGCGCTGTACATCTCGGGTAAGTCCACAATAATACTCCACTCGAGTTTTTACTCGCCTTTCTTCGCTTCATTGCTCACAGAGGTACTCCGGACCTCATCATCAGCGACAATGCAACCACTTTCTGTTCAGCCAACGACTCCCTACAAAGCACCATCTATAACCGCAAAGCCGCAGAGAAGATATCCGCTCAACTCGCCAATCGCAAGATTGAACGGAGGTTCATTACTCCTCTTTTCCATGAAAAGGAGGATTTTATGAACGTTAAGTCGGTCTCTTCAAGTCCGCATTCATGAATGTCATCAAACATACCCCATTACCACTTTCACAATTTCAGACGTTGGTTGCAGAAATTGAAACAGTACTCAATTCCAGATCACTTTTTTTTTATCCATCAGCGATACATCATCTTCACCACACGTCGAGCGATAGATTTTGTCTCAGCGCAAGTGGAACTCCAGTTACCATCTCCAAACCGCAATTCTCTCTATATCCCTCCAAATCGCCTTTCGGAATGGTACAAGAAGACACTCGTTGTATTGAACAACTTTTGGGACATGTGGTACAAGGACTACTTATCCGCAATATCCTCACGCCACCTACAACGCATCCACCAAGGAAGGTCAAGTCCACTCATTCCTTCAGTAGGATACGTTGTTCTCATTGCCAATATTCCACGTGGACAATGGCTTTTAGCCATCATAACCACTATCCACCGCAGTAAAACCAATATATCCAGATCAGCCACTGTCCCCATTGCAAATGGTCATGCGTTGCAGAGATCGATCAATTAACTACATCCATTGGAGATTTCTGTAAAGAAAGACCCACGACCGAAAAAGGAGCCAACAACTGCAACCTTCTCGGGTCCAACCTCCACGAGCAGCCGAACGGGTACGATTTGCACTTGATACGAAGAGAGCGTGAGTACTTACTTGTTTTCAGTATTTTGTGTTTTTTGCGTTCTCGTTTGATGCTTTTTACCTCTTTAGTTTGATGTCTTTTTTGCTTTCGGTGCCCTGTCCATTTACATCCCACTTGGCTCCACCTTGCACACCACTTTTATTATTTCTGGTTATTTATTCTGTTTACCACTTATTTCCACGGTTTACCACTCACTTCCACATTTAGCATTTATTTCCACGTTAACCACTCGATTTCAACTTTACTTTACCATTTCCCACCTTATCCGCACCTTACCGCATCCTTCCGCACCTTACCGCATCGATCCACATCGTATTTTGCACACTCATACCCTTTCGTTGAGTGTACAGCCAATTCTTACTTGCCCTTGAGTTTCTGCTATCCAATCCACCTTCTCCATCTAGGACCAGTATTACTGTAGTTAGCGTACCCATGTCCACATAGGTTACGAAATCCATCTCACTTTTTTCGCGTCGTCTCTGCAGCCGCACGTATGTCCCTTTTTGCCTTTTCTTTTGCCCTTTTTCTATCCTTTCTTGTCGTGCTTGTGTTCGCCATCTTCTCTGCCTCATAACCACTTATCCTAGCACCTTCACCACTCCCCCTTTGCAGATATTTCGTTTAATCTCTTAGGTTTCACCCTTTTCTTCTTTTTGTTGCGCCTTTTGCACGTTACGTTTTTACCTCTTATTATAGTCTTTAATGGTTTTTACTTATTTCTTTTCCACATAATAGTGTGAGTTTATCTTTGTTTTCTTTAGTAGAATACCTATTACTGCCTTTTTGTAGTTTTAACATTGATTCTTTGAAGATCTAGCCTTCTTGCTTATCCCTTTGCTCCCTTACTTAGAAGTTATTGTTTTAATCTTACCTTTATTCTCCTTTCTAATCGCCATTTGTTTGTTTGTTAGTTTTATAGAGTGCCACGCAGTTCTTGAGTCGTGACCTGTCACTCAGACGGATGAACTCAGGTTAGCTACGTGGTACTTAGCCATCTTCACGCTTAGGTGCTACCGTTTATCCCTTTACACTTATCCATCCTATTCATCATTCCTGCTAATTTACTAACTATTTATGGACAAACGTCAGCTAACTACGGGCACATCCGCGCAAGCACGAGGACACGTAAGTTCCTTTTCTGGTTCTAAATTTTTCTTCTTCTTCTGTGCAGTCTCGAATACCCTCTAAACCACGTCAGGAAGCACACGATACGTCTTCCGCGCCCATGGACGTAGATCTGCAGCTGCAGCCCACGTTTGCCAACATGGACGCACGCCTCCTCTTGTCGTGCATCGAATCAGCCGCCGCTGCAGATCCATATCCATCCCTTCGTGAAGAACCACCCACGCACAGATCTCAAGCGCACCACTTACCATCCGAAGAACCACTATCTGAGGAAATCCCTCCACCAACCACAGTCCACCGCCTACTACAATCTATCGAAGCTTGCCACGCATATGCGACATGCAACTTCGAACCCTTGGATACGCTCGCCATGGACCAGGAGGCGCAGCACAATAGTCTTGCCGTGGAGCAACGTTGTGCCTTACACCTCGCGTAGACTCTATCCTTCGCCATCCATCTTAATCACACCTTTAGCCTCTCCCAATTGGCCGCATGTGACATCTGTATGGTAGAAGCCTTCATTCGCAACGACTACTGCATCAAAATACGCGTTGATGATCGTCGAGGAAGCCACCATTCCCACACCACCTCAGCTCCTTTATCCATCTCTACAAGGTCTCCCTATTGTCACCATAGCCCAGAGCTACCGAAGAATCCACGAAGCCACTACCAGACTAGCAAAACTCACGTCAGACATCGCGGATAAACCAGAGACATGGCAATCCATTACGCAGATTATCGACGCGATGGAGCAAATAACCACGGCGCATGCCAACGTCCATGCTCACCGCTACGTCATCGACCAGAACATCACCACAGCCATCAACACCACTCCAGATAGAATTGCATCCTTCGTAGACCATCTCCACCAATTCTACATATCTCTTTCACGAATAGAACATCTTTTTCAGGCAGCCACTGCAGCATGCGTAGAAGCATGTACCATCTTACACCATCTTTTCACCCGCCTGCGTCGTAATCGTGCCTCCTCTTCTCGTAGCTCCGCCCACCGCACCGACCACTTCAAGCACAAGCGTATCCACAGCATCCGCTCCGACTACCACTCACTCCACCTTAACCACTTCAAGGAAATCACCATCTTCATCCACGATAGACACCATCCATATTTCATCCACGTCATCAGGTCCATCGCTCAAACGCCACAAGGCCCACGACAAACCATCTATGCCACCACCGGCCACCAAGTCAGAAGCCACCACTCGACCAGACATGTCCGCCGCCGATCATCACCACTCCATATCGTCTGCCAGCACTTCACGCTCACGCAGACGACCACCACGAGAGCAGTCCAACTGTTTCCTTTGCAACGATGAACACTAAACATCTGGCTGTCAGCGTTACACTAGTCTCTGCGAACGCTGCATGCGCATAGCTGGACAAGGCAGCTGCCTCAGATGACTATATCTCTACACACCAGGCGAATGTCGCAGAGAGAGACCATGCGGAATCTGTTCCTCTAATTGGCACCACCCGGCCGTCTGTCCTGAAAACGTCATTGTAGTCGACGATGTCACGGGAGATCTTCGACTATTCTTCAACCAGATGGTCACCTTATCCCAGAGGAACTATGACACCAGGTACTCCAGACGCCGCGGACACTCCACATCATCCAACTATTAACCGCTTTACCACATACTACACCATCTTACCGTACCACAATTACATACTATCTTACCAGCACATACTCTATCACGCTACATCATTGCACCACAAACCACATGTACCACTTTACCATCTGTAGTCGACCACTACATGGCAACGTTCACTTTACCATCTTATCACGACATTGCTTAACCATCCTTGCCACCACAACTACCACTACCACAGTTGTACGGTTCCCGGCTATTACTTGGCCCTTTGGGGTTCCACTTGTGACCAATACCTCCATCTTCCCCTTAGCGGTCCTTTTCGGCTGCCCCCAGTGTCGTGCCCGCCACGACTTTCTCAGCCAGCCGACACCCTTTCTCACGCGCCGCGCGGGGAACATTGCCATTTGCAATGCATTGCGGTAACGCTCCCACGCCGCCGCATAAGGGCTGGCTCCGAGTACTCGGAGTTCCAGTTCTTTCCTTTTCGCCGTCTTTATGGTGTCGTGTTTTATGCTCATGTTTTTGTGCATTGACATGTAGTGTCGTTATAAGGATAAACCACATATATAAACCACATCTACCGCAATATAACCACAGGGGAATAGGGGGGTTCAGGGGGCAGCCCCGAGGCCCCGAAAGGGGAATCGGGGCAGAGGGATTGTGCTCTTCGTGGGCACGAGCCCGCAGGGTTCGGATGGACTAGGTTGCCAACAGGTGGCTAGCCCAGCGCAGGCCAATCCAGATCCGTGCAGTCGGCCCCGGGTCCTACCACCAATGCTCGCCTCTCCTACTCGGAGGGGACCCGAGGCACGACAAGTTTCTTTCGCTCTTACTGTTAGCAGCTTATGCGAGCGCATCATGCGCACTTCTAGAATTTTCGACTCCGGTTTCTTTATCTGTTGAATAAAAATAGGTCCGAAACGAAGAAGGTAACAGACATTGCAATTACGTAAATAAGTTGCAGTACATTGTTTTTGTTGTATGAAGAATTTTTGAGCAAACCGTTCTAAACAGAGAGATCGTAGTTGCTACAGAAACTCACTTGTATATTGTTGAGTTAGTTAGTTAGTAGTTAGTAAGTTACCTGAAGCGCGAAGCAACTCCTTTCAAAGTGGAGTTGCTCTCAAGTTCCTCTCAAGGCGCCGTAGGGCTAGAATTAAAATGAATTATGAATCAAGATCAAAATATTGTTTGTTCTTAGGTTTCATAATAGCTTCAATTGAGAAGTCGTGTGACTATTGTAAAAACTGATTTGATGACAATTACAAACGACGATTCCATTGTTCAAACTCCTCCCTTAGTGCAGACGATCTCGCTTCACGGTCTTGTTCATACACTATCTTTTTCCCCAAGTGCAGCGTATGAGCAAGGATTTGTAGCGGAGTGGATGCTCACGTATATGGAATCTCGGACAGCATTCGAGTCTTTGCTTTTGAATCTGCACTGCCTTCGTGGTCAAGATTTTGAGCTGCAGATAATCTTAAGGCGAACAAGAATGAGCGGAGTATTAAGTCAAGAAGATGAAAAAGTAATATCTTTGATAGTTGTTGCTTGCAGGTTGATTAAACAAATTTTTGCTTTATTGTTCCACTCTTGTTTCTACAAAAATATCATTTCTGCTTACTACAGTGGATCATTTACAATAGCACCTCAACTCCACTAGTACCTGCGGAATTCACACATCACTTTTCTCGTCTTTCAGTTCCTCGTATTAGCTGTTCAGTCATCACTCCGAACATGTGCCATAGCTTCCCTTGGAAGAACATAATAGAGGAGGACTGCCCCAATGTGCATTGGTTTTGTTTTTCAGGGAGACAGAAATTTTGTGATTTTCCAAATACAATGATTGAATTGTGTATTCGGACGCGGCGTGTATAGACCGATATTTATATTTTTGAACGCCTAATGTTCAAGCACTTTTACGGGATAAATCGTTCTGTGCATTTCATCTTGTAGTTGTATCGTTGTTTTTGTTGTATAGTTGTGAACTGTTCTGAGCAAAGCAATATGAGTACGCCTTAGGATAACTTTCAGGAAATTGCTTTGATGCAGCTCCCAATTGCGCTAAGGACATATCAATCTGTAGAAGTATATTCATGCAGGACTTCGAGAAGGTGATATTTTGCTCTTATTTAAATGATAACTTAATATTGTCCTTGTAAAATATCTTATGTGAGTTACCCTCTTATAGAGACTAGTTCCCATTATTACTTATTTACAGGAAAATTGTAAGAGGACGTGCGGTCACTGCACTCTAACAGGTGCGACAACTGGTTAGTATTATTTTAATGTTTGTTGGCGAAAATGTTGTTAGCGAAAAATTCAAATACTACTGAATTGTTTAAACTCTCAAACCAACGGATAATCTTTCGTTTTCTGCACAGAGCTCAAAAATAAAGAATATCTGTTGGGAATTTCTGAGCACTCATGTTATTAAAGACAAAAGACGAGAGAAACAAAACCGAAAGATAAAGAAAAAGACAAACTAGAATGATTTTTGTATCGTCGACTCAGTCAGAGATGGTACAAATGTAGTACAGTTCACGTTTCTGCATCTCTTCTCAGGTGTTTTTCTGTGTAGATTTACGTTTTATTTCTGTTTCCACTTCAATAAAACGAATGTTTTTCAGCTGCGCCTGGAGGATCGAATCCGGAGTGTTTGTACGAGCATTTCAAATCCTTCAAAACATGCAGAGCAAAAAAATAGTAATACAACTAAAATTTAGTTGTGTGAACTGGGTGAGAAACAGATTCTGCAACAGCATCTACACCCAGGAGCAGAAGAGACAGTACTGTGGCACGTACTGTGGACATTGCTGAATAATGATTGATTCCATTTCATAACGATGAAAACCAGACCAATTTTGATCATTTGACGTATCCCGCCAGATTATCAAAAAACCTGCTTGGAGCATCGGACTGTGCGCACATAATTAAGGAACTTCCGTTCAACAACAGCAAGAAGAAGCCTAAAAATACTTTTTCTATGGAAACAAAGTTGAACTTACTATTATATGAAAAGTAAATTCGTCCATGTGACGGAACTTTGACTAAGAGTGTGTACCAAAACTTCACCGAAGATGGAGCAATCTATAGGGCTGTCGTCAACGGAGATGAGGAGCAAGAAAATGAGAGGAAAATATAGAACATTGTCTTAGGCAATGGTGGGGTTTCTCCTTTGTGTCCTATAAAATTAGACAGATGTTGACCATCGGGGGTAATCGTCTGTGCTGATCGCGAATTTGTGTTTTCTGTAGAAGATGTCTTCCAGTAATAGTCGAATTCATAATTTTGACTGGACCTTCAATGGAAACCTAACACTATAACCTAATGCTAACACTAGCTGGATGTACTACACCCATCAAAGTGGATGCCGGACAGAGAAGAGGGACGAGACCCTTTCTGTTTAGCTTTACTGTTACTTTACTACATCATTCAAAGAACAGTTAAGCAGCGATGTCGTTTAAAACAACATATGCACGTTCCTTGGTCGAGCTTGGGTAAGCCGAAGATGTAGTGGTATTCACTTCTACCAGCGCGAAGTTACAAGATGTCGTCGACTTTTGAAATTACCTGCAGCCTATGGACTGTGACTGCGGTCTGATAAATGCAAGCGGATGTGGGTTGTGGGACCCTCAACAGGAATCAGAGTAGACGGACAATCTGTTGAACTCGTCGATGAGTTCTGTTATTTGAGCTGTATCCTGAAAAACGATGACAGCTACGAGAGAGATATTCAGCAAAGATTCCCTAAAGCAAATTCGACATTCAACTCAATTCCCAAGTGCCTGTAGTCGACCCCAGTCGTCAACCAAGTCAAGCGGCGAGTGTAGATATTTGCAATTCGCCCTATCATAACGTACTTCAGAGACTTGCGCGATGCCGTCGATGGTGATGGAAAAGCTTGACTGCATGCATAGAAAACTGTCAGGCTACTTTTGGTTGATGGTGTGCAATAACGGGGAACTTTACTCGGAAGTGGATAACACGTGAAAAACATCAACATCTTGCCTGGCCTTCTGAAGTATTCACAGAAAATCGTCTTCGCTTCTTTGGTCACGCTATGAGGAGATCGTCCGGTCGTCTTGTCCAAGTTTTCTTGAGAACTCCGCATCCAAACGGGAAAAAGCTCCCTGATCGTAAAAGAAGGTTCTGGACGGAGTTGGTAAAAGAAGATCTGAGGACTTTTGGCATTGACAGGCAGTTTAGTTTAGTCAAGATGCAAAATTTCACCGCTTTTGACATAGCTACGGTTGGATAGATTGTTTGCGAGCTCTAGTTGAATATCGAACAATATGGGCTGTTCAAAGCGATATAGTCCAGCGGAGCTGCGGATACCCGCGTTAGGCCGTGACACTCGCCCTTCGTTTAAGTCAAGTAAGTCAAGATCATCATCAACTTTGATTACTGCACTCCATTTGGCTTGGCAGATGGTCGTCTCTTGGGGGGAATCCTCGCTCTAACATCGACCACAAATTCTTCGAAATCTTCATTGACTTTATTTGCCAGTCGGTTTTCTAACGAACCATTGAAGTTGTCATCTGTTGCCACCTCTGTACGAGAATATGGCGAATGAGAAAGCAGTTGCTCGCCTTTACTGCCGATTGATTCGATGAGTCGCCGTTCAATATGTGGGCGCGCATTATCCTTACGGAAGGTAATATGGTTTGTTGTTATCAGAGAGTTCGTGAGGAACCTATCAAGCCAAATTTTCACATCTTTCCAGGGTCTCTGAGACAAAAGAAAATCGTGCAATGGTTGACATTGGTTTCGGCCAACATTGGGGTTGTTATGCTTTTATCTTCATCCGCGCTTGGGAGAAGTCAAAATCCGATGGTCGTCCTCTTTTTGGCTTATCCTCCAATCTAATGTCGATTGAAGAGGAAAAACATTCCTGGAATTGTTTTCACTAATTGTTTCTTTGCCTCCTTGAGATGGTTTAGATCGCGAAATGTGTGTGACTCCTCTCACGCTTTTTTCGAATCGGTAGAACATAATATGACTAATGTGAATATGTTTTTCGTTTTGCATTTTTACGCACAAGACAATGAATAGTGCTGTTATGAAAGAAACAATATACAATCTGCCATGGTGAAAATTGCTTGGTAAAAAACCGCGGATATCTGTCCACGAACCCAATGCAAACCAAGCAACATCAGATTTTATTGTTCTCTCAAAACAACTGAACGCGTCCTTACTTTTTGCAGTCGCCCTTTTCATTTTGTCAGACGTGATTCCGCAGATTTCGTGAATTTTGATTAATGACTCCGAGGCCTCTTGATTTGTAAAACACCTGAATTTATGCGTGGAGTTGCGCGTTTTTATTCTAATACCTTTTCCCTCTAACTGCTCCCTTAAAGATTGCAACATCGACGATTTATCCGAGAAGAAATTTCAGTAGAAATGAGCGGGATACCCTTGCTATTAGAAATAAGCGGATTTTGAGATGAGCAGTTGCCGAGAAATGAGCGAAAAATGCAGGAATAAGGATGAATTATGTCCAAAATTTAATGCGAAGTGTGGTTGCCATTTTGAAGGTGAATAATTTTAAACTGTTAGCAGAGGCTACTTTCGTTTCAAATCCTAACGGAATCCAAACAAAAAAAAATCTGTTCGAATTCGATTCGCAATACAACATCTACGCTAGTTCCTGCTATAAATCTTTTTTTTCAAAGTTAAACTGATTGTTTATTCTTCAGCGATGATAACTGGAATTTGTGCGCAACTGTTTACTTACACCAGACGGATGTTTGTGTTGCTCAAAGCGAAAAAAAAACTGACCGCTCCGGTGAGAGATGGCTCGTGTCCAAATCATATGCCAGTATTTAAACAGCGGCAGCGGCTGGTTTACCACGGCTATCTAGCCGTTACATTTATGATTCATTTCAAAAATACTTTCTTTTCAATTGTATGAATCATTTCAGAAATCTCGTTAATTTGAGAAAAATTGTCATTGTGTAGCAGTTGTGAAATGAATTCTTCTGTAGGATTGTTGACTTACTGATTTTTTAAATTTACCACTTTGTAATTATGTATCGGCCTATGTAATTCAGAGTGTATTGATCTGCCAATGGCAATATGACTATAGTACCTGAAACTTTAAAAGCATCTTTGCAAAATAGTGAGCAGAGTGAATAGTCGATTGTTCGGGAATACTGTGCGGTAGTTTGGAAACTGCTGTGAAATGCATGCGGATCTATAGTCAGATCAAAACGTCAAGAAGTTTGGATAGATCCGTAAGGTAGTGCAATCGAAGCGGTACGCTATAACGTACCCTTTAGGATAGGAAAGGATCTGATCCAAACTTCTTGACGCTCTTACTCGACTATAGATCCGCATGCATTTCACAGCAATTTACAAACTAGAAGCATCTTTGTTTCCTGGAAATTCAGAGTTCATCTTACAAAAAAAAATCCTAGGCAAATCAACCAAGCGGAATTATTCCATAATTCCTTGTTTTTTAAACTTTTTTTCAGCTAATTTTCTAATGACGGCATACTGTTTTTGTAGTTTTTTTTTACTTCGTTTAACTTTAACTTTAGTTTTCCAAAGTATTCATTCACTAATAGCGTCCAGAGCATCGAAAATCGGAAGTGCCATCTCTTCCAAGTGAATCGTTTCAGGACCGACAGCAGGAAATGAATTCTCTACTAATCGTTCTTGCACTCGTCCCAGCCATTTCAGCTCAACTCTTCGCAATTGCGAATCCTGGCCAAACTTCGAGAAGCACGGTTGGATGCCCCGGATATCTAGTAAGTGTGCGAACACCTCGACTTCTAGCTGATCACTCTTTATGCTGCCCTTTCAGCGATTCGCAGGACGAGCTGCTATTGGCTCCGCAGCATGTGGAGGTGCTGCATGTTGTAAGTCTTCTGAGTCGTTGATTTCTCTCGCATCTACTATTTAGTGGACATTACTTGAAGGTCCGTGTCCTGGAACTGGTTTACCACTCATTGGAGCCGCCGCACCCACGTTTATTCTGAACGCTTGCGTTCCTGCCTGCTGTCCTACTGGTATCGTTGGTCCAACTACTGGCACGGTTGGTACAGGAGCTATACCTGGAATTGGTAGTGTGGTTGTACCAAGCGGTGCTGGAGTTGTTCCAACAATTGGCACTGGTATTTTGGGCAAGAAATGATTCGTTAATAATATCAGGATCTTTGTGGACCTCAACGAAGTGGGTTGAGGATATTTGTAATAATATGATGTATTTCTCAGATGAGATCGATCCTCCTTGTTGTAAATATGTGTAAATCTGTTAAATAAATTTTATAAAATAAAAATTTGCAAGTATTCAAAAATAAACTTCATTTACTTTCTTACAGCAAGTAACAAGAAGTGCATGACTAGAAAATACAAGCGTAAAGAAAGAGAGAGAACAAAAAGAATTGTAAAAGAAAATAAACTAGATGCCTATGCAAAGTTTGAGTGAATAGGAGTGAGGAGAAATAACTGGCCACACCTCTAATTAGCTGATTCTTACATTGTTTAGTTTTAGTAGGTAGTATATACATACAGTATATGCTACCTACTAGTAGCAAACACTTACTTTATTGCAGAGCATGTTCATTACTACTTGGTTGTCTCGGAAAAGTTCAGAAACTCTGAAGGAAGGGTAAAACACAGATCAAAAGAGTTGAGAAGAGCCAAGGGAAGAAGTGCTCATGGTGACATTGTTTGGAGAAAAGTAACGCGAAAGTGAAAACTTGTTTTTCTAGCAAAAAAAACTCAAGGATTTGTAAATAAAACAAGTATTCCGTAACTGTTTGCTTTTCGGATTCACCAATGCGTGGAAAATTAAGCAATCCCTTCCTATATAGTAAAGAATGATGCTGCCAAAGATTTTGGTCCAATCTGAGGGGTTAGCTTTGTTTTTTTTTTTTTCTACGCGTTCCTGATTAGGAAAACCACTGTTTCTTGGTGATGCTCAAATTGCAAAAAAACTAAAAGTAGAAGAATGATTAAAGGCATCACCCCACGAATCTGAGGTGGTGCAGATTTCAGGTGGAGTATTCGTATCTGGGATGGGAAACTATGGAGAGGGGGAATTTCTTCCTAATTGCGGTAAAAAATGGCCCGGAAGATGCGGCGCCGCACAAGGCTGGCGCGCTCCAGTCGAACTCCCCGTAGAAAATTGTGCACCAGTACGCCTGAAGGCGTATCTTCCGGGCCGTTTTTTACGGCAATTAGGAAGAAATGGACGGAATCAACCCCCTCTCCATAGTTTCCCATCCCGTATACGAGAAACAAATATTCCGTAACTGTTTGCTTTTCGAATTCACCAATGCGTGGAAAATTAAGCAATCCCTCCCTACATAGTAAGGAATACTCCACCTGAAATCCGTACCACCTTAGATTCGTGGAGTGATGCCTTTAAAGGATTTCTCTGGCATCCTCTGATTTGAGTGCTACTCAAAAATTTCTTGAGCACTGAATTTAGACTTAGGAGCTCTCTCAGAATTTGTGTGTATGACTATTTCACGCTGTGGTTTGAGGTAATCCAATTCTTATCGTAAGATGAAAATTATCAGGAAGAGGTTCTCCTCAAACGTTTTCTGTTTTTCATCTCCTGTGTGAAACCCGATCACTTCCGCTGGTGAAGCTCTGTAATGGATTTTTAGCTTTAAAGTGCAAATCTTGTGTATGCAATCTTGTGCATGAAACCTGGCACTGCCCCCGGCGCATAGGTTGCTAGGTTGTAGAGCAGTGGTAAGTGATGAAGTCGTGCCAGACTTGTCCTTGAGGATGGAAACACGGACCTAGTATATGGGATGGACCCAAAATTCCTTTTTATAGTCCGTTGTACGTGTTCATAGACCTGAACATTTCTGAATTGAAGCACGCTAGATAATCATAAAGGAATTGGTTAACGCAAGAACTCAGCGTTTAATGGGACATACATAGGGGATTAGGCGCAGGGCAGTGACAGGGAGATTTGCTGCGATTGCACGGTTAATTGTTCAAAAATAGCCGGCGTCAATGAAACATCTTGGTTTTCTTTTTACTTCGTTACTTTTTTTTCCTTTTTTCCACTCATCTTGTAGAATATTCAAACATTTTTCAAAAATGAAGAATTCGAACAATGAATATGAAATTAAAAAATCGCATCGGCATATTCCATATGGATTATGGATTATGTATCAACAAAAAGCACTTTATTTTTCCCTACCCTATTACCATTGTCTTTTTTTCGTTGACGTCGCTTCACTTTCTCTTCCAACTTTTCTGTTTGACAACGATTTCTCAACAAGTCTGCTTATGATTACCATTAAGAAGTTCCACACAGGATGTTTGCCGAATCACGTGGCAAAAATTGACGTGATATATTTACTCTGCGGCTCTTCAAACCTCCGATGCACTGGATATGCTGTTTACACGTTGCTTTGTAGAGTACTGACCGTTCTGGTGTTATCCATGCTACACACGGATCTTTCCGATTTTATGGCTAGTATATAAGTTGAGTGTAGCAACCTTTTTTTCCATCACTGAGACAGCTCATTCGCGGCTTACTGCGGCTAAAATTTTGTTCCGTCAGCTCTGATCTCAAAAAATCATCAGTAGTCACTATTTTTACTTTGAATGTGGTCTGATAAGACAGCCGAAGTGGCAATGCTTAGTGATCTGCAGAAATTTCCTAGAAAATCACTAGGTGCTCGCAGTTTTCCAGCATTATTTTGAGCATTTTTAATAAGGACAAATGTTTTTAATGCGTCTGCTTAATGATGATAATTAGAGTTAGCAGGTTGCCAAAATTCGGTCATATCCTTACTTTTTTCATGCTTCTGTACCTACTCGTTCCGACAATTTCGTTCTTCACACTCGCTTGATCATCATCTGGACAAACATGTCATGATCCCAGCAAATACGAAAAGCGATCTGTAGTCAGTAGGTCAATTTCAGTAGTGACACTGCTCTAGCGAGTGTTTTGAAGTGTGTGTACCCAGTCATTTTTCAGCAATGTCTTTGGCGGGGGATTCTCAGTGATCCTCAGCTCTGACTGTTTTTTTAAAAGGCAACCTTGAATTTCACTTTCCTTTTTTCAACCGATCGAAGCTCCAGATTGAATGTTGCAAAGAAGAAAAGAAACAAATACAAAAATTTTTTTAGCATATGTGGTGATATTCTTCCCTGGTTTTATTACGTTACCAATTTATTTTTCTTATATTCCAGTAATTTTATTCTAATATTTTTGTTTACGTCAGAATTACTAGTAGATTAACGGAAGACTCATGACAGACGATAATTGCACTTCTAGGTTGTATTAGTCCAAAAAATCTTTAAAAATTCCATTCCAGTCATTTCTGATCTCAATTTGTTGAAAGCAACCAACACTGCATCTGTTAGAGGTCGTTGTATGGATTGATACCAAATGGACGATGAATAAGCGTAAGAAGCCTGGAACTTCTGTGAACCCACAAAATCGCGTTGAATTTTCTTAGTGCTATCTAATATGATTTTTGGAGTCACGTCTTGATGGAGTAAGGCGAGCATCAGCTTCCTTAAACTGAACGATGGAACGCTAGGATACTTTTTATAAACATATCTTTTTGTGAAAATTACGTCATTCTATCGAAACACATCATCCGCTGTAGGTTACCCTAAAAAAACGTACTTATCGTCCAATATATAATAAATAAATAAATATGAATATATATGTTTGATTAATGAGATTCCATAACGTCTAAACGGATGTTGATTGACAATAAGGAGCGGTTTTTAACTGAGTATAGCAAGAAATGGCATGGGATCAAGTAATTCCTGGAAAAGTGGATTCATTAGGAATATCGCACTGTTTAGCTATTAAACTCTAATTTTAATTGCTAAATCAATGCTTTTTGTCAGTGAATATCCAAAACATCAACAAATATACATAAATTTGACGTGTCTGTGGTTTTTTTCAAAAAATTCATTTATGTTTCGAGTGGACTTTCAGATACCCCGATTTCTTGTTTTGAACCAGCAATATTGCATACGGGGCGACTGGCGGGCAAGCATGAGGTAAATTATGGATTATTCACTTCCTCTCAATTCCCACTTTTTCTCAAAAAAGATGAAGAAGATATAAGTTGCATTTTTTTAAAACAAAGGTCCATTTTTCTTTTACTTGATCTGAGTAGAAGGGCGGTTGTGGCGCAGCCAACCAGAGGTTCGCTGTAGCAACACGGTCGATGGTTCGAAACCGCCCTAGTGGAAACCAAGCCTTTCATTGCTTTGGTCGGTAAATTGGTACCAGACTTGTCTGGGAGGATAAAAACACTGACTTGATCATCGACTAGCCCAAGCAAATTGTTGTATAGGCTAAGACGCGATCCAAAACCTTAACGATCGCGAATTGCAGTGAAACGCTTCAGCGCATCCCAGGTTGATTAATACTCCAGTGAATTTATCCTTCTTCTATGCTTTCAGTGCGATATACAAAACTTACCGACTTTTGAACCAAATCCTGGTTCTTCATACATTCATTTCCTCCGGAGCTTTCTGTTGCGCTACATATTATCACCGTGCAGCATATTATGACAGTATGTGTTCGTTACTGTACAAGGATTCCTTATTTCAGTCAAAATCGAAAGTCGCTGAGAAGAATGAATTCGATCTCTTTCGTAGCACTAGTAGTTCTGGTAAGGGCCTCCGCGACTATGATGCTTGGAGGTGGAGGAGGCTTTGGTGGCTTTAGGGGTGGTGGCTCGCTAGGATGTTGTGGCGGATCAAGGATGGGTCATGGTTCAATGGTGCGTCGCTCGATTGTCTCTTAAAATTTCTTTTAAAGGATTTAAATTAGGAATAGGAACAAAAGCAGATTATGCTCTTTGTACACA
Organism: Necator americanus; assembly: GCF_031761385.1. NCBI lineage: Eukaryota > Metazoa > Nematoda > Chromadorea > Rhabditida > Ancylostomatidae > Necator > Necator americanus. Next base: position 26,333,773 of record NC_087374.1, read on the forward strand.
TTTTTAAATATTTCTTACTGCCATGATTTTTAGGGTGGAGGCCAATGTTGCCAATGTCCTTGCCGCTGTTGTCCAGTACCATGTCCCGTTCCGTGTCCAGTTCCAGTACCATATCCCGTCGCTGTTCCATGTGGTGAGTTATTCGTAGAGAGTCGTGTTGCATAAGGTAATCCCACCTGTAATTTTATACGATAATTTCACCGATAATTTCAGAACCTCCACGGAATCCTTGTTGTATCCGTTGTCCAGTAGCATGTCCAACACCACCTCCTGTAGGTGTTCCGGATGTCATATGTGGACCATGCGGTTAGGTGACACATCTATAAAATCTACCATTATATAAACCGCAAAAATTCCCGTCCATTTGTCTGTGCGTGTTCCGTGGAGAATCCCTAAGGTTACTCAATCGAGAGCACCTCGTTCTTTCCCTAACCGACTCAAAGTGAACTGCTCCAGCGCGTTCCGCCAGTAGATGTAGTATTGCGTCGTTCATTGCACAGGTAGATAATTCAGTGTATAATTTTGGGGTAGTAGATAATTAGACCTGTAATAATTATAATATGGATGAATTAAAACAAAATAATCAGAAATTATATATAGTAGATAATTTCGAGCCAGATTGTGCGATTAAATCTGCGAGACAATATTCGAACTAGGGTAAGGTGCAACATGAGAAACAACACTGAGCAACACCGGTGATGAGAGGCGACGCCGAGCGAGATAGACGTAGAATTTTGCATTTACCGATGATCGTGTCTCTCATTTTGCATCGTGTAGAACTGTAGGGAGCTTAACCTTTAGGAGTAGACCGACGATGCCGTTCACTCTCAATTTTTCAGAATAATCTAAAGAGTTTTTGTGATGATTTGCTATCTATGCGTGCTTTAAAGGCGTCACTCCACGAATCTGAGGTGGTACGGATTTCCTAGTAATCTGAGGTCTAGTATTCGTATACGGGATGGGAGACTATGGAGAAGGGGGTGATTCCGTCCATTTCTTCCCAATTGCCGTAAAAAACGGCCCGGAAGATACGGCTTCAGGCGTACTGGCGCACTATTTTCTACAGGGAGTTCGATTGGAGCGCGCCAGCCTTGTGCACGAACGTGCCGTTCTTTACGGCAATTAGGAAGAAATGGACGGAATCACCCTTCTCTCCATAGTCTCCCATCCCGTATACGAATACTCCACGTGAAATCTGCACCACCTCAGATTCGTGAGGTGATGCCTTTAAACGTGCGCTGCTTCCTAAAATTAATACTTCTACCTCAAGAATAGTGTTACATGTTAACATATGTAAGTATAACTATAAATAAAGGGAGCGTATCTCGATTTCGACGCCGTCTGGAACCTACTGCCAAAGATTTCCGGTAGTGGATTGCGGATGTTGCTCCGCTCATCCCTCCCTAATTATCGTAAAAGAGGTGTGAAAAACGCAGTTTTGTTTTACGACGATTCCAGATGCAACGCGCCTTCCCTGTACACGCGCCGCATCCACGTGCGAGCGATCGAAGACCAGTGATGTCTTCTCACCAGTCTGTTTAAGTGAAACCAATGAATAGGGAGCCAGAGGACCGAAACATGTGCATAGAGAAGCTTTCTAACATATCTTGCAGGAACTAAGGCGATTCCCGCGCCGTTTTTTACCGTGATTATGGAGCGATAAGCGGGACCACTCCCGCAATCTACAACCTCATCTCTAGCTTTTCCCACGGATTTCCTCACCACATTAGATTCGTGGTATGCTGCCTCTAACGAAACGGTATCTGAGTGTACGGTAGCTTTACAGGTAGCGCTTTAGATGTTGACATTGGGGTTCAAGATTGCATATGGTTTCAATGTCTATACATCTCCTTTTTTTCGCGAAATCCTCAAATTGACAACAAACCTCGGAAGAGTCAGAAAAGAAAAAGGAAAGAATTTAAGAGCTAACACACACTGAAGGTTGTCTTAGGAAAATTGGAACGTTAGAAACTTTCGTTCAAACGTTCAAGAACGTTCAAAACTTACAATCTAACCGTTCAGAACTTCAAATTGTGTTCTGTTGGCCTGGAAGTGAAGTTTTGCAAGTCAGAGAGGCAGATACGAGTTGACCTTTCTTTTAAAAAAGAAGACATCAACACAATCAAAAGATTGGAGATAAACAAAAGGAAGAAAAGGAATGACTGATGTTGAATTTATGCTATACTTGATTTTCTTTGAGAAATCTCTTTGAAGATGTTCGAAGAAAGTTCAACTTCCTTTTCTTCAGAGCAAGGGTGAAATCTATTTTTTATTTTACTATTTTCACTTTACAACACAATAGAGACTCGAATATCGAACAAATTTGGTATATCCACTGGGAACTATGTAGAGGTGCCCTGAGAAAAAGATGTGTGGGACCAGTTCCCACACGTGCTCGCACCTGTTTGATTAGTTCATTCTAACTTAATTTTTCAAAAAAAAAACCTCAAAGTTTGAGTCTAGAACTCAAAAAGTTCCGGAAAAAGACAGAATTTGAGGAGAAATTTTGAAGGTGAAATAGTCGTACCATTGTTCAATCCACCACTTTGTATGACACCTGTCTTCACTCATCCAATGTCTACTACGCCCTCGTCGTCGACGACGACGACAAGGCAGAATGGAAAATAAATCAGTACAGGTAAATCGTGTAAGACGAGCACTACTAAAGGCACTAGCTACAACTGAGAAAAAATTGCTTAGTTCCAGGTGAAAAAGATCTACAAACGCTTCAATGATGAATCATTTCACATTTCCCCGCATTCGTTGTTTCATCCATTGTTCTGCTGTATTAGTATTTACTGGGGTAGCATCAGCATTTGAGGTAAAAGTAGAGAAAATACGTCTCTTTCTTCAAACCAACCATCTAAGTTCAGGAAAAGTTTTTTTTAATACTTATTCCTTATCTGTTCGACCAGCGAGTGCCTCGGGACCTTCTATTGCTTGGTGCTCAGTTTCTTTTGGGTAGAAAGATGGAAATTACTGGATTCATTCTAACCTCTATTGTGTGGACTTGCTAAATTTAGAGTTGTTTCATGAATTTTTTACACGCTGTCAACTATTCCAATCCACAGTTGTTTGAGGTCTCGACTCGAATGGACTTGACCACAATTGTTTGTTCGCTATTATTGTTTATTTGCTTGATATTTGAAAGTCACAGACTGCTTTGATGATTGAAATGTTGATAAAACACATTTATTGCTCAATTTATACGGAAAAAATGTAGAAAGATAAAGGGAGAAATTCAGGATTGGGATAACCTAAACTCCATAATCTCCTGGAAACGCCATTATCTCGGTGGAACTATGAAAATTCAAATATTCTTTGAAAAACTGCATTAAAATGTAAGCATATGCTTTTCTTAAGTTCAAAGGAAAATCAGATCAAGTCAAATTGTGACAGTAGCAATGTTTTGACGACCTTTGAGCTCCGCAACTAAGTGCTGCGCTTAAAGCACTACAAAAAGTGTCATCTCAGTGTGCTGATCACTTTTTCCCCACTAAAATTACTCTTTATCTGTTTTATACAGTATGAAGATGGTGTACAGATAGATAGATAGAAAGATAGTCTGAACCGTAGCGCTTATGTTAACAACCGCTACGCGCTCGCAGCAACTTGCGCGCTTCCTACGCGACTGACTCTTGTGTCTGTACATAAATCACTTCAACACTCCACTTAATCAAGTCGAGTACTAACTGTAAAGTGAATTACGTTAAGTAAATTTAATTAGTAAATTGCGGTAACCTACATGTGTTTCTGGTCGATATGATATTACAGGACTTGAGAGTGAATCATCATACGACATCGAAGTGCAACGAGCAAGATTTTGGGGGAAAAAAACGCGACGTGCTTGTCTGCGCTAGAAACTGGCAGAGTACCACGGCAAACATGCTTCTTTTCCTCAGAATCCTTTTTCTTTCGATTTTCAAAAGTGGTTTTCACTGCGGAAATGGTGTAAGTGGTTCATTTTACCGATTTACTGGAAGGAGAAAGGCTGGACAATTTTATTGAAATTTTACATTAATGGTAAAGGCGTTTTCTGCGCCCAGGTGGAAATCATAAACAATCCAGAATCAAAATTTTTCCCCACAGGTCTTTAACTCAACGTAATATCTCATATTGTGTTTTTACTGGATGAAGGCGATGAGCGAAAAATGAAAAAGTTTTATTTGCTGAACGACTTCTTGCAAAACGTCCTGTTTGTGTTGCTTAGAAGGAAAAAGTGACCATTCCGTAGCTGATGCTCTTCACTGGGTATTTAAGCTTCAGGAAGAAGCAAATGGAGAACGTATTCCATTTCATCCATTTCATTGCAATCATCTATTGAATTCATCTTGGCACAATTTGATTCTGAACTCTGACTGTTTGGCAGAGGCGACTTCTGGAATTTTCCCCTTTTTCTTTATTTTGCTTTTGCGCATGTATGAAATGTATTGAATACTGTCCAACGGTGAAGTGTTAAGTTTTAAACTAATGGTAACTGACAGATAAGTACATGCATTGACCTCTTGTCGTCCCTCATACCCTCCATTCTCCCGAAACAGTGGACTCAGAGTAAACAGAAGTTGTTGTGACAGAAATATTACAGTACTACATGTTATTCTTAATAACAACAAAAACAACAACGGCGGGTAACCTTGCAAAAGTTGAAATTGAAAAAAAATCGAAAAATTTGAAGCAGATCGCGTAAAGCATTTAAAAATTGCGGATACTGGTTTTCAGTCAGTTAAAACTACCCTCGAGACTTTAAACGCTGCAATAAATTGGATGTTTATTTATTTATTGATTTCAATGGAGTTTTTCACCAAACTTTTTAGGCATTACAAAGTCATAAACTTGGTCAAAGTTACGAGGGTCAATACTAAGAAACTTCTGCTTACAAAAATAACAGTACTAATAGTTTAGAAGAGAAACAAAATGCTAAATGTGAAAAAATCGTCATTCAATATTCGGCATTTTAAAGGACTTATATCTTTCTCCCGGCTGCGGTTGCTTTCACAGTAATTGCATGACGTTAGCAATGAGCTCACTCTAAACTAGATCCAATAATCCTGTAGCTTTTAGTCCCAACACTCGAACGTTCTTCAGGATACGCGTCAACATCAAAGAAAAATATTTGTTTCCTTCAAGCGTGAAACGAATTTCTAGACGACGGCCACTGAATGGTCAATCACAATAAACACTTGGTGTGTGAGTAAACTTGAGCAGGATTTGTGGAAATCTTATGTGAAGAGTTTCTAAAATATATACACGTTTAGTCGCAGTGATTGTTTCAATATGTTATTTCTCCTATTATTTTTGTTCCTTCAATTTCCCCCCCTCCCCGCAAATGGAAGCAGTGATGGGCATAGAGTTTTGGCACCAATTTATCGACCCAAGAGGAATGAAAGGTTTGGTTTCCACTAGGTCAGTTTCGAACCATTGACCGTGTGGCTACAATGGACCTTTAACCGATTGCGCCACAGCCGACCCTCTGCTTGGATCAAGTGAAGGAAAAATGAATTTTTGTAATAAAACCATGAAAATAATATCTTTTCCTCTTTTTTGAGGAAAATTGCAAATTAAGAGAAACTCAATGCAATTTCAGCTACCTCATGCTAGCCCTTGGAACTCAAATCATTCAAATTGTAAATTTTTCCGGCCTACAAAAGTAGGTGCGAAACGGGAGGTAAACTGTAAATTGATACCAAAGGAAACAATAATCACGAAGAAAACGAGGAAAATTGTTCAATTGTAAGTTAAATTTCTACGCATCGCCGTTTATATCTTTAGAAGGAGTTCATAAAAAATTTTTCTTCTGCAAGGCACTTAAATCGAGTAATGAGTAAGCCCAGTGATTTGCGCAAAGAGCCGTACAGTTGAAGTTGAGCTATGTAAATACATCTGAAGTAAGAGAATTGCTCGTTTCGATGTTGTTGGCGTTTTCTTCCGTTCTCGACCTACTTATACCATTTGTGCTCAAGAAAAATCTTCTAAATCTCATCAGCGATCGTTCTATTGTTAACAACATCCCTTTAATCGTTTTTTTTCATGCTCTCCATCTAAACTTCGTTCACATTGCACTTTTCAGAACACAAATGAAAGTTATTCTTTCCGTGGTCGTTCTCTGCGTTATAGGTCAACTTGGCGATTCTTTCCTAACATCAGGATTAGGCGGTGGCCTTGTTGTGAGCACAACAACTTAATCCTATTTCCTAAACAATCATTTTTATCCCTAACTCAACAGAGAATTTCCAGGGAACTCCTAGTTCAAGCTGTTGTTGTTGCTGTTGTTTGCCTAGCGTTCAAGCCGCACCGGCACCGGTACCAACTACAACACCACAGCCGGTGTTTATGCCGATTCCTGTTCCGGTTCCTTGTTGTAAGTTCCCAACGTTGTCGTTAAATTGCTGTTACAGTAACTATTTGCAACTGCAAAGTAGTACTGCTTAAAATACTACTGTATTCCCATAACAACTATTATAAATACTACCATATATTATACATTGTAATTTTATTATAGGGTCAGAAGGACCTGATGTGGTCCCGTAAGCTGCTGCGCGCTGAGGCCAGTGGCTCCGATCAAGGTGGGACCATCGCTAGCCCCGTGTCTCTCTACACTTCAAGTTGGGCGTGCGATGATCTCTCCACGTTGCTGTGAACGCAGCCACTTGCGAATCTGCACTAGGCTTCAGAAGGTTTTGACCCCACTACATTCGCGTTATATTCAGGTCCTTGCCCAGCACCACAACAACAACAACCACAAGTTGTACAACAACCGCAAGCAACGCAGCAACCACAAGTGGTGATACAAGTTCAACAACCTACAGCACAACAGCCACAAGTGATGTTACCAGCACCACCACTTGTACAACAACCACAAATTATGGTAGCAGCACCGCAGCAAGTAGCACCACAAATCATGCTTCCACAAATTGTACAACCGCAAATACTACCACAGCTACCGTTTCAACAACAGCAATGTAACTGCAATCTGATCGGGACCATCCAGATTCCAGATGCTTCTGTGGCGGGTGCTCCGATTGCTGCACCAAGCATCATGGCCGGCGCACAATGTCGTAAGTTCCTGAAAAAAAAAACTCTCGGAGTCTCTTACAAATTATTCATCCAGCACGAAGCAGATCCTTTACACCGTTTTTCGCTCACTGAGTAATCAACAAATCCTTGTAGAAGTGACGAAAATTAACAGCAGGTCTCTATTGTTTACAAGCTGGGAGTTTGTGACGGTTGTCCTCTTCGGACTTCCTAGCGCCTTCCTAGCGCCTAGCGGGAGAACTGTTCTTAAGCGGGGTAGTAATGCTAAAAAAGATGAAGATTTTGAACTACAAGTATTCAAACAATGAGCGGAGCTCGTATTGATTAAATGGTCAATAGAGGAATAAGTGAAATTAAACCTTTGCAAATACTTTTGTAGAATAAGAATTCTTTTGAATCGAAACTTGCAGCACCAATAGCGTTAGAAGCATGAATGTCGGAAAAATTGACCCATAGTAAAATGAAGCATTCTATTCATTTGATTTCTCAGCATTCTAAATTCACTTGCCTTTTAGTAATTTCCAGAAATTGATCCTTTTTTCGAAGTATTGAGCATTTTTTGAGCGAAAAATTCAGCTATATGTAAGCACAAAAATCAATACCAATTTATTCCCCAATTTTGGAAAAAGTTGTCTTGTTCTGAGGTCAAAAAGTTTGCAATATTAATGGTTTTATGCAGCGCAACATTTAGAATTTGAGTTTGCTTTCAAGAAAACTTTTGGTTTCATCGTTTCTCCAAGAGGCTCGTGTTCGAATTCTTTTGCTGCATTCAAATCGTGGGCTTCATTTCTAAAAGGCAATCATGTCAGAAGAATGTTTCCGAGAAGGTGCTAACGCAGAACAGGGAAAGATTTGAAGTTAAAATGGTAAATGTTGAGAAATCAGCGAAGGATCCATGAGTTTTGCGCTGCGCTCGACATTGCAGAAGTATTAGGGAACTGATATGACTTAGAATGCTGCATAAAAACATGTGAAATCCAGATCCAGGAGAAAGTCAAGGTCCTGCTGTTCTGGTTTCTCATCGTCTCACTAATTCTTGAAGTCCTCTCGCTCCCTCTGGTAGGAAAATACTGCAGTCACTTAAAATAGAGGGATTTTCTTTAGCCACTGTGTTTTCGAGTAGTTTAATTTTTATCAATGATTTTTTTCATTTTTTTTCTTCATCTAGTGAACTTGTGCTTTTCGGAAATATTCATCTAAAGTAGTATAAGCCACGCCTATCCTAAAATTGTTCTGTTTCCTCCGTTCGTGCTACCTCGGCCTAGTAAATTTTACTATTTCAGCCAATATCGTTCTGTCTTTTTCCAATAATCAAGCAGCTGGTGCTCCTCAAGTGTTTGGCAAATAGGCGGAGCATAGGTTCGAACGCGGCACTGAACCGTGTATTTGATCCGACAAAGTTCTCAGTATTGATCGATCGATTATTTGTCTGTACATTATGCAAATATATTTATGTTAATAAATCATTGAGTCAATTGCTTTATTCGCAGTTTAAATTTACAATATTTTCTACAATAATCTACAATAATTTCAAATTATTAGTTTTTTCTTTAGTTTTTATTTCACAGAAAAACAGATGTACAGAAAAAAACAGCTCTATTTGTAATGTGTTCAAAGAGACTTTGGAGCTATCGTGGACGAGTTTTCCAAAAACTTGCTCGTGACCACTGTGACGTCAGACTAGGACTGGTGGCACTAGTTTTTTTCGAGCCTCACAACAACACTGTCCGCAAATGAAAAAACTGAGTAACTAAAAACTTCAAAAACCAAAGCCTCACCTTCTCGAAAAACCCTTCAACCCATAACTGTAATGACTCGGTGGAATGTATTGCTGCATAAATGCCGCTAAAATCTGCGTATTTGAGGGTAAGCGATTACCACTTCTTCCCTTTGCAAAAAAAAAACTTGCAGCTAAAGCCTTCATAACTAATTAGTGCGTGAATTGTGTGTAGTTTATCGACCTCCCAAGGATGAAAACTTTGGTTGGCTTCAAGCGGTTTCGAACCGTTGACTATGCATACAACGTGAGATCTCTTCCTGCTGAGCTAGACATACATTGAGTGAGAATTGAGTGGCGTGAGTATCACGGAAGTATAGGAAAAGGAGACCTAACGAAGAATCTGTTGCCATCGTGGAGCTAGTAACCTTAAGCAAATACTCATTCGGAATCGCCCATATGATCGTATCTGCACGACATCGGAGTGCAAAATATGCCCGGATAACAATAAAGGTGATTGCATGAGTTCATGTATTGTTTATATGATTTCCTGTGTGCAGTGTGGTGACGAATACATAGGAGAAATAGCTAAACCACTATGTATTCGAATCAAAGAACACATGGACGGCAAAAGGAAATCATGTGACTCCACTGCATTGGGTGGTCACAGGGTGCGGCGTCACAACGGAGAAGATTTTGAGGTTAAGATCACGATTTTGGCGCGCGAACCTAGCATTGCGGCGCGCAAGGCTCTGGAGGCTTTTTGGATCCACTCCAAGAGCCCAAAGATGAATCGCAAGGAGGAATGCCTCTGCATTACGCGGGAACTCGCGCCCTATTTAAGGCTGATACTTGATTGCGCTAGTCACCTCACAACAGGTATCTAGCAGTTGCAGAATAGTCAGTTGATCCTAAGGCATGATGTTATCTTCTACTGGTAGCTGTGAGGCCCAATGGTTAACTTTCTCAGGAGGACTTTCTTTGTTGGGCGGATAAGGCGTTTGATCGGACTAATCACGTTCGATTTCAGCCTTTCAGGCTCTGAAGAGGCGATGTTGCCGAAACGTTAGCCACGAATAAAGGATTATAACAACCTCGTATCCGGCTCTATTAAAGAAAACACTTATTACTCAGTCACTCCTTGCAAATATGTTTGTGTTTACATAGATATAAGCATGTTACATGTTTACATAGCGTAAAATAAATTTTTATTTTCGTCATTTGATGGGTGAATGTAGCGCAGTCGGTTATAGGTTCCGCTGTGTCTAAAACCTCAAACGCTCTGAGTCCAAGAAGTAGGCGCATCTCCATAGGAATTGGTCAAAACCGTACACTTTATTCTTTGTCTTTATCTTTTGTTTCATAACCACTCAATCCAAGAATGATGGTGACGTGTATTCTCAAATAGATTACACTTATAAAAATCGCTACGAACCATTGCTATTTACTAATATTTATGAATGAGAACTCATTCCAATCGCATCAAGGAAATTGATTCCACAAAAGTTGCATAGGGTCGGGTCGCAAACAAAATGGAAGAGCGGATGTACTCAAAATTCTCATACAGCTTCATCTCATCAGAAAAAAACATTGAAGTTTACAAAAGCGATAAAGAAATTTCAAAAAGTTGCAGCCGTACCTAGACCGTTCCTTGCTGCATCATATCTCCCAAAATTTTTCAAACAACACTAAGAGATTCAAATATTATCACACTTATTTATGCACACACGATAAATTAATGATTTAGCAGACTCAAACTAACTTAAACTGAAATCCAAAATTCCGCCGCCAGTGCGAAAAAAGTGGATAATAGTAGGAAAGGTAATAAAAGAACAGAGCAGAATGCCTGACGTCAATCAATCTGCGCCAACGAATTCGACTTCAACTAAAAATCGTTTGAGGTTTATTGACGTGTGTCTGGCATATACAATAACTTGGTGCAGGTGCAGCCAATGCACCAAGTCAATGTTTTTATCCTCCAATGAAAAGTACGGCAGAAATTTGTCAGCACTGGAGTGTCGAGAAGCTTTGCTGGCCAAGGGTGCTATGGCACCATACAGTCGATCCCAAACCTCTTATCAACTGAGTTACGGTCATCCTTTCGTCTGCGTTTAGCAGAATTGTGTGAAGAATTACATGACGTTAGCTTAGCACAGAAATCGCAATGTTTCTGGATTTTCCTTAGCCAGAACTGTTATTTTCAAAATCTACGGAGTAGGTGTGTTGTGGAAGAAATTTTCGCAGAAAACCTTGCATAAAATTACTTCCTCATCAACATTTTACTTTTATTCCTAAGACTAGCATGTCGCAGAAGCTAAGAATATTCCAAAATCTTCACCGCAATTGTAAGGTAGAAGATATTTGGTTCATGTTTAGTGAAAAAGCTACTGTCCGCCCAAATATCTCAAACCACTGATTCCTTAAATATTTGAGCGTATTTTCATGTTTGTTCAACCAAATTAAATTGTCCGACAATGTGGGATCAACAGAGAAAGTGAGGAAGATTCCTGTTCAGCTCTTAATGTCATCCACATACATGATTTAAAATTTTCTCAGGCAAAGATTTTATGTGTGGTGGTGGACGCCGTGTCCGGTTGACGTACCAGTCCTGCTTACGTTTTTTTTCAGTGCAGATGTGCGATGATAAGCAAGAACTCGAGAGGATTCGTTGGCACAACCATTCCTTGTGTCCACAATTTGCTGGACCAGCTGTTTGCCGGTGATCATTAGAAAAACTGACAATACTCGTTGACGAAATGCCTGCTACTCACTATTTAAGCACACACATTCAATCATAGCACATCGAATTGTTTGTCGATTCCCAAGAGATTCTTCCTCTTGGTGTGAATGTTGGATTCTTAAAGATTACTAAATTCAGTTGCTTTCCCCTTGCATCCTCAGAAAAGCGCAGAAAGATGCCAAGAATCACTCCAGTTTGGTGTAGGAGATTCTATACCATCCGTAAATCGCGAACTGCCTTTTCCATCCGTTCCCTTTTCAGAAATTCTTTAATCGTTGCTTTTCTCAATTATGGAGCAAATCCTTCGGATTCTCATCCATGGTTTTTACTATCACGTGCTCTCATACTGCGACCTTCCTCTACCCTTTTCCGCAACTGATTGATGATTCCTAATTGAATGCCATGAATGTACATAGGTTCTTCGAAACCTTTTGGGCATCCAGAAATCAATCTTCTTCAACCTTCACAATCGGGACTTTTCCTCCTTTTTTCACTTTACATATTTTTAATGATGCATAGTTAAAGAACTCATAGCGTGCTTTCCTCTAAGCCTACACTAATGTTAATTTCTTTCTTTTTCGTTTTTTCCTTTTTTGTGTTTCCTTGAACTTTTTTCCTTAGTCTCATTTCTCCAAAACAGAAAAAAAATATTTGGGAGGAGTCCGGCTTTTCTCCGTTTTTTTTGTGATTAGCATATGGAAGAGTAATCTTTACTAGGTTAAATAAAAATAGAGAATTTTTTTTTCGCCTTTAACTACCTGTTTGCTGGAAAACTGTTGGAATCCCACTAATATTCTCTCGAAAAACATGTTTAAATTTAATTTTTATTCTAATCATAATAATATCATTATACTTTCCATTCAGAAACTTTTTTGATAAGTAAGAACAAATAGTGGAGCAAAGTAGTCTTTTGGGTCACATATTTATGTGAAGTGGGAGGAGCTTAGAGTTAATTGAGCTGATATGGATACAGTGCCTTTGAGTTTTAGCAACCGCTCCGGCGGTTTTCAAAGCTAGCTCAAAATTTTTGTCACAAGGATATTGTTGTGTAATTGCGGACATAATCAGATTCACTTTCTATTATTTGGTCAACCAAATAAATTTGCTAACGTAATTCATTTGTGAGAAATCTGCTCTATTATTCTTTCTCATCAAAAATCAATGCACTACTAAAGAAAAGGCTATTTTTTTCAAATTACAGGCAAAAAATACCTATTGATTTTTCATAAGAACATGAAGTCTATACTTTGCATGGTCGCAATTTGTGTTTTGGCTCAAATGGGACATTCCTTTATAGCATCAGGGATCACCAACAACGTCATTGTGAGTGGTTATCCTTTATCAACCTTAATCATATAAATAAACAAGTAATTGATGCAGCATTCATGCTAGTGCTACTTGAAAAGAAGAAATTTTAAAGGGTACCGGCGCCGTCCCGAACCCCAGCGCAACATGTTGTTGTTGTTGCTGCCTGCCAGGCCAGCAGGCTCCGGTGACACCAGCGCCAGTGTTCGTGCAAGCTACAACTCAAAAACCAACGATAATCATTGCCCTTCCTCCTCCTGCTCCCGCCGCCCCTGCACCTTTTCCAATCCCTGCTCCTGCTCCTGCAGGGTTGCCTTGTTGTAAGTTAATGATGCCTATAAACAGTTCCACTTGTACGGGAATTTGAATAAAAAATCGGGAATTTTTAGGTCCATGTCCAGCACCAGCGCTACCGGCGCTGCCAGCGCTACCAGCGCTACCAGCGCTACCAGCGCTACCAGCGCTACCATTCCCTATTGCTAGCCCGGTGCAAGTAGGTCTCGGTGCCCTCGTTACACTTCCTCCCGTTGGTGTTCCAGACATAGTAACAGGACCATGTGGTAAGTTCTACAGAGTTTTATGGGGGGTGGGGGGCATGGCCGAGCGCTTCCTCACTGACCAGGTGTGCGCAAAGTTGGGCCCGTAGCAATCCTCACCCACTTTCAAGGTTTTTAAGATTACGTGAAGTTACCGCTTGACGGATCATTCAGCAGTAGGCCCAGCAGTTTTAAATGATGGGGAAATAGTGTGCCATAGGAAAGGCGGTCATTCTACACAAAACTCATACATATAACCTTGAATTATGTAATCACGCTAAGACAACTATCACTGCCATGAGACTTTGTCGGCATGCTGTAGCCACAAGAAAGAAATCGGACCTAACTGACTACTGAAGTCTCTGAAACGTTTCTAGCGGATTTCCTTCCTTTACCAATGATTATTTTAAAGAACAAAAAGATATGAGAACTACAGAAAAAGAGCAGATGACAAAGAATCCAACACTAGCGATCAGTGAAATTGAGGGAATAATAAGTTCACAAGTTTTTAGACCATAATCCGAGTAGAATTTCTATATTTCTCCGGAGTTTTTTCGCAGAAGATTTTTCAAAGAAAAGTCATCATTTAACATCTAGAATATAACCGTTATTCTGTTTAGTTGCAATTGTGGCGATTGGGAAATTGTCCGATAAAGGAAAAAAGATGGACATTGGCAAAAAAAAAACAGCTTTACAAAGAAGTTTCGCAGAAGTTTCGGTGCTGTACAGAGAGAGAACAGATCAAAAAAGGATGAACTTTGGGATCAAGAGGAAGAACTCAGTTGACAAATTCAGTCAAACGTTCTCTGATCCTCTAAAACATGGTCAGGTGGCTTTGGAAAATTCAACAGTTTCATTTCTATTTCCTATCAAAAATCCAAGTTTCCTCTATCCGTACCATAAAGAGCAGCGAACCTGCAATGAACAAAGAGGACACGCCCCATTTCTTTACTAGTTTGTTTCGCACCCTTACAGCAAGGAGACGAATTTACATTCCAGGAGAAATTGTCGTACCACTGTTCAATCCTCCAGTGGCCACCGCTGGTACACAAATCATTGGAAAATAGATGAAGTCATATGCTCTTCTCACGACAATTCTCACGATACGAAGTGATTCGGCAGGATTCCTAATAATTATCGATTGATTCATTGCTCATAGTACAGTACGGATTTAGTGCTTTTCTTCTGTATATTTAGTTTTTTAGTCCTATTTCCCTGCTAATGTGTCAAATCTGACAGAAACACTTCCCAAAAAAGCAATAAAAAATGTGACAAGGAAAACTCGTCCGTGTGGAGGGGACGAGTTTTATTGTCATTTCTTTTGCTGCAGTCTCAGATGAGGAGACTGGGTTTCAAACGTCCCAACTATTTATTTATCAATCTGCAAGAAAGAGCGACGAAGCTTTTCTAAACCGCACTTGAGAACCTCATATATTCCGCTATAAATTCTCACATGTGCATTGTGATTATCTTCGAATAAATATTAATTTTATTATTGAATTACATGAAGGATTTCTAACTAATTAAATAACCGTGAAGAAAAAACGAAGCTATACTAAACTTCGTTAAAGTTCGCAATTAAGTAGCACAAGGTAAATTAAAGCAAGGGATGGGATATGTACAGGCGATGAAGTGAAACCAAGTGAATTCGTGGATGTGTCACATTTCGATTGTAGTTCCAACCGGATTTTCGTGTGATTGTTTTTCGCTGCACCTATGGACACCGGAAAAACGGCCCTCTATAAACATTCTCTCAGCGCGGAAAACGCGATTAAAGACAACACCTACGCTGATAAGAATAACATATGTTCTCAGAAATTTTGACGACTTCAAAAGGGTATCGTCCATAAATCCCACTAATAACACGCCAAGGAAGTCCCAACCGGGATCAAACTTAGCAATTTTCAACATAGTATGAAGAAATGAAGGCAGTTGAAGTGGATTTCATCAATCACATGGGTGTAAAAAGTTGCTTTGCTGGGTACGCTGAGCCTCTGGAAATTTTGAGTTCTCCTACCCCTAAATCAATAGGGAGTGTTTTGTGTTGTTACTGTAACTCCCAGAAACTTTCCTTTAGCTTCTAGCCTGATTGTTAGAAGAGCACAGCATTGAAAATTTCCGTGACTACATATGTCCCTAGCTGATGTAATTACTGTAGAAAGGTAGGTGTACATAACGTATAACGGCAGGGATGAGACGTATTTTTAAATAACACCATCTCTACAGGTTTTAAGGTGAGCAGAGTGAAATCGAACCTCAAATGTAGAACAAGGAAGGTAGCTGTTCAAGGAACGATTCGCTTATAGGACACTCCCGCAAGGAATTCACGCTCTTGAACTTTTTCCAGTTCTTGAGAAACTTACGAAGTTTTTTTTAAGAACTTTTGTGAACTACCCTATATCATAATCTCATTGTGAAATAAATAGGAGAGTTTACAAGGGATATTTTATAAGGGAACAACCTAGGAGAGATTGAGGAAGGTGAGGGTAAGATAAGCATTCAGGTAGTAGAACAGAAAAGGCTTTGAAAATCTTCCGAATTATGTGCATCAACCAAATTATAGAAAATATCCATGGGAATATTTCTCCACTTTTCTGAGTACCCATAACTTCCAGAGGAGAGAATCCCAATTATTACGGATTCGCTTCATTCCAACGTATCGAATATCGCATTCATCTACACAGCAGTGTTTATGTTATGATTAACACGGGTTAATCAGCTTGCTAATGCTACGCATGAGAGTGGACGTCGATTTCGCTGTTCTGTTTGATCTGCCGGAATCGCCAACGCAAACAACGTTTACGTTGTGATTTCTTGTCATCTGCCCAGTCTTCGAGGCGCACTGAAACACGGCGTTGGGTTTTTGTGCAAACACACACGGAACTGACCCTCCTCCATGAGCATAGCATTTAAAAGCCCTAGGCTGGCTCTCAGGTTCTCTTTTTCAGGCGGCCCCCGCTTTGACTTGGACATTTAGGCAATTTTCCCGCATGTTCAATAGTTTTCTGTTGGAGAGGCATCCTGAACATTTTCTCGATCCTAATAGACCCAGATCTCTTTTGCTAATGCAGGAAGTTGAAAATTAAACTTGTTTTCTCACAGTCAATTGCGATGACTTCTCGACTCGTTATTTTCGTCACAGTTTTCGCTGTTGGTATGGGTCAGCTATGTCCTCCTGGATGTATGCAGGTAGGTGAAAAAAGTAGAATCTCTGTCCGCCTACATGGAGATTACGTTTTGATAAAAGCGTATAAATTAAATGATTAGAAAAATAAATTCAGTGCATTGGGGTGAATAGGACCCAAATAATATATACGTTTGAGACATGCACTTGCAATTTCACGCCAAGAAATTGTCATGTAAGCTACATATGCCTTGGACGCACGGTAATGCATCGAGGTCCAAGTTCTAGACCTTTCCTTATTTCCACTAGTTCTCCGACATTCAAAAATCTCAGTTCCATATGGTGTTGCGAAACAGAAGGCGGACAACTCGTCTGAGTGTCAGTTGTCGTCATGTGGTGTGGCTTTGTTGTTATGAGTAAAATGATAATGTGCATTCCAATTTTCACGTCTGGAGTTCCAAAGACGATAGCTCAAGAGAAAACTAAAAACTATCACAAAACTTCTTTTCTGCTTTGAATCTTCAGTCAGCTTTCAGTTTTCATTCCCTGCTACAGAGAATAGGGTTTTCCCGAATGGCCTTGACTTCTTGCTGTTAGTTGACTCTATAAATTTGGCGTATATACTTTTCAACCCATCACAACTCATGGTGCTTATTGTATTGGGGGTTCGGCTAGTACTGTAATAAGTTTTACAACCACAGAGGACCTCTGATTCGTGTTTAGTCATCCTTTTATGCAGGACGGTACGGAAAACCATAATCCCGACTTTCTAATTCAACATATGAAATTTAGAGTTACGGTGGTGGATGCGGCGGTTGTGGTGGAATTCGTGCTTATCGCATTCCAATTATGAGACAATCTTATAGTAAGGACATTTTTTTTAAATTGCTACAAAATTAGGGAAGGCTAAAAAAACCAAGTCATTCCGAGGATTTCTATAATTGAAAATCGGGACAGCTTCCCCTAATTCCTGATATATTTAGGCCCATGCGGAGGTTCTGGTTGTGGTCAGATTATGATGCCCATGCTTCAGAATGGTTGCAACGGTGGTGGCTGTGGTGGAACTGGGCAACAAGTCGCCTACGGTATTCCCGATCCTATAATTACTGAATCAGGTACGTAAATCAAAAAAATACGAAAATTACGTGACTGCACAAAATTAGTGTGCCCTTAGGCCGCATTATTCGAGCTCCATTCCTTCCTCCACCGGCTCTACCGCCTCAGCCCGTCGGGCAAAATCCGATGGTGAACCAACTCACTGGACAGAGCCTGAATGTAAACCAAGGGAAATAGGAGAGAACAGAACACCAAATATGTCTGTACATAACCGAATAATTTTTGAATATTGTGGGTATTCAAAGAAAGTTTCTGAGTTTCTTAAATTAATAAAGATTTCCATCACATTATTTTAATTGCTAATCCATGGGTACGAAAAAATAAAGAATTTCGAAGGCTCGAGAATACAGGAAACAGGAGCAAACATAAATGTGTACTTCAGTAAACATGAACAAAAAATAAATACTTTTTTGAGAAAAAAAAACAGAATTTATTCAATAGCAGTAGCTGGATGGGTAAACGATGAAATTACAGCTCTATGTCGAAAGTTCGTCCCTATAAATATTGCTGATTCTATCATAGATAGTTTCATTCTCTTATTCGTTTATTCATATGTAGTGTTATCAATTTATTCTTTCATTATTTATTTATTCTTTATTTTTATTGGCCCATTCTAAAAGAAATCAAACTGAAAACCCGGCAAAAGTCAGTCAGACGAAGCTATTAAAATCTGTGCTCGGAATCTGAGGTGAACGACGAATACTGTGATTAGCCTTCTTCTCAGGCGTCAGAGGGTCTGTAGGATCATTTAATTAATGCATACAGAGAGTAGTTGCGGGTGTGGAGCAGTTGGTAAAAGGTTCTTCTGTGACTGCACACGTTGACAGTGCGAAACCGCTCCAGAGCCAACCAAGCCTTTTATCCATATGAGGTCGACTCGTAGGTACCATATTGTTTGGGGGAATAAAACATCGACTTGATACATCGGCTAGCATCCGCAAACCACTGTACAGCGTTACAGTGACTTGCGGGGCCTTTACATGTGCGGGAGCAATAAACGCATTCGTAAATCTCAAACGATTCAGAATTAAAGTGAACGCGTTGGCACATCTAAAGCAGAATGGTCAACATCGTAAACTATATCCAGTTTATACACATACATATACTTTATACTATACAAGCTACATGGATGGAATTGCTTCGGGCAAAAAAAATGCCTTTAATGACTTATGAAATTCTGAAACCTTGATCTCTGCGGAGTGGACCGGAACGTTTACAGAGAGGAACATTATAACGTACCTCCTAGGAACAAAAGAGATTCTAACACCATTTTTAACGACGACTAGGGAGACCACCCCAGATCTCGTGATACAACCCCATTTCTGCTTTCCTGGCGTTTTCTCTCTCACTACGAAAACTCGTGGTATGCTGTCTTCAGCATGCATCCTTTAATTATATCTAAGCAGAGTCATCGCCTTCGTCATCTATAATACATAGTTATGGGACTGCCCCTGACCCTCCCAACCCCCATGCAGGCAGGCTTAAAGACAGCATACCACGAATATGAAGTGGTGCGGATTTCATTTGGAGTAGCCGTATACGGGGTCGTAGATCATGGAGACGGGGTAGTTCCGCCCATCTCTCCCTGCCATCTATTGCAACGCTCCACCCCTTGCGCCGCCTCCGCCCTGCGAAAAACCATTTCGGACTTCCCGTAATAGGCGGTGAGGGAGCCGCGCGTTCAGGGTGGCGCGCTGCAAAAGAAGGCATCGTACACAACAGCATTCAGGGGGCCGGCTGCTTGCAGTGATTCAGGGAGAGATGAGCGGAACCACCCCGGTCTCCATAATCTACGAAACCGTATACGGATACTCCACCTGAAATCCGTACCACCCCCGATTCGTGATATGCTGTCTTTAAGCCTGCCTGCATGAGGGTTGGGAGGGTCAGGGGCAGTCCCATAAAATATGTATTATAGATGACGAAGGCGATGACTCTGCTTAGATATGAAGGTAAAGGATACACGCTGAAGACAGCATACCACGAGTTTTCGTAGTGGGAGTGAAAACGCCAGGAAAGCTAGAAATGGGGTTGTATCGCGAGATCTGGGGTGGTCTCCCTAGTCGTGTTGTGTCGTAAAAACGGTGTTAGAATCTCTTTAGCTCCTAGGAGGTACGTTATAATGTTCCTCTCTGTAAACGTTCCGGTCCACTCCGCAGCCTCTCCATTGGTTTTGCTTGAATAGACTGATGTGAAGACTTCATTCAGAGAGTGCACTACGGTAATGCGTTGCAGCTGAAACCGTCGTAGACCCAGCGCCTTCGACGAGCAATCACCTCGAATCCCGTAATCTGCAATCCTATCTCTAACTTTACCGAAGGATTCCCTCACAACGTCAGGTTCATGGTGAGCTGTCCTTAAGGGACAGAAGTTGTTTCTACCGGTTCCGAGATTTTTCCACACATTACTGAATTTCTGTGAGGTTATGTCTGTTACTCACTCACTTTGTAGGCTCTACCGAAGCGTGCTAACCCGGAACTTTGTTCTAATGAATTTCGCAACCATTTTGATTCCTACCTAACATTCACCAGATATCCAGAAATACTCTTTCACCTGGCTAATCTGGGGCTTGAAAATACTTAGGAAGAATAAAGAAAAAGTTGTAAGACAGCGCTTTCGTTTTAGTTGCTATACATTGCGAAATCCAGACCTATAATACAAGAGTCCGAAACAAAATAACCCGAATTAGCATATCTTGAATTCTGATTAAATACACGCGGTTTCTCAAGTAACTGCTCGTGAAATAGAATCCAAAGAACTGTTCGTAGCGTCGTCAAGATGATTCGCATTGCATTCTCAAGATTTGCCTCAGACGAGGCTACATCTCGATCCCAGAACTCTAACAATGATTCGGGTTAGTTCGGGAAACTCAGGTAGTATTCAAGTGACTATTTTTGCTTTAATGAAAACTTTTTAAATCACGACATCGGCTTAGGAACGTCTGTTGGGTCCTGCAATTAATTGTATGGAGTGCATATACGCTCACTGAATTCAAACGATCCTGAATTGAAGTCGAACATCATCACAAACAACATGTGTCTCAAACGTTTATTTTATTCTTCATAGAAATATTCAGGTAAAAATCCCTTTTGTCGAAATATGCAAACTGTTGTGCTGAAGAAAAATTACAGCAAAATATTTTGCAACGACAAACGTGCTCCTTGTTCTAGACCGCGTTCCAGTTCGCATCCTCATTAGATGCCGTACGATGGCACTCAAGATGTGCGCGTTATTTACTCAGCTTGTTCTCGTCCTTCTCTAACAAACAATAGCCACAACTGGGCATTTTTCTTCGTAAGGAGGAAGTTTTTTTTTTTAACGAGCGACGTAGATGTTAAAAGATAAGAATAAATTTAGGAATAAGGATTGAACTAATATAAGAATAAAATCCGTTGTTTGTTCGGCTATCGAGGCTGTGAAGTCGTTTGCAATGATGAAACAGCTACTGTGCAAGAAAAAAATATTTGATTTTATCCGCAACAATCTCGGTCCACTCCGGGGTCCACTCGCACTCATCGTAGATCAGTTCAGCTTCTCCGTTATTTTACGAGCACTCACTCAAATTATAGTTTTTAGTAGAGAAAAAAAGAGAAAAGCCGCCTTATCGTTCGCGATGATTTTTGTGGTCTATAAAGAATAAAGGATGAAGTTGCTGGCTTTAATCAATCCGTTTGGGATGCGCCACCACGTTCACTTCAATTCAGAATCGTTTGAGGTTCATGAACGTGTAACCGGCCCATACAATGACTTGCGGGGGCTAACCGATAAGTACAATCAGTGTTTTTATCCTCCCAGACAAGTCTCTTACCAATTTATTAACGACGAAAGGCTTGGTGAGCACAGGAGCGAATTCGAACCTTCGATCGATCGTTTAGACAGCTGAACCTCTTACCGAGTGCTCTACATCCGCCCTTCTCTGGTCTATATAACGTTGAAACTCTATTAATGGCCAACCTGAGTAACATACAGGGTGAAAAGAAGGGAACGTGTGGCAGTGAGGAAATTGAGAGAAGTGGATAGCGGAGAACAGAGAAAACAGTACTGAATCCAGCTATTGTATCCATTTCATTATTAATCAATACTGTCAGAAGTTAGTTCCAGACGACTAGGAACGCGAAATTTTCTTTATAAGTTTCGGAAATTTTTGGAAAAGTATGGTCATTCATTTGCCTTTGAGTTTTGAAGCATTTCCGTAGTTCTCTGGCATTATTCTCTTAACTATACCTACTGGTTTTCCTGTCAAGACAACATAAGTCAGAAAGATCAATTTTTTCCAAGCAAGGCTCAAATAAAGTGAGAAATATCAGATATATTTAAGAGTTTGGGCGTAAAGAACACAGTTTACAATTGCAGGTACGAAAAAACTCGGTCGAAAAGTGAAAAAATTAATTCCTGTGTCTACTGTACCAACATGGAATTACTGTAAAGATGCTTTCAAGTTTTAGCTTTCAAAAAAAAATGCCAGGCCAGCACTCATAAAAAAATAAGGTCTATCGTAGAGTCGTCAGATCTCTACGCAGCATAATGCGTAAGAAGTTTCTACCACGAGGACGATAAAAGCGGAGAACAAAAGCAGACGGTAAGAGCAGTCTCAGCACGGTCTTCTCTAATCAGTTCCTAACAAAAAAACCAGTCACGATCATAGAGTAACTGAAAAATTACGATGGTTCGAGTTATGTACGGTGAGACAGTGCGAGCACTGTAGCCGGAAATCCAGGCTCGGGAACGACCCTCCATCCATCCCATTCTCAAACCTCGCGGCATCAAACTACCGGCTGTTCAGGGTTGTGAAGCATTTCCTGACGCCAGAAATGTTGGATTCTTTCACTTATCTCAAATCCGTCGATCAGTTGCTCAGTGAGTTCCAACCCCAGCTTTTGTTCCCAGAGAACAATCCCAGAATGATGGAGCACTGTGATAGACACTCACGGTGAACAAATGTATGATTAAGAAACTATGAAATTGTAAGGAGAGACAGTGCAAAAAAAACAAATCTATTAATTTGCCAAAGTTAGACGGCAAAGAGCGAGACCTCAAATGCGTTGGAGAGGTGTCATCACTCAGAATCTTAGAAAATAGGAGGGTCGAGGGGGATCCCAGCAACAAAACAAAGTGGATGAAGTGAGTTCATAATGTAAACGCTACGTTTGTGTGAAAATGAGCTGATACCTTAAAGAAGAAGAAGAAAGTTTATTGAATGTGCTCTAGTCAAGTCAGTGCCACCCTTAGTTTGATTCTTAATTTTGATGCCTGTAGTATTCTGACAACAGTGGACTGTTCGTACTACAAGTGTGATTAATACTGTTGTCGACCAGTTTTAATTGAAAGGCAACACACCACGAAACGATGTCGGGTTTTCCACAAAAAGAGAACATTTTTGAAGGCGTAGCTCTTACACGCGTAGCTCCCGTACTGCCTATCGGGGCAGTCCGAATTGGTTTTCGACGAATAGCAGGGCCGAGGCGGCGCAAGGGGTGGAGCGTTGCAATAGTTAACGTCGTACAAAACAGCATTCTGGAGGAGGCTGTTTGCAGTGATACAGGGAGAGACGAGCAGAACCACCCCGTCTCCATAATCTACGACCTCGTATACAGCTACTCCACCTGAAATCCGCACCACCTCAGATTCGTGGTAGGCTGCCTTTAAATAGGCCACTCATTGATTATGGTCTGCTCGCTTGGCGCTGCGGCGCTTGTACAGAAATAACGTGTTGTAAGGTCCTTCCGAGGAATATGATAGCAGGAAGACAAGGTTTTTACCCCTAAAGGGAATTGAGCGATAAGACGTTGTACTCCCGATCTACGCCTCTAACTCGACGTTTTCTCTGGTGTAATCTCAGCTTAGTGAATTTTGTGTCATGCTGCCTTTAAACACATTCAAACATAAGGGTATACGACTGGGAAGCAGCAACCCAGCCGAGTAACTGCAATTTTTCACGTAAAATACACTGTGGAAGTTGCAAAAAAGATATTATCTTCAAGCCGTACACGGCATTCGCGACAAACAAGGATTTCATCCGCCTAACTCCATCATATACTCCTGGGTTCACGCTGGAAAAGGGTGTATGACCGGAAATGATAGTTTTAAGCTAATAATATGCAACAGCGAGAAACTGACTGATTCCAAACTTCTAATTCCCCGAAGACGATCGATCAATCGAACGAATGCAATGAAAAATCGCATTGACATGAGCTCTCTAACTGAGTGCAGCAATCAAATTAATGACAGGTGCAAAATTAACAATCAAAGGTTAATGATTTCTTACGAACTTTGTATTGGTTCGTATGAACGTATGGCAGATAAATCGGCTAATTTTTAAACTCGAAAATTCCCAGCATCGGTAATCGCATCAAGTCGCCGCTACCGTATGACTGATTCATGAGTCAAAATTTGTCAAGATCTATGTTCGATTGAGATCCCAATATAATCCCAGTTACTATATTGATTAGTTGTCTTCTAATAGCGGAACAGTATTTTAGTTTTATGTTCAGCTAAACAGGTCCGTAAACTGTCTGCTGCACCTGATACAGCAAAAAATCATTTCTGATCAACTCGTGCTGAAACAAACTGGAGAAACCTTTGTAAACGAAATGTTTGAATGCAGGATACCTGGAAATCGATGATGTTAGAATTTCTCTACAAAAGGAGTAACGTTAATGGTGTAGACCACGAATATGAGCCCTCAATTTCTCCTAATAATCTTGAAAAGCGGCATGAGAAACACCCATTTAGAACGAATTTTCCCACGAGGCACCTAACAGCGTGTTGTACGCATGCGAGCACAAGCACACTTTCCGCATCTGCTAGCAAGCGAAAGAGTTAGCAGCTCTTTGATTGTCCTATCCCTCGTATATGCGACGCGTTAATAGGTGCCTCATAGGTACATAAGTCGATGGCGAGGCCGTTTCCCACGTCGCTTTCAGAACATAAGGGAGAGCAAGGCGTTACCGCGCTCATGGGTGGTGATCCCAGATCCACTAATCGTTATGGACTAGTTTATCATTCAAAAACGCACAATAAATGCTAGAAAAGAGAATATTAGGATTTTCTGCTGATAGTTTGTGAGTAGTTTGCCATTTCGTTGCAAATAAAAGTTTTCAAGCAAAAGTTTGACGGGTTTAGTAGCTTTTTTTTCCAATCATTACTTAAAGTTAATCCATGCGTGGTTTTTATGCATGTACATGAATAATAAGTTTAAATGGTAGTTTACTTTTGGGAGAAGGTCTCTTTCATTGTCTCCACTTTATCTACTTGATTACTCGTAAATTTACCCAGCATACTGAGGAATACGCATGAAAATTTCCGCTAGGCAAATTAAAAACTGGAAGGTGTTGTGATATTTCCATCAATTTGCAAGCGTTCAGCAGCTATACGTGATTTTCAGTTGATCTTCGTGTTCAAGTGCGGGTCACTTCATGCCTGGGCGCAAACTGATTTCTAGTTCGTTTCTCGTCGTTAACAATGCTGTCGCGACAGGTGCAGGATGTTTGCGAACACACTTCACGGTGATAACTATATAAAGCTTGTTCAGGATATTGCTCTCAGAAGCATTTGTCTGTGAACGATGAGCTCATTCAGGGTTCCTGAACCTTTCCGTGGTTGCCTCTTAGTTTGCACATTTACTCTTAGTACCCTTCAAGACACAAAGACGGGATAGACCAGCTCATTCAATGTTTCTAAAACCGAATTGATACTTGATTCTGTTCATCTTCCTTAATTTTTTTATTATTTTCAACTGACTTATTTCTAACGTACCTGGAAAAAAATTAAAATCTCAAGATTGAAAGTTTGTTGTTTTCTGAATCCCGGATCTCTGTCGGTTTCCTGCTTGTATTGTTTCCATATAAACAAAAGTTCCACATTCCTTTTTTTTTCGTAAGACAGAAGTTTTCTTTGCATTCACTTGCACTTCCATTTAATCAGTCAAGTTCCAGAAGACTTCTGTTAATTTTATTACGTCGACTTCTCAAAAATTGCTGAATAACTTTTTATTCACTTGATATCGGTATTAGTGGACCTTTGATGTGATGTGAGACATACATGTGAGACATAGACATCGGGTTGTTTTTACACTCGTATAATATTACAATACAAAAGGTTCTACATCCAAACTGGACCCAAAGAGTTGCTAAAAATTTTACCGCTCATCTGAATAAGTGTAATAAATCATAAATGTCATAAAATCTTCCTAGAAAATCTTTAATATAATGTACACAATTGTAGGATGCTCCTTGTCGTGATCACAGCCCTGTTGGTTGTTACCACCGCACAAATTTGCCCTGGATGTGGTCCTGCCCTTTTTCCACCTCCTTGCCTAGGACCATTCTGTGGCTCGGCTCCACCTCCTCCCCAGGTTCGTTTAAGTGCTTCTAAATTCAAGTATAAATCGATCTTTGATCTTGCGTACGCTTCCTATTTCAGATTCTTTTCGTCCCACCACCCGCTCCTCCACCATGTCAAGGAATTGGCTGCGCCTTTCCGCCACCACCTCCTCCACCATGCCTGACCCCGCCATGCTTTGCTTCGCCTCTTCCAGAGCCTTGTTTGGCTCCACCATGTTTTGCTCCTCCTCCACTACCACCTCAAGTGGTGTTCGCGCCACCACCAGCACCTTGTTTGGCTCCTCCATGTTTCGCTCCACCCCCGCCACCACCTCAGTACGTGTTCGCGCCACCTCCAGCACCTTGTTTAGCTCCACCATGTTTCGCTCCACCTCCGCCACCACCTCAGGTCGTATTCGCGCAACCTCCACCTCCTCCACCACAGGTAAGGTTCAGCAGAAAACAGGCAGCTACTGATAACAGAAAAGCTCTGGGATTAATTGCTTTCAGGTGATCTTTGCACCAGCACCTGCTCCTCCTTGTTTCGTTCCACCTTGCATGGCTGCGCCACCACCTCCACCACCGCCACAAATGATATTCGCTCCGGTTGCTCCAGCTCCCTGTGCAGCTCCACCTTGTGCTATGCCTCCTCCTCCTTGCATTGGCTGTGGTCTGGCGCCACCTCTTCCGCCACCAACAATGTTCTTTGGATCAGTGCCATGCTGTTCCATTACCGGTATGCCACTGTTTCGAAATAGCAAAAAAATAACAACTGATTCTTCTGACAGATTTCTCATGCTGTGGCCGCCTCTTCCGCAAACGGCACATTGAGCAGTCCAAGAAGGCGGCCGAACAGAGTTCAGTGGATACCGAGGAGAAGAAAAAGAATTAGCATCTAAACTCGCTAATTATTTCTGTATATTTTGAGGGAAATATCAATAAATTATTCTGCCTGAAAGTAGAATTGAAAGTTTCATTGTTTGACAAAGATCCTTAGAACCTCTCCAAGACGTAAGCGGATTGGTTCACTGGTATCCTAGAAAAGTCTAGAAGTATAAAAAGACCATGGAACGTCAGCCGTGGCGACATTTCCGAATAATCGACCAACAACGCCGTTACAGAGGAAAATCCGCGATAGTAGATCAGAAAATTTCATAAGCACAAAACTGAGGACGAACTACTTTATATTGAACGAGAAATTATCACTTGTTTCTGGGA
The DNA here is from genome assembly GCF_031761385.1 of Necator americanus. NCBI lineage: Eukaryota > Metazoa > Nematoda > Chromadorea > Rhabditida > Ancylostomatidae > Necator > Necator americanus. The sequence goes on from NC_087374.1 coordinate 26,360,882, forward strand.
AATAAGGAATACCCGTATAAGTCAGAAAAAATGCTCATATGATAGAACCAATTCGGCGAATAACACAAAAAAAAATTGGAGAGCATTCAAAACAGTAAAAGTGTATTTGAGAACGATGTCAGTTGGAATCAATACCAGGCTTAAGTTAAACGACTGAGCTCCAAACAAATAACCAATTATAATTTGTTGTTTGATGATTTTATACGGTTTAACCTCTGAGTTGAGGTTAAGTCATAAAAAAGCATCAACCAACCCTTAATTTTTTAAGAAAACGACTAAATGAAACCAACTAAAGCTGGTCTAAAGGAAAACAAATAAAAACTCCCGTTGTTAAGAAGCCAAAAGGGGCAATGCAGCTAAAATGCAAATGCAATACATGTGCATAAATCCACTCCGTCGTGCGCTCAGGAACGAAATCGGACATCGAATTCTTCCCATAAATTCCCGTCTATCAACATCATGATCAAATCATCTTCAGTCTCTTCTAATCCCCGTAGATGAGTCCTAAAACAAACATCAGTTCGATAGACATCTTTTTCATCGAGTGACGACGATGAATTGGTGCGGCGTTTTTTGCAGCAACGGTTGGCAAATCTCGCATTATCGTGAGTTCCTTTTAGTTTCAACGATACACTACCATGGATAGGATCTAACGCGAATTGGGATAAGAAAAACATACGCACGCGACTGTTTTTACGACCACGATATTGATGATGAAGTGGCGACGTCGGCGTTGTTGAAAGATGTCCCGACGGCGGTGGCGGCGGCGTCACTGGATGTTCTACGATAACATACCGTATTTGAAAACGAATTAGCCAAACTTCGGTTCGATGGCCACTTGCAGGAGGACCGTGGCGTAGGCGAGATGCATCCCGCAACTGCACAGATTCAACAAGTTTGTTCAGCCGTCATCGTTACTTCTAGAAATTTCTAGAAACGTAAAAATGACCTGACATTACTTAGTACTTGCAAGCAGTGCAAGTAGAAATACTGTACACTTGGCTGATTTTTTTTATATCCTGCTCATTAATCACTATCCTTTCGAATTTGTGCTCAATGGTGTTATGCGTTGAAAGACCCATGTACTCTTTTATACCTCTTGATTTTGAGTTTTATTTCTCTTACCTTCTAAATTGAAATTATTGAAATTAAATTATTGATCACAGAAAGGATGTCTTTTTTTATTTCACTAATTTTCCCCTTGAGCGGTGTATCTTTTCTTCTAATATTTCAAACTATTTAATTTATCGAATCGAATCATCCGAATTTTCGTCTTTAAAAAAAGGTGGAAAAGATTCCTTCATTTATTTTACAGCTTTTCGTTAGGCATACTATGATTTATTTCCGGATTCTAATAATTGCCAGGATTGCTGCTTTTAGCCAGTACAGCATATTTCCGTACTTTGCGGCTGCATTTGTGCTGTTGCTACATTTGTTTTCAAAATGTTTTTTTTTTGAAAAAAAAAAACGAAATCGCATCATCCACATACAAAAACTTCACTAACTTCAGAATGCAACGATTAGATTTTTTTGAAAGAGAAATTTTTCGAAGGACTTTCTAACTGAGAACAAAATCTTCAATTAAATATAGTGTCCTGTTCAAAAGGCCAAAATTACCCAGGTTTACTAGATGGTGAGCTGCTGAGTAAATGTAAACTAAGACCATGGGAACTGGAATCCAACTTGCCACCTTTAAACATGTAGGTTTGAATGAATCTACCGATTTCGGGAAGAGTAGGGATAATTGATTGTGGATTGTCTTAACGTTTTTTAAGAGGATTAAAAAACGGAGAGTCAGAAGTAGTGAAGGGAAAATCAGAAAAATTTCATTTAAAAAAAGTTTTAAAAAACTAGGATCTAGAAAAAAATCGCAGAAAAAAAGAGGTCTCACGAGTTTTATGCATGAAAAATAGTGGAATAGCATAGTAAAAAGAGTTAGAGCACCGTTCTTCTGTATACAGTCTCATGACATCATTTTCAGTTTTTTCTTCCGCGAATAGGGTCCACCTACGAGAACGATTTCACCATGCGACTACAAGGAGACCCGACCGCTTCACATTTGGAGGTTATTCTTCAGAAATTGATCTACGCACAATAATTATCTCTTCAGGATTCTGGATTATATAGTTCGAGAAAAAGACGTTTTCTCGAATTTCTCTATTTTTTCGTAGAGCAACTCATTCAACAATTTATTAATGCTCGAATCATTCGCGCAAACACTTAGCCCAAGAAATCCCATCATGGAAGCAGCGGTGCAGTCTCAGCCAATGATGAATGGTAAGCTTATTCATTAATAAATTTGTATTTCGCCATAACTTTATATTTTAGAGCTTTTTTTCGAATTTTCATAGCCATTTCACATATCGTCAGATCTAAACTTGAAAAAAAACACTAGTATAAAATTATTTCAGCTGTATCAAAAATGTGAGGGGGTAAATTCAAAACGACATAGATAATATTGTTCTCGAATGTTTCTTAACCGTAGCCAAAAATAAATAAATCAAATTCGGGAAACCAAAAGGAACGATGATAAAAAAGATGATAAAAATGCTGCACAATCTTGAACTTTTCAACGCATGTCACTTTACTTTACATAATTTTCATTAGAAGTGAATACTTAAAATAATAAAAAGAGTAGTAGATTGTGTCTCAGGTCTTTTGGAAGGCATTCGGTTTTAGAACTAACGCATCCTTAAAAATTTTGACTATAAACGATTCCGAGTGTGATTATAACACTAAAACCTTTACGCCATATTCGGTATTTCTTATAAGAAAAACTCTCGGCATCACTTCGATTCCAAGAACTATGCTGTAAAAATTTAAATAATAAGGTGGCACCCACATTATGGTCACTCAGGTGCCTTACCAGAAATTTTGGCGAGTTATGAGCTATACGTTAACACAAAATGATGTGCATATAGTAGACTTCTTTCTTTTCGATATTTCGAAATTTCGAAAATTCCACCAAAATACGATAATGGTGCTTCGTAGAATGTTCACGTGCATGATCGTGCGCATGTACATAATAAGAGGTGCTGTAACAACCTCTTCCATGCAGTTCGAAAGTGACCCCCTGGTCTTCCGAATCAGAGATCACTATTGGGTGTATACTGTAGTTGCTGGTCTTAATATGACTTTAATTTTACTTACGAGATTCAATGAAGAAGATATAAAAGGTGTCATTTACGTCGTTAGGTTCTAAATCTTCTTGTAATTTAGTAAAGTCAGAAAAACCGGGGTATGCTTCACTTAATAGTGAAGAAAAAAAAAAGAATAAGATCCTAGAAGAAATTGTTATTGCAGTTCCGTACCCATCACGTAATCGCTATGGCCGTCCTTATATTTCCGGGCGTCCACTACTCACATGTGATCGACAGAAGATTGTGCAATTATTCGAGAACGGTATGAAAAAAATTCATATCGCTAAGCAACTGGGGATCACACACAGTTGTGTGAGTAAAGTACTGCGAAAGTGAGTTTAAACAGATTATTTTAAAGTTTTTTTTTCTAACAGCAATATCTCGACCAGGAAATTTTCAAACGTTCACCAACAGTTTTTCTCGTGAAATCAGCATTGATCTTTTTTCCACCCCTTCCATAATGGTTTTTGCTACATGTTACGGAACTTCACGAACACAACGTTAAGACGCACCGTAGAGGATCCTTCACAGAAAAAGTAATGTTATGTTATAGTGCGATCTCATGTCAGATACCCATCTTTCTCGGAACTCTTTTTCTAAAAGCCATAACGCTCGAGTCACTGATGTTTTGATCGTTGAAAATGGGGTTCGTAGGAGCCATCCTCCTGATTTTGTTAGCGGATAATTATTTATTGATTCACTGACGGGTTTCCTGAAAGAGATTTAGTTGATAGATAGTTTTGAAGTGGAGATTTATACGTATCGGTGATCTCCTTCAATCATTCAGGTACCAAGATACCGGCATGGTCGAAGCGCGGGCCTGTAGGACCGCGTCCTGCTCGTGCCCAGGTTATGTACCGAACCATGACGCCAAGCTATGTCGACATATACGAACGAAGCGGCTGCTGTTCAGCATCGAAAAGTAAGAACAATGGAGATTTCCCTCAAAGATGAGCGCTGCCACAAGTATAAATAAAATTTACGTGGGAACGCGCAGGAGTCTGTTACCCTAATCAACTGGTCCCGCCCTAATCAACTGTAAATTACGGAGACTTTCTAGATAGGTGATGGAAGTTACGAAAATTTCCAGAAAAATCCACCATAGGAGAATTGTACTGTAGATGTCGTGTGCTCGTCCGGGTCTCGTAGACAACGTTTAAAGGCATCACTCCAAAAATTTTTTTTTTTTTTTTTTGGCCTTTTTTTTAAAAAGAAAAAAAATGGGGGGGGGGGGGTTTGTGGGGGGCCCTTTTTGTTTTTACGGCAATTAGGAAGAAATGGACGGAATCACCCCCCTCTCCATAGTCTCCCATCCCGTATACGAATACTCCACCCGAAATCTGCACCACCTCAGATTCGTGGGGTGATGCCTTTAAAGAGAATTCAGCGCATTTTAAGCAGAGTTCTCTGGAAATAGGAAAATTTCAGAATGGCTGGGTAAGGTGTTTCATAGCGCACACAGATATGGGAATTTCATTAAAGTGTTCTGCATTTTCGAGTAATCCAATAAGTAGTTCAAGAACAATATTCTGATACTAATAACAAATTAGTCACTTTGATCCTCATCAGCTGTTGCCACTCCAAGCTTCAGGGAAATTTTCGAGGTTGAGAAAGAAGCACTCAACCCCATCAACACGCAGGAAGTCCAGTCAGAAAGTACGTTCAAAAATACAAGAGCTTAGACGCATGCGCACAAATTGGAGAAATTTTCCACAAATACTGTCTTCGAGCAAGTTCTTTTTTCTGTTTTTTCGGTGTCATAAAAATGATTCCAAGTAATTTTGATTACTCAAATTCCTAGATTTGTGGGGAAATATGTAGCGAGTTCTTGTCGTGAGCTACGACGCGATCCACCTTGTTGGGGAATCCCGATTCCGAAAATCATTACAAAAGACGCTACTAAGCTTCCAAAAGTTAGCTACTGAAACTCAGCTGTGCAACATTGCAACTGTGACAGATAGCGGTTGGAATCGAGGTGGGACCATCGCGAACTGCAGCAATGTACGGTGGTAGCACGGGTCCTCAGTCGATCCTTACCGCTGTGCCCTACCGCACCTCTTCGAGCGCAACCGCTTATGCAACTGCACCGTGCTTCATGTCGTTTTGACTCCACTGAATTTTCCAGCTCTTCTAGCAAATGCATCCTGGAAAAATATGAAAGTGAAGCAGATTTCATTTGGATTCTCGGTGCTTCTTTCCGTTCCAGAGACATAACAGATACGATTTCAGTATTTTGCGCTCCGATTCCGGTACTGTGATCTACTTCTCGAAGACAAAAGAGGACTCTTGAGGATGTTGCTGGTGAAAATTCTCACCTGTGATGAAATCATTGCATATGTACCTTTTTTCGTTCTAAATTAATTTAATTCTGGTTTTTGGTCGCAGAATAAAATTCAAAAATTTTCCAACTGCTTGTCTCCTGTGGAAATGTCTTTACGTTTCCTTTCTGGACTTTTCTGAAACTTTCAACAAACCATGTATCAAGTGAGCACTGCAATATAGGGTGGTCCACATGAAGTGTGACGGGCTGTGGAAATCAAGGGGCAGTGACTTCTTGAGCCAAAGAAACCGGTAAGGACAGTAACAGAACCTCACTGCAAAATTGGGCCCCACCCCACGGCGCAAAGAAGACACTGAGTGGTGGGAGACCAACCTTCTCGACTTCTGGGCGAAAGTGTTTGGCCGTCAAACTCGCCCGATCTCTATCTTCGGATTTCGCTACCTGGTCGATCGCAGAGCGGAAAGCCTGCTCTTTTAAAGGTATCATCCCACGAATCTGAGGTGCTACGGATTTCAGGTGGAGTATTCGCATACGGGATCGTAGATTATGGAGAGGTGGGTGATTCCGTCCATTTCTTGCTAATTGTCGTAAAAAAACGGCCCGGAAGATGCAGAAGAAGTGCACACGGCTGGCGCGCTCCAATCGAACTCGTTGTGGGAAATGGCGCGCCGGAACGCTCGAAGCCGTATCTTCCGGCCTGTTTTTTACAGCAATTAGGAATAAATGGACGGAATCACCCCCTCTCCTTAATCTACGATCCCGTATACGAATACTGCACCTGAAATCCGTACCACCTCAGATTCGTGGGGTGATGCCTCTAAGCACAAGTGGATTTGCTGAAAAGAGCCCTGGATGAGGCAAGGGGCATGGAACTGATCGCGCGTATCCTCAAAAATTTCCGGAAGAGACTGGATGCTTGTATTTAAGCTAAATGCGGTCATTCTGTCAGTGATATGTGAGAATTTATGTGGAATTTGCTGACAATTGAATTTTGAAAAAATTTCTTAGTTGGATTCATTAACGAAACGTTGTGGGTAGCTTTTTACGTCACACTTCATGTGGACCACCCGTACTCTCTAAGAAAAATCTAGCTCCCTTTATATTTGTGATAATAACCGAGGATTCGTAAATAAATCAATGTGGTCTGCATCACAGATGTAATTTCTGACTCATCCACTCCGAGTAAATTCTTCTACTAGAGCATCATTGTATTATTCACCGGTTATCATCGACAACTACAAACAAATGACGTTGAGTCATCAGCGCTTCTGCGTCAAAATGATGTTAGTAGCTTCTCCTTTTTGCTAACATATGGACAGATTCTGTGAATTTTCCCGAAATGCATTCCAAAAGAAGTTATGAGTGGTTTCAAGAAACACAAACAGCGAATGACTCTAAGCTAACAAACCGCTTATATGTTAGAAATTTCCTAGAATTTTCAGATGTAGTAAAGTCATCTTCTTCTCGTGATAAAACATACGGTCGCTAACAAGGTTCCTATTCCATTATAGACTTACAGTGGTATATCAACGTATCGTGGCTGTAACACACTTATCTGCATCCATTGCTTTGATCCTTAGTGGAATCCTTAGTGGAACTGGAATGGTGGTCCCGACGCGCATAACAACAGGAACAAAACATACGCTTTCGCGCATCGCAATCTGGGAATTTCGATTTTGTGTCAGATGATGTTTTTTTCGGGTGGCTCAAGACACCTCAATGCGCCCTCAAAGTTAATGATAAAATAGTCGTGGTTACAACATTCGGAACGTAAGTATTAATTTTTTATTGGTACCGAAAAAAATAAATTAACGCACTAGTCAGATTTTCCAAGAAACTCTAAATTTTACCGCAATAAGATGTATCGGCGTAGAATTGTCTTTGGCAAAAATTTTCATCTTTCTCCTTCCCCATCCTCTTCTTTCTTTCTACCCAAGTTTTGTTATCTGGTAGAGACACTATTATCACTATTATTTGTCAGTTCTGCTTTTGGATAGAAATTTCCGCATTCGGTGGGTATCTTTGGACTTTCTTCATTTTCTAAGAAATATTTCTGCTGTGTTTTCGATCTGTCAGACGATGTAAGAATCGTCTGCTTCCGAAATTCGATGTCCACACAACGAGGGTACTGATCTAAGAGCGCTGTTCTGCATTTTGCATTGGTGCTGATAATAAATTGATTGATGGTGGAATTATGTATGTTCGACTGTGCGATAAGCGGCCCCCGTACTTTATCAGATAAGCCTACGTCCAGTTTAATAACAATTTTCTACCCCACGTAAACATTGTGATTACGGACGATTCACGACTGGAATTTGCGGCAGAGTTTGTGATGTTGTGGAAACTGAACGTCTCTAAAATACGATATGTTACAGCAATCTTTTAAGCTCCTTCCCCACAACCTTCTTATACTTTCACCCTCTTTGCAGACAATGATTGAATACAATATGTTTATACGTTGAAAACGCTGATCGATTGATACGCAGCACAAAATGGCAAACAGTGGTGAAGCTTTCAGAAAGTTGTCAACAGAACTGGGGGAAAAGAAGGTTTTAAAATTTTGAACGTTGTATGGGACACAAGCGGAAAACTAGTCCTTTTATTTTCTTCAAACCACAACCTTATCGTCCATTTGAATGGTTGTTCATGACAATTAACAAAAGTTAAAAATTCATGAAATTAAGGTAGGAGAATAGAAAGGTGCCTGCAGCAGATAAGTAGCATTTAATTGGCAAAAAACGTTGTTAATAATAACTACACAATTTTCTGCGATATGTAGAGTCACCCTAAAGCGAAAATGTCATTCAATTTTAGAACGAAAACTGATCCACGTTCCCCCTCTTATTGGCTTTTCAGGGACTCTGAGCGAAGACGAAGTACGAAGTATGAAGGTCAGGAAAAAAGAGAATAATTTTGAAAACTGAACGACTATTATTCTGTCTTGGGATGAAGTAGAGACCAGTTCTCGTGTGTCGTTACACTAGAACATTCTTAAATCAAGCCTCATCCATACTTTTATTTAGATAAATTTATTTCCATCATGTAGAATGGTGCAGAAACCAATCACCAGCCTTTACTACGGAACGCACAACATCTCCCGCATGCCTGACAACGAAACAAAGACCATCAGTTCCTCTTCGGAATATTTAAGTAAGGTTATCGAAACCGTAAATTCTCAGAAAATTCCAAGTGGAAACTTCGGGAACTAACATTTCTGCAGGGCGAAGAGGATTTGAAAAGCTCTAAAAAAATAAGTGGTTTTGCTATTAAGAAAAGTGTATTTATTAAAAGGAGAGAGCTATTGTAAATACTGCGTCAAGGCCGAAGAACTCAACAATGTGGGTCCAATTTAGGGCCGAGAAAATCATTGGTATTACGTGGATGTCGATGGCGTCAAGCGCAAGTAAGTAGCTTTAAAAAGACATGCGAAGAACATGGAAATACATCTATTCACTCAGTTTCGATGTATGGTCAGAATTTCCAGCTACTTCCAGCTTCCAGCGAGACCTCGCAGAAAGTATCGATTTCTATCGCATTGAATACTAAACAAATACAATTCCACAAATTTATCGGTGTGAATAATCGATTTGCACAATAACAGAAACGCTACTCTCGATTCTCATCTATGGATTTTTCACAAGTATTACGGCTCCGTTGATAAGATTCATACCATTCCAGAAATCCTTCTCAAAGTGTGTTAACCTTTTTTTTCGTTCTGTTGAATTGAATGTCCTTTCTTCTCTTTTCGCTATAGTTGTTTCGACGAAGTTTTTGTTCTTCGAGAGCAGAAACCACAGGAAAAATCATAAAGTGCATTCCTGGATTAGTTGCTTAGCTTAGTCTTAATGTCTTATGTGTAAGATACTCTAATTCATTAAAGACTCGACTGTAGCTCGAAATCATTCGCTCAGTAATTTTTATCGCCCATTCTCTACTTCAGATATGATTTCTGATAGATGCAAGTACTGGCGCCGTACCATACGGGCTTTCTCTTAAACTGGAACAGACAGCCGCAGGAAGGAAGGAGCCGTCAGATTATGTTTTCGGGATCTTAACAAAATGAAACATTGAACTACTCACTTCGAAAGTTCTTCAAAGCAATCTTATTAATCGTTAGGACTGCGTCTCCGACAAAAAAAAACTAAGTTGAAGTGGAAACTAACCAATATATATATATATATATATATATATATATATATATATATATATATCAAACAGGTCTACATAAATTTTCGGCCTCGTTGTTAGACAGCAGACAGTACTTAACAACACTAAGAAGTCATTACCAGAAAATTTTAATTCTCGATGTATTCGGAAATTTTTCACTGATAAAGAAATTAATTCTCCACCAACCACTGAAGCGAAGAATTGAGAAGTGCAAAGTATGTACATTTAAAATGATAACCTTGTACATACACCAATTATTGATAAGAAAATCGATTAAAAGGCAGCATTCAAATCCACGGGAAAGAAAGTCAAATAAATGTACTGGTTAGTTTAAACACAAATAAATGAATGCACAGATGAGAAAAAAAAGAAGCCTTAATTGCGGCCCATGCACGAAATGACAAATTGGACCCACGATAATTAAAAACTTGATAAAAAAAAAATCTCGTGCGAAAAAAATGCACATTGAATGAAGATGATGCTTTATCACGAAGAGCAATTAGATATAGTAGAACGTGGTTGGAGGTAACAATTCATTTACTCAGTCATTTATTTATTTGTTTACTTATTTATTTATTCTATCGCTCATTTTCAGACGTTCGCCCAGATACCGAGCAAACCGAAAGTAGGATTTTTTGTGAATCAAACGTTCCTCAAACAGTAACAATGTATGATGAACTGTCACATGGACGAACAGTTGGCTTGTCTAGCTAGCCAAGACAACCTATGTAGACTAAGAAATGAATGGGTGAGCAATGAATGAATGGATGAGTGGATGAGCGAATGATGGAATAAACAAAGAGATGAATGAACGAGCAAAATAACGGGGACCTGAATGGATGTGTGGGTGAATGAACGGATGAATAAATGAATATCCGGTTGAATGAACTGATAATCTGATAGACAAATGACTGATTCTATGAATAAACGACGGAGCAAGTGATTTAATGGATGGACAAGTGAGGCAGTGAACAAATAAATGAGTGTTAGTTGAGTAATTAGCATTAACTGAGATTAAGCTAATGAAAAACAGTGCAAAACTAAAGGATCCTAAAGGGAAAATTGGAGTATCGAGCGAAAGTTAGCGATAGAATAATGAGCAGTGATCCTACGGGAATGGACAGTGTTCCTACGGAAGAGGTGGTAGATCACGGCGCTCCTCCATTTGACCTATGATCGCAACGCTGCAATGTGATGCATAAATATTCGGAATATGATAAAATCACAAGGTGATGAATCCGAATATCTGCTTTTGTCAAAAAATGGACGCTTTGGAGAAAGTTATCAGAAAACGGCGGAAAAAAAGGAAATTCGCAAAATTTGCAAATTTATCACATCCCATTGTATGTTGAATGTACGCCTTTGCAAGCCATTTCTCCACAGTTTTTTTTTTCCTTTGTCGCAATATTAACACAGATTCTATAATGAGTAATAAAAAAAACCTAATTAGGAACACTACCCAAAATTCCATCGCAAAAAATACGCCACAGAAAAAGGTCTAAGGAAATATGACAGACAAAAACATAACTTAGTGATTAGCTGCTATTATCAATGTGAAATTTCTGGGCACAACTGGCATGGTAAAATTTTAAAAGGATCAGGAGGTTGAGAGTACGGTAACGAATAACAACTGATTAGAAAGGGACCTGTGTTTATGCTTATCCAAGCGACCAGCAGTGTTTTCGTAGAAATTCATCCGATATCTATGAATCTAATAGAAAATATAAAAATGTGAAGAAATAAAATAGATGAATAGGATGAATTCGCAAGAAACGTAGAATGCTGCTCTTTAGTGATCCTTCTCTAATTTCTCATCTTAGACTATAGTGATTCATATTTCGTCGTCGAGTCATCGCTGCAAAACTTCATACTCGAACAATACGTCGCGTTATACATTATAAAATATCGACAAATTGTAAGTATAATTCTTTGTTAGAGTTATAATTTATGTGCAATCTCATTACTGCCGTCCAGATCTTTATTTAACGACTTGACAAAGTAGCCTCGAAAGTCTTGGACACAGCAGCATCGGGTCCTTTCGGAGACAGGTCACCTCCGAAAGGACCCGATGCTGATTTTCAAAAAAAAAAAAAAAAAGAGAAAGCTCTACTCGATTGAATCCTCGCATGCATAGCCATGCGAGCGTAGGTGGTATCACAAGCACGCAAAATGCGGAGGTCTAGAAATGAAGGCAGAAAATAAAATGCTAGAGTGTAAAAATAACTAAAGTAAAAGTAAAGTAAAGGGTAAAGTCTTGGGCGTTAATCAATCCGCTTGGAATGCGATGTAAAAATAACTAGGAGTTGTAATTAGTAATAGCAGTTAGGAAATGTTAGAATACAAAATAGAACGCACCAAATGAGAAAAACTAATTAAAATCAAATGGCAAATAAAAATAAATAATGAACAAAAAGGGATAAATGGAGAGTTCTTTCCATTAACATTCTCGTGTATAAAATATATGTTTGGAAAAAAACAATAAAGAAACGATAAGATAATAAAGAAAAATAACAATTCAAAGCATGTAAATGTTAACATCGCTATGCATTAGAAGATTGCCACGTTGTTGAGTCAGCAGTTTACGTTCGATTGCGACATTTTTTGTTTGTTTGGAATCCGATGAAGCTGTAGTGAAGTCATAAAGGTCAAAGTACGACTGCTGGTCCTCCTTGGATTCACCGATGATAAGATATGCCGTTGCTGCCACAGAGCGGTCGCTAACCATACGGTAGTACCAGCCGTCTGTCACCGACTGGCGATAACGATCCCTCTCATCCTGTAGCTTTTTCAAAGAATTTTGTTGATTTTTCGTGATTCTCGCTACTATTTTTGTAGAGCATCACAGACTCTTTGAGGTGCGAGTGCGTGCGAGGTCCCGAAAAGAAAAGGATACGATAGTCGTACATGACCAGTGGGAATTTCTTGACAACGTTGCTGCTGCTGCTGCATTTTTTATTAGCGTAAACAGATCAGGAATAGTTATTGATTATTTCCCACTTTCATAATCTAATCTAATCTAATCTATAATCTTTTCTAATTTTTTTACCTTGTGGAAAAAGTTCTTACGCATGATGTTTGTATTTCCTAGAGTTCTTGGATAACTGTGATCGGAGATGTGGAAGGGGGAACTTCTTAGTTGCTATTATTCTAGCCTACCTCTAGCAGATTTTTCAAGTAATCAATTCGCCACTTTTAAAAATCATCGCTTAGAATGTCTCATCGCAACCTTTCAAATGTGCATTTCTCAAATCAAAGCAAATATATAGTAAAAAGTAGCGAAAATTGCGCTTACAAACCCTCTCTGTGGGCGGATTCCGATTTGTCTTCACTGCAGGAAGGACTCTTTTACTTTTTTCTCTGTTATTTTTTTTTCGAAAGGCATTAGTTAAGAAATTTGAGTCTCCTTCGAAAGACAGGACTTTTTTTCTTAATCTTAACTTAGTAGGATTTGATAGATAACTTGAATTAGAAATAAAGCTTATACTATGCTTATCCGCCGTTATGAAAGAAAAATTCATTTCTGTTAGATATTGATCGCCAATGTATCGATCACCGTCATTGCTCTGACTATGGTCTAGTGGAATCTTTACTGTGAGTCGCCTTCGGTAACGATGGCGACTGCGGAATATAACGGGTACCTAAATAAAAACTTGAAAGATACTTTTTAAGAACTTTTCGAATTCTTCCTAATTTAACAAATCTCGAGAAAGAAGATGAAAGGTTCGGAGATGCTCTTTTTTCATAGTTAGGAAGACTCTAGACCAAAATAATGGTAGGCATTTCGGAGTTCGAAACGAAAAATCACTTTTTCATTCGACTTTGCTTTTCTGTGGCTGTTCAAATCTTTAGAGCGACGTCGCTGTATACGTAATTAAATGTCTTGAACAATGAATACAGCTCGTTTTGTCGAAATTTTCATTTTATTTTTCTGCACGATCTCAGTTGTTGAATCGACTATTCATTAATCAGCTGACTTACTGAGCACAGGGAGGACAACTTTTTTACCCGCCCTAAAATCACTAGTCACTTCGCTCGTTTACTGGGTCTTTACTAAGCTTGAACTGTTGAACAACTCTTGAACACATGACCATCTCATCTGAAAATATTTACATATATAAATCAAAATGTATAATAGCTAGAATACGAATAAAGGTGGGTTCGAAAAATAGATTTAGAAAGAGAAATGGTTTAGAAAAAGCTAGGAATATACTCCAAGCTTTTTATTAAATTAATATCTAACATTTATTTTCCTATAATAAAAAATGACAAAAGTGACATGCGACAAATAGTAATTCAAAGTAAAATGAGTGCTTCTTTCAGTGCAGTCAATTTTCTTTAGCAATTAAATTCTCAAAGAATTAACCAAGTATAACTGTACTCTTGAGCATAGCTCAAGCTTTCATTAACATCCAATCCTTCAGTTTTTTTCTCGGATTTCTCAGAATCACACTCACAATCATTTCTCAGAATTTCTCAGAACAGCCACTGTCCCAACGCTACAACGCCACCGACAACGGAGGTGTTGGGCCAGCCGAGCCGGGGAGGTACTGATAAACAGTGTTATCGCGGACGAATCGTTTCGAACGTTCAGCACCGCATCGTGCGAATGGTGTCGTTTTGAACTTATTTCACTTAAAATGTTGATTGCCTGACCCTTTTTTTGCCGCTTTGACAAAAAAAGGGTCAGGCAATCAACATTTTTTTTTCGCCCTATATGCTTTAAAATGGTACAGGCAGCCCACATAGATTACCCCGTGATTTACAGTTTTCTCTTCGTCTCATCTAAGGTCTCTTAGGAGTGCTCCAACTAGTTGCAGTTAATTTTTATGGTTCTGGTGTGCCCGGTAACGACAAAGATCAGCATGGATCAATTACGCTAGGAAAAAAAAAATCAACCAAAGATGCAAAGAGCCAGAACTCAGCTTTAATTTTGATAACGGATGTGCTTGTTGCATTCTTGATCCTTCATACTTTAATTATTTCACCGGAACCAATACTTTAGAACCTACAAAAATTCCAGCTCTACCAGTTAGAACCAGTTTGCTCACATTTTTCGAAATCTAATTTGTTAGTAAGTTTGTTAATAAATCTAATTTGTAATTTTTCTGCATTTTTTCTCTCGACATCCGAGTTTCGGAATTATTTTCACTTTCTTGTGTCTCCAATAAATCATATTTGAAGCGATTAACAGACAGTATATAGTGGCAATCACACACTTTTTGAAACTGTGATCCATAAGGGGTCGAGTGCTAAAAAGCTGTTATCAGAACGGGTAATCAACTCAGCTGTCACATGACTAATGATTAATTCAAATGGTTTTGTTGAGATTAAGGAAAAATATCCTCTCCCGAAGTTTGCAGCTTAGAAAGCTTACGAATTTACGAACTGTTTTTTTTTTGCATTAGGAAGAATTGTGCTCAAATTATTTTCTTTTCTAACACTGCCTTCACATTTCCAACTCGCGGCTGAAAATCGCTTATTCTTTCAAAACATTTCGAAATGGTAGATTATCCCTTTCATATCACTCATATCCCACTGATAAAATGTTTCTAGATAAAGTGGGCGTTTGATGAACACTGATTACTCGAGAATCTGGAATCTTAAAATAACGAAACGTTATGCCAACGTCATATGCTTTAGCGGTTTATTTTGATTCGAATTCCCCCGTTCAGATCGAGTTGATTCATTGTTTCCTGGTGAGAATCCGTCGCACGAAATGTGATTCACTTAACATTTGGGGAGAAACAGTATAATTTTTCCTCAGGTGTTTCTCGAGTCTAATCATTTTTAGAATGAATATCCAGTCTTTCGTACTAGACGAAAAGTTGTTAACATTTTAAACAAGGAGTTTCAGCGATGAGTCTCTCAAAGACATGCGGTCGGCTTGGAACGGTGGTTGGAACTCGTCCGCTCATGTTTTTTCTAGCCAGTATTGCGCTGTTCTTTATCTCTGTTCTTCTGCTTGGTGCGATCCCGTAAGTTCCAGTCATGGGACTGACTAGTTTTTGATCTACTTTTGAAGTTCACAAATCCTTGTTCGCAAAGTCTAGGCCAGAGATTCGGCTTAGTTTCGACGACGGGTACACAACATCTGGTGCACCATCGAAAAGAGAGCTTCAAACTCAAATGGAGTATTTTGGTGCCAAGGTATGTCGCTGTAGTGAGATATTCTACATACTGTGAACGTACTATCTTTTTATGCTGTAGTATTTATGGAAGGTGAGCTCGGGCAGCGACTTGATGCGGTGGAATTATTGTTTTATTACGTCGTGTATTATATCGTTGGTCAAATGCTTTCACGTTCACTTTTAAAGACATCACCCCACATGACTAATGATTAATTTAAATGGTTTTGTTGAGATTAAGAAAAAATACCCTCTGCCAAAGTTTGGAGCCTAGAATGCTTACAAATTGTTTACGAATTGTTGTTTTTTTTTGCATTTAGAATCATTTTGTTCAAACTATTTTCTTTTCTGAATTATTTTCTTCACGAATCTGGGGTGGTACGGGTTTTAGGTGAGTTATGCCTATACGGGGTTGTGGATTATGGAGAGGGGGTGATTGTGTCCACTTCTTCCTAGTTGCCGTAAAAAACACGCGCTCCAATCGAAGAAAATCGTAGAAAATGGCGCTCCGGAACGCTCGAAGCCGCATCATCCTAGCCGTTTTTACGGCAATTAGGAAGAAATGGACGGAATCACCCTCCTCCCCATAATCTACGACCCCATTAGGTATAACCCACCTGAAACCCGCACCACACCAGATTCGTCGGATTTCCTTTAAGCACACTCCATAGCAAGAAACAGGGAAAATTTTCAACGTTTTCACAGCATGCACCAAATGCGTATTGCATGCAATTTGCTTTTCACATTCGCTGACAATAATGTGACCGTCTCTTTGTTTTTGAGAAGTTTGCGGTGCGAAATGTAATTCTTTCCCTAAAGTGCACATAAAGTATTGTTGCAAAACATTTTTCCGGCGGCACAATATTTCGTTTTAATATTTAGAGGGACTAGAAAATATTTCGTTTTTTGTAAAATGACTCGACGTTTTTCCTCATCTATATCAATGACCATGGCCACCAGACCCCGCTAAATTTAGTCCCGCTCATTCGGTAATACAGATTCCACACGTTTCAGGGGAAACCATGGTATATGGCATTATTTGCGGAACCTCGTGATCAAGAAAACGGATCGATGACTGAATCGAAAGAGTACGATGAGTTCAAGTCATTCTACAAGGTTGTTAAGACAGCTTTATATTTATAGCATTGTTGCTATTAGTTGATCTTTTGATTGAAAAATCGCGAAGTAACAGTGCGTACATGGCAAACTGAAGTAGATCCTTAATATTGAGCATAAAATCAATTTTTTTGCATTGTCATTCTCTAACAGAAAACACTGAGGTATAAGGTAGTCAGAATTCGACTTATTAAGCATGATCACTTTTCCAGAGAATCAAAACTAACATCGTCATCCGTCAAGATGGAAATCGCAGTATCACCTATATGGATTACTGTGGATCGACATGTGACGTTAACGATCAAATCTTCAAAACTCACGTGAGTTTTTTTATAGGATAACAGTGCTAGTCACTACTATGAATACTATGAATGAATATCAATAGAATCGCTAGTTCTTCGAGAGAAGAATCTTTTTTCATAACTCGCTTCAAATTGATCTCTGTTATAAGATCTATACATCAGTAGATTCATGAGCGCGAGCTCCATCGATTGAACGTAATTAGAACTTTCAAGACCTATCAAGGAAACACTTTTTGAAAAAATCACCTGCGGATACACATTAACAAGGTTGAGTCCGAGGTAATTGAGCCCCAAGGACGTATGATTTTAAACGTGAATATTTTTTTTTCGAAAAGTGAAACGTTAGTTACATATCCGTAATCTACATACTATTGCGAACAATTTGATATCTCCCACAGCTGTAACTACATGACTCTGAAGAGTTTGTAAATTTGGCTAAAGTGATATGTTTCAATTCCAGAAATGACGGACATAACCAGCTTAAAAATTATTACTAAAAATTACTTCCTTGCTTAAATTCTTACCACTGCTTTGAACGACTGTTCCGGTGGCTCTGACCCTTCCACATCTTTTCGTTATCTTGTCCTGATTTTACGAGACATATTCGCGCACACCGAGCAACACTTGTGTTGTTTTCACGTGCGAATCACGTGTTTATTTGGACATTATTGCAACGTAAACTCTGCTTATACTCAAATCATACTGGTTGAAAGTTGTCCCTGAATACTGACTGTGAAGAGGGAGTGGCTCGTCATATTCTTACCGTTTATTTTTGAAAATTTGATGGACATAATTTTCGTAGCTATGAGACATTAGGTCCGCAATTGGAAGTGAATCTTCTATCTTTGAATATTTAGGCTTTAGCGTGGTTCGGATTCCAATGGCCAGAAACATCGATTTTTATGTACAAATCTAACGTTGGAAAATACTTCTTCCTTAGAGAAATGAAAGCAAGTTTAAGAATTCAAACATCACGTTAGTATCGTGCTTTTCCTAATTGAACCCATATCCTTTACAGGGTAAGGATATCGTTAAATCAAGACTAACAGCGCTGTATTTTATGGCTTTCCCAAATAATACGCAAGCTAGCGACGATCTACGACATTTCGAAGCTATAGTTTCCGAGTAAGGTTTTCTACGTCTTCCTTCGTTACGTGGGAATCAATATATTGATCGATTTAGCCAGGTGACTAGACATAACGCTGACATGACCAAGGTGACTACAATCACACAGCATGGCGCACGTGGGATGCAAATGGAAATTGCGAGAGGAATGAAATTCGTCCTGGGGAAATTAATTGGCGGTTAGTGGAGTATTGATTAGCTGCTGTGTGAACATAATGATCGTCGAAATTATTTGTAGGGGTGTTTCTCGCCGGTATTGTCACCTTGATTTGTTTCGTAATACTGAATAGAATTCATGGACGAAGCAATGGCAGGTAACGCCTAACAGAACACGCTTTTAATGGCTAGGGCTGCTCGCAGAGTTAAGAGTCGCACGGGCTTTAGCTGCTCTGCGGTTTTGGTGGTTATTGAGCGCACTGTTGTGAAGAGTAAATAATCACTAAAACCGCAGAGCTACGAAACCGCGCGCCCATGCGGCTCTTCACTCTGCAGGCAGTCCAAAAGCTCATTTATCAAGTATGATTGTCAGCCTAAAAACTGATAGGCAAAGCGCGTTGCGCTACGCTTTCGTCCTAGCTATAATACATAGCCCACGAGTTTTACGTTCAAAACCATCTTTTGACGTTTCCGGTGACTTAAACTTTGACAGTTCTTTCCTTTTCGGATCCTTGGACTTCTGAATCCTCACCTATTCTCAACTTTCGAGCAGTTTTTTATTCTACAGCAATTCTGTTTCTTAATTCTAGGATAGTTCAGGTTTCTCATACCCACTTTTTGACAAAGTATTTATGGCACACATCTGTATTATGTTGCACTGAATTTGCATGGGAATTTTGGTCTCATTAGTTTCAAATTTGACTCTAATATTACCATAATAGTATGAATAAGTAGTTTCATAACATCCCTCACTAAGGATCTCCATGACAGACATTCCGCGTAGACCCTCATGAAACTCTGAAAACACTTCAACCTGAAGTCAATGCTGAGGCTACACGTAGTTGCGTTAGTTGTTAGTATGTTAGTACCGTAGCCACAAATTCTTGGGCCAATAAGGAAAGTGTATGAAAGTTGTTACTATTACCCATATTTTTTGCCGTCATATGCTACTTCGTTATCCTTCTATCACTCTCGATTTGTCCTCAATTCTTCCAAAAATTTCAGGGTCCTTTTGTTGTCATTTGGTGCTATGTTTTTACCACTAATGTCGCTTATATCAGCAGCTGCTTTCTGCTCATTCATTGGTATCCATACGAACACGATCTCTGTTGTTGCTCCTGCGTTAACATTCGCTTTGGGTGAGAAGCACTATTGTTCTCTGATACCGTGGTCTGAAGAATTTTGAGTATTCAGATTTAACTATTTCCTTCCTTTCAGGAATTGATGGTATGTTAATTCTTTATAATTCTTGGATTTCAAGTCATAAGACGATCAATGTCAAGGATCGCATGTCAGAGGTAATTTCTCGTTCAAGCTGTTTGTAAAAATGTGGACAAAGTGTTTATACTTCTATTTCTTCGACCATAGTGAAACTCCTTTAGGAACGTTTTGAGTTCTTTTTTTCTTCTTATAGGTTTTCGCCTCTTGCTTTCCATCGATAACAATCGTTTCATCAGCCGCAATAGGTCTTGTCGTCGGTGGTTTGTTCCCCATCGAGGAATATGCAATACTGTCCTTCTATATGGGGATCACCATAGTTTTTGTTTACGCTTATCAGGTGAATGTTGTTCAAAAAGGAACTCCTGAAAGTAGGACCTAAATGTGATCGTGCAGATGTGTTTCTTCCCGGCATTAATGTTATGGTGTTCGAGCGTTGACACTCATTCTCCGCTAACGCAAGAACAATCTAAACCAACCAAACTTGCCAAAAGACCTTGGTATGAGGCGTTTTTAGGTGAGTAGATGTGGATGTTCGATAACGTTTCTCTGATAATTTGAGTATTTTATGTTATGATACCTTTGAAATAGAACTTTCAAAAAAGAATTTTTTTATAGGTCAGTACGCCAGATGCCTTTCGAATTCACCCTGGCTCAAAATTTTCATTGTGTCGTTGTTCTGTCTGGGCCTAGTCCTTCCTACATACCTTGGGTCATCAAAGGTAGGCGAACACATGCATGCTAACATTTCAGCAACACCTCTGCTACTAATTACAAGAGAGAGCCGCGTTCATAGGTCCAAGCAAATGTCGATTATCGACATCTTCTTCCACCCGACTCACCTAGCAATAAGGGAGTACATTTTATGAGCGATGTGGTGAGTTCATTAGTGTTTTTCTTGGATTTATCACAGATTCATTGGGATTTGTCGGAATTCAGGTTTGGTTCGAGTTTTTCAACGTGCTGTATTTCATTAAAAAGCCGCCACGTTTCGATGATCCTTCTTCATATCGAAGATTTAAAGTACGTCGACTGTAATCCAGTAAAGTTTCTACAGTAGTTTTTTTAAATTAGTTGAAAAACTGAAATTTAAGAGAATGTTGATTAGAAATTTGTCCCCAACTTCTATTTACAGTACATGTCTCAAAAGCAATGGGACTGGGTGGTTAAAAATCGACTTATGAAGCATTCTTGCACCTAGCAGGCTTCGTTTTCGTAGGTCCCTTGAGCATCAAAACACCGCTTCCAGTGGTTCTGCCACTATTTGAAGTGCTTTTTAAAGTTCTCCTCTGAAATCTCCTTTAAGACTCTTGCCTCCGCCAGACTTTCTGGACGAAATCAAAACGTTAACCTTTCAGAACCTCTTTATCTAGGAAACAGGAAGAAATTTTGCGGTAACACTTCAGCGCTGCGGCAACGTTGACGCTGATTTCGTCGCCTACTGCTTCATGTAAACGCGAGCATTATCATAGTGAAGCTCCGAGCAAGTGGACTCGGACTACTCTTTTCACTAACCGCTCGAACACCGCTTTGTAGAAAACGACGATCGCCCTGGCCGATGCAAACTTGTGAACAAATCCTTTCGATGAAAAAAGACATTGAGCGTGGTTTTGATTTTTGACTTATGCCATCTAAAAACACGAAGAAGAGAAGAGAGGAGAGGTGGGGGAAGGCAGAGTTTTATCTCCCTAAGCGTCATTCAACATTTGAATGTTTTCGTAGCGGGTTCATGGAGGTGAACGCAAAATTAGACGGTGTAACTAATTAGCTGCTCCAAATATCTCTGCATTTCGAATTCTAAAGCAACAAGATAAAAAATTAAACTTCCGCCCTCGTTCCAGTTTCACCCTCTCGGAGCTCGGCGACGACTGGGCTACGCCTCATTTTATTCATAACACTCCTCATCCTACTCTCATTTAGTTAGGGCGCGCTTTGGGACTGCAGAAAATCAGCTTCGTTATTTTTGGGATATACCCTGTAATTTCCCTTTCTTATTTGTCGACTATTTATTTTCAATTATTTGGATTTGTTTACTTCCTTTGTTTTCGGTGTTCACGTCCCTTCCTTCCACTCTTGATTCTCATTTTCGGATCCGCCTTCGAAAAAAAAACCAAGATTTCAACTAGATAATTATTCAATGTGTGGTAGGATCAGACGGATAAAATGCATTTTCAGAATATGATCTCAGAAATCGAGTCACTGCCGGGGAACATCAACAAGTCAGCTATGATGTGGATTAACGACTTTGAGCGACACACTGGAATGACTGGAAATGAGAGCGGTGACTTATTGATTTTAAATTTCTTTTCTTGAAGTGGCTCTGAAGAAGAAGCTAAATATTTAGCAAGCCAGTACCACTCGTATACTGATGATGACTGATTCGCTCCTCTTATTTTTTGTTGTTTATGACGGTATTTTCTGTATGAAAATTTTCCAGCACTTAACATGGAACTATTCAAGGAGTTTATTACACATGAAATATACAAAGCATGGAATTCCGGTGTTAGATATCGCTACGAAGGGTAAGTAATACCGGTCCTCTCTAGGGTTCCATTGGTGTTCATCACTTGATCGATTTGTTGGCTGTTTCTAGAGATGTTCCAATTATCACTCAAATGTTGTATATTGGGGCCTACGAAGGTGTTAAGACTATGAGGGACAAAGCTAATTTATTGTCACAGTGTCGACGAGTAAGTGGCTAACGATTACAATTTAAATCCTAGGAATACTGATTTTCTTTTCCCCAAGTTTTATTCTCCGAATAATTTCATTAAGTACATATCTACACTGTACCTTCTAATAATTGGTTGGAATCACTTTTGATTTGTATTGCAGTTCACGATGAGTAGAAGAAGCGGTGTGAGGGAACATGAAATCTTACAGCAAGTACACTGCGAGCCGTCATCGTAGCTCTCGCCTATTGTAGAGTCCATATCGTGCGGATTAGGTGTGTAGACGTTAAAAGCGGCGGTGACAGTGCTACCATGAGCATTGTAGGCCGCAGAATCCGGGCCAAGTATCGGAAACAGCAGCGTAGCCTCGGATTATTGCCTGTTTCTGTGGAGCTGCGAGAGGGGCTGTCCTTTTTGTTTGATCAAAACTGGAGAATTTAACGTCTGATTAGTGCTGGTCAGTGCTCTTGACTGAACTAAACTTCCACTCTTGGAATAATAGCAGTCGCTCATTTCTGAACACAGCAGAGGTCCCTTGGAGCGGCACTCCTTTTACAGTGTAGGATGAGGCGCGAAGATTCTGAGAAACATACACATCATTTTGTGTAACTGAACTTTTCGATCAACCTGTTACAAGTTACTTATTCCTCTTAATATGAGCACACAAATATGACAGTAGATGTACCCAGTTCATAGCCCGTATATGTATAAAAATTACAGCTCATAGTTTTGAAGAAAACCTAACCAACAACATCACTCAGAACCCGTCAGACGCGAACATTTAGGCGGATGCGTTAAGCTCAGGTGGAAGAAATTGAGCTCCATGCATTCTACCCTGCTTCAGCACTAATATACTTTTCTATAAACGTTTGTAAATGAATATGGAAAATCATTTTTGCGCTTAGGTTGGTTCAAGGTATCAGGTGCATCAAATACGTAATTCGACTTACTTTGACTTCATCGGCGACCTGATATTATCAAGAGACGCGGCTGTTCGCAGCTATGAGGAGGTGCGTCATCCTTTAGCATGGCTCTGCCCAACCTGGATCTTTAGCAAGAGCTTGCTCAGAATCTTTTCATTCGTCGCTATCCCATATACTGCGAAACTTTTCTCGCCTATCCACGCCAAGTGTTTTCAGATCCTCTTCTACCACATCAGTTTAGAACTTCCGTATTTGGCCCAGTGGCCTATTCCAGTTTGAACCCAACAGCTCAGACCACGACAAAACAGCCTGTTGCTTTCCTCAGTGTAATACCAAGAAAACGAAGACGACTTTCTGTAGCCATTTTCGATGCTGTGCAAGATGTTGGTACCTTCCAGGTGTCATCGACCGGTACACCACATCGATTTCTGCATAAAGACCTTCATTGTGGCATACTATTTCTAAAAGTGGTCAAATAGCCGTCTAAACAGCTTTCTTTTCGTGCAATCAAGCCTCTGCATCACCGGTTTCCGATACGCACATGATTATGGAGTGAATTGCGCATAGGTAGACTCGCAGCTTGACTTCGTTGGCGATGGGGGTCGACCATGGGCACCTCGTTGAGGAATTTGTCAGAAGTTGTCTCGGCGCATTCTTCGTGGCTAACGTTCTGGCAGCTACCATTTTCCTTTAGCATGTGCAACCAAGATACCAGAACTCGTCGAGGAGTTCGATCGGTTCTCCGTTTGCACTTATTTGGTGAGACGTAGTCGATAGCCCGCATTCAGCATTCCTACAAGGTTGACAACATGTTGAAGGTCTGCACTTCTTCCTGCGTCGAAGTACTCGAGATCGCCCAAAGGCATACTGATGGTCGGATGACGGTGTCAGGAGGACACTGATAGACTGTTCTACGCTCGATGTCATGAATGGCGAAGAGCAATCAATTGGTGTCTTCCCACTGGAACCTGTCTAACTGTCTAACTCTTACTACTTCAAATAATGCTTTACACCCGCCTGGTGTTTGAAATGCAGCAGCTGTTAGTTGGTTCATTTCATCGAGTAGGCGAACGAACTTTCCTTGCACTCCGTTGGCGCGAAGTGGGTTGAGAAGACGGATGAGGTGAGTTTCATACACAAGTGCTGCAGCGAAGGAGATATAGTCAAAATGCGATCACTAGAAATAGCAGTTATTCGGAAAGCTGAGGAATCACATCAACTATGCTACTTGCGTTAACTCTCTTTTCTTCCAGGTAGTAGCCAATTATCCAGAATTTGATGTGGTCCCCTTCGATACTGATGTTGGAATGGTGGATGTGATCTTACAGATATCCTATGTTGCCTACCTGTAATTCATACTACGAATATTGTCCACATTTTATCATTTGATAACACACTTCTTCTTTACAGTATCCCCCTTTCGATTTTAATCGGAATCAGTGTTGTTGCTATGGTGTTTGTTGGTAATCTGACTCTTTCGTCCATAGTAGTGATCTCTTCAATACTGATTTTTCTAGGTGCGAAGCTAGCGTTACTCTTCACTATTTTGGTTTCTTTCTTTCTAATAAATTCTGACTGCCTTCTTTTTCAGAAACATTCTTTATTTCTGCTTTGATAGGAATGACATTGAATCCGTTTTCGGCGGCTTTCTTGATATTTGTGGCAGGTGCCTCCGTAAAATACACTACTCATTTGTGTTATCACTACCACCAGGTGGGTATTCGATTTGAAAACTATTATACTACACATGGGAGGCTTCATTTTAAGACTTTGGAACATGACCAAATCAATGACGATGTGCAAAGGTTAACGTTGACTTTTCGACGAATGCTATACCCAGTCGCTATGGTAGGTTTGTTTGAAGATTGGAAAGAGTGTCTGCCTTGGATTACGAAATTTATTTTTTTATTTTTTTTTTCTCTTTCTTACATTTCTTTGCAAAGTGAAGGATCAATGTGTCTAATAATTCAGTTAATCTTGATTGCAAATTCGCTCTTATATGTCTTTTTAAGCCCAAACATTCCGGGTATGGTTTCTTTTCTTCTTATTATTATTCAACTCCAGGAATTAGCAAATCACTTCATTTTAGTACAAACGAGATGCAGGAAGTTGTTTTTTAATACTTTCGCAATAATAGACACTTTTACCGCCTTTAAAATGGCTTTGAACAGTAGTTCACTCTTTGATCGTCTCGCTTCCCATGAATTATTCTCTTTTAAAGCTACATTAGGTTGATACATGAGTAATGACTTTTTTTAAAGTCCAAACTCGCGCAAAAAAACACTATCTAATCGAAGAAGAAGAAATCGTCTCTCAAAGAACGTGTTACATAAGCTAGGGTATTTTTTCTGTGTAAATATAAAATATAATATAAAATATAAAAAAGGGACTCGTGCATCAACTTCATAACAACTCAAAACTTTCTTTTTTGTGCCTTTTTAACCATTACCCAGCTTACTCCTAATCGTTTGATCTCCTGACCTTTTTCAGAGCGCTATCGCAGGCTCAATGGTGTTTTTTCCAATGATTCTCACCAACGTGGTCATCTTTCGATGGTTGGCCGTGATCAACTTGTTCATCCTAGTAGCTGGTGTGACCCACACCGTTCTCGTCACTCCGTTGATTCTCATATCGTTGCCCTCGAAGCTCGCAGGAACATCGTTTTTCTGTACTCAGAACCAAAAAAACGACCATGTGGCAATGAAATCACTAAGCACTTAAAGTGCTGCTCCTCACTCCTTAGAATCAGGGTCATACTTTACGTTGGATTTTTTTTGCCCACTGCTGTTTTGATGGTATCTTCTAGAAAATCGAGTTTCATTGTGTGTTATTAGTTTGGTTATTGATCAATTTTTTCATAAATTTAGTGCACGTAGATCTAAAGGTGGAAATGCTCAGTTGAGAGAGCTGCAAATGACTACTACTGAGTTATTATTCCAGGAGAAAATTGAACTAAGAAAGGGTTTTGACGCTTAAAAAAGGATTTTTACTATGATGGTATATTGCGGAGACATGTATTTTCTCTTTCATCAGCTTCATTGGAATTTAGCAAGGCGGGGTTGGACGTAGGTGTATTTGATTTTTTTAAAATTCATTTAGTTGCAGTAGTAGTCCTGATGGACTGGAGGCATCGGATGGCGACGTAAGACCACTTATGTCCTTCAGTGCAGATCTACGGGACTGCAGTTCAAATGGATCGACTATTGGCTGATATTCGAACCAGGTTATCTCGCACAAACATAAGTCTATTGCAGCAGTCTACTGAGTAGAGGTCTACTGCAACAGCGCCAAGAGAAAGACTCCAAATCAGGGTTGAGCGTTCGTTGAGAATTTCTCAACAAGGGGTCGTAAAAATAAAAAATAAAAATGGTTGAATAAAAATTTTGATCCTCTCAAAGATTTAACATGCTGTCATAACCATCAAATCTAAGCGTTACAAATTTCTGTGTTATTATTTTATTTTCAGGAAATAGAACTAACCAGAGGTAACTTTGCATTGAGTAGTTAGAGGTCGTAGGAAAAAACCTTCATTTCTTTTATTGCTCGATTATTGCTTCGGAACTCTTTCATTACAACAAATAAAATGTACCACGTACTCTACGGAAAAACACTTTGCCACCCCAGCATTTGAAGGCACAATGTGATGTGTCGGTATTTTTACTGCATCAGTCAGGTATTATTCCCGACAGAAGTGGGAATTTTGCATTTAGCGTACGAGAAGTAAAAGAGCACATTTCTCACCCGACAGTGACGACTTTCTTACTTTCAGTCGAAAAGGCAGTTTTGATGTATTTACTGAGCGAAAAAAAGACATCTAAAGGCGCAATTAGGGATAAAATTAGTACAAATGGGCTCCACTAGTTTCTAAATATCAACGCTCAAAGTTGTAGTTTGTAGAGAGAGATTTCTTCTATATTTCTACAAATCTTCTGCCTCTAGCTTTCCTAGTCTTTTTTAAACGTTGTTGAGAAAAATGAGAAAAATCGTAAATTTTGCCACAAATTGTTGAGTTTTCTCAACTAGCTTTTGAGAGAACAAGAACACCCACAAAAACCAAAATTTGCAGTGAAGGGTTTTCCCTGCTGCTCTATACACAAACGCCATCAAATTTTTTAACGGCGCTATCGTTATCTCGCAACAGGAAAAGTGCGAAATCTCAGATTTTCGGCAACGCGTCAAAATCTGTATGACTTCAAACAAAGTCCTATAACTCAGCTCGTAGTTTGTTAAGACGAATACTGCTTGAAGAATGTTGCAGATGAGGATTTTTGTTGTCATGATTCTTTTTTACTTTCTTTCAGCTACCTTCCATTCTCTTAAATGCTAGTTGAGAAAAAGTTGAGAAAAATGCTAAATTTCTCAACTTTTTCTCAACTAGCTTTCAAAAAAAAGAACAGAGGGTCTCTGAAAGAGATGTTTTAACCATTTTATAGTGCAAATCTTCCTTTACAGAAAGCAGCCACCTCTATCTTCCTCCGCCTCTTCTGTGGTCCGTTATTCATATTTATTTCAAGCTGCTAAAATCCGAACAGTCCAACAGTAGTTTCAAATCAGGGCCCAGTTCTAATCACTAAGATGACCTCTAAATAACACCTATATGCGGCGAGCAATGTTTTCAACTTAAATTCAAGAAAATTGCTGCTGAAGTACTCTTCTCAGTAATTTTTTTCGGTTTTGCAAAAATCAAGATTCCTGCGGGTAATCGAACTATTCATTGTCTTCATGTGCGACTTTCGATAAACCTCGGCATGTTAGTGCTTCAATAATTGTTTTCTTTAGTAGAGCCGTACACGAGGTTGTTATAATCCTTTATTCGTGGCTAACGTTTCGGCAAAATCGCCTTCTTCAGAGCCTGAAAGGAGTGAAATCGAACGTGACTAATCCGATCAAACGCCTTATTCGCCCAACAAAGAAAGTCCTACGTTAACCGTTAGGCCTCATAGCTACCAGTGGAAGAAAACATCGTACCTTAGGATCAGCTGACTATCCTGCCACTGCTAGATACCTGATGTGAGGTGACTAGCGCAATCAAATATCACCCTTAAATAAGGCGCGAGTTCCCGCGTAATGGAGAGGCATTCCTCTTTGCGATTGGATTTGGACTCTTGGAGTGGATCCAAAAAGCCTCCAGAGCCTTGCGCGCCGCAATGCTAGGTTCGCGCGCCAAAATCGTGATCTTAACTTCAAAATCTTCTCCGTTATGACGCCGCACCCTGTGACCACCCAATGCAGTGGAGTCACATGATTTCCTTTTGCCGTCCAGGTGTTCTTTGATTCGAATACATAGTGGTCTAGCTGTTTTTCCTATGTATTCGTCACCACACTGCACACAGGAAATCATATAGACAATACATGAACTCATGCAATCACCCTCGTTGTTATCCGGGCATATTTTACACTCCGGTGTCGTGCAAATACGATCATATAGGCGATTGCGAATGAGTATTTGCTAAAGATTACTAGGGGGGAGCTCCACGGTGGCGACAGATTCTTCAAGTTTAGCTTTCCTCAGACACCGCCGAATAGCAGTGCTAGCCTCATCGGAAATAAACGGTACGCAAAAGGGTACTTTCTCCATACCAGATTTATTTCGGGTTTCAGCTCTTTTTGTGATAGACCGCATAGGTGTGTAGTCGTTACTGACCGCAATTTTCCTAGCAAGCTCGATAGATTCTCGTCTCCTAAGAAAAACTCATAAGCTGAACTCTGATAGCGAGCTTGCCTCTGAAGATCCTTCAACGTTCAAGGTAAGACCTATCATAAGCTGCGTAGGAGGTCCCACAGACAGGATCGCTTGGTTCTTAAACGTAGTGTTGGTGCAGCTGTTAAAATTCGTACCAACCCACCTTACGAACACCCATATGTTTTTGGACCACCTAAAGAACACGCATTTTGATAACTCATGCGTAATGGAGTCTTTCGATGTTACTGCATTGTAAACGACGTCTCCAACGACTCGGCTATGCAGGCAGTTTTTGAGCTTTTAACTGAACACCAGAGCTCTATAAACATGTATGGCTTTTCCGTGGAGCAGTTGATGGTTGTTCTCAGGGAATGTCTCAAATGCACTGTCTTTAGATGGTCGGGCAACTATTTTGCGCAAATCAGGGGTCTTGCCATGGGACAACGGTTGGCGCCAACGCTCGCCATTGCTTTCATGGCTAAGATTGAGGCACCGATTTGGGAAACACGACCTTTGCTATATTGCCGATATATCGACGACTGTTTCCTTGTCTGTTCGTCTCAAGCAGAGATGGACAACTGTTTCAAGATTTTAAATGAGCAGTCGGAGTATATAAAGTTCACTCGGGATAAGCCCAAAGGAGAATGGTTACCCTTCCTCAACGTCCAAGTGCATATTTCAAACAGAACGCACAGGACAAAGTGGTACCGCAAACCCAGTAGTAAAAATATCCTAGTTCACTTTCTTTCTGCCCACCCCACACAAGTTAAAAGGTCGGTAGTACGAAACATATTTCGCACGGCCACCTCCGTTTGCACTGGAAGAGAAGAAAGACGAGAATCTATCGAGCTTGCTAGGAAAATTGCGGTCAGTAACGGCTACACACCTATGCGGTCTATCACAAAAAGAGCTGAAACCCGAAATAAATCTGGTATGGAGAAAGTACCCTTTTGCGTACCGTTTATTTCCGATGAGGCTAGCACTGCTATTCGGCGGTGTCTGAGGAAAGCTAAACTTGAAGAATCTGTCGCCACCGTGGAGCTCCCCCCTAGTAATCTTTAGCAAATACTCATTCGCAATCGCCTATATGATCGTATTTGCACGACACCGGAGTGTAAAATATGCCCGGATAACAACGAGGGTGATTGCATGAGTTCATGTATTGTCTATATGATTTCCTGTGTGCAGTGTGGTGACGAATACATAGGAAAAACAGCTAGACCACTATGTATTCGAATCAAAGAACACCTGGACGGCAAAAGGAAATCATGTGACTCCACTGCATTGGGTGGTCACAGGGTGCGGCGTCATAACGGAGAAGATTTTGAAGTTAAGATCACGATTTTGGCGCGCGAACCTAGCATTGCGGCGCGCAAGGCTCTGGAGGCTTTTTGGATCCACTCCAAGAGTCCAAATCCAATCGCAAAGAGGAATGCCTCTCCATTACGCGGGAACTCGCGCCTTATTTAAGGGTGATATTTGATTGCGCTAGTCACCTCACATCAGGTATCTAGCAGTGGCAGGATAGTCAGCTGATCCTAAGGTACGATGTTTTCTTCCACTGGTAGCTATGAGGCCTAACGGTTAACGTAGGACTTTCTTTGTTGGGCGAATAAGGCGTTTGATCGGATTAGTCACGTTCGATTTCACTCCTTTCAGGCTCTGAAGAAGGCGATTTTGCCGAAACGTTAGCCACGAATAAAGGATTATAACAACCTCGTGTACGGCTTCACAAAAGAAAACAATTATTCATTGTCTGTAATCACTGTTAATGAGTAAAGTGTAGGAAGTAGAAAATAGCGAAAAATGCTTCTAGAATGTTGCCTCGGTATTAGCTGTTTTTCATTTGAAAAAATGAAAAAATCTTGGCGGATCGAACTCTCACCTGTTCTTTCTCATTGTCGGTCAGTAAAGTTGTGAGGAAATAGTAGGAAATGGTGTGAAAATTGTTTTACAATGTTTTATCTGTGGTTCTCACTCGCAGT
The DNA here is from genome assembly GCF_031761385.1 of Necator americanus. NCBI lineage: Eukaryota > Metazoa > Nematoda > Chromadorea > Rhabditida > Ancylostomatidae > Necator > Necator americanus. The sequence continues at coordinate 26,391,775 of NC_087374.1, forward strand.
ACTTTAGTTATATTAATATCCATTATAGTAGTATTTAATAATATTTACTATACTATTTTTGATTTATTATTAAACGTCCAATCTGTTTCTTTAATTCTGTTTATTTTAACTATTTTTTCACTGCTATGAGCAGAAAACGAGATGAAGAAGTCGTTTTCTCAAGTGTCTTCCATGGGGAGAAGGCCAATTTCAGGAGGGTTTTTTTCCCAACTACGCGCTTGCTCCGAATTGAAACTCTGCACAGATACACGAAGGAGAGGTATCCAAGGCGTCTAGAGTAATTCACAAGTGTTTAGCTGGGTCTGTTACTCTGCATGCGGTTCTTACTTTCGTGCTACTATTCGTAAATAAAATCACCAAAATAGTAAGATTGTCGTGTTACATATTCGGTTCACGAGGCTATTCAGATCTAGCTCTTGCTCATACGCTATGAAAACAAGAGAAAATAGTGTAGACAATGAACGTGACAGAAAACTCTTATACTTCCTGAGTAAATTATTTTCTTAGACTGTGAACACTGCAAACGTTTGAAAATTCAATTGTGCTCCGGATTAAACGAATATTGTTATACGACTAAACTGCCAAACTTGTTTCAATAAAACAATTTATTGACGCAAAGTTTGATCATTGCTTCAATAGTTATAGCCTTAAACTATCACTCTTATCATTACAATGACCCTAGAAAGTCATCACCTTGTCACTTTCACTATCACTTTCAGAAACGTCATTTCCATAACCAACATCATCGTCATATTCACGTTTTTCCTTCTGATTTGTCTTGGATTTGAAATACTGGACGAGATTCTTTGAATGTTTTTCTAGCCACAATATTCTGTGTTCTGCTCTCTCTAACTCTTTGCTGATGACATGGGCGTTGTTAACGTTTTCAATAGATTTTTGGAAAGCCTTTGCCTGTAATGTGTCACTTCAATTATGTTCGTAGAAGTTGGATTCTGGTAATTTCTAGAGTCCTCTCATCGTATCAAGGATTCGAGTTTACGGCATAAGAGTTTCTTGTAAGCCATAGGTCTTTCCTACGATTTCTTTTCTATGTTAATAGTTACCTGTAATTTCTATTTGGAAATGACTACTTGTCTTTCTTGTGAAGACCCTAATTATTCGAATTACACCACGTCATTCAGGAACATAAAGTCTTGAAGGCGGCATATCCCAATATTGACGTGGTACGAAATACCAAGGTAAAACGAAGGGTTTAGGTTGAAGGAAACGAGTGTGACTTCGCTTAGTTTCCCCTAATCGCCGAAAGAAAAAGTTGTCTAAGCGAGCGGATGTTACCCCATCACGCAGCTATCCGCATCTTCGTTGGTATGTGTCGTCATTAAACATATCCGACCCCATTCGATCCTCAACTAGAAATCTCATAGAATCTACCCATCCGTCGCTATTCCATAAGCGATGGAACTTTACGTCTTGCCTGACTGCCTATCGACAGAACAGGTTCTGGAAGCATTCTTAGGACAACATGAACAAGATGAACAGACGGCCTCCCTATAACGTGACCAAAGAAGCGAAGGCGGTTTTCCGTGACTGTTTTAAGAACATCTTGGATGACAATGGCGAGGGAACGAAACCAGCAGAAGGGATGCTTGAGCCCGCAAGTCCAGTGAAGACGGACCATCTAACTATCTAAGTTAGTAAGTAATATATAAAGAGAGGGTCTTTTTGGTCGAGTTCCGTCTCCGATTTTTAAACGGATGATGCACTGTTGCAGACAAGACTAGCGTTTTGATTTGCATAGGATGAAAGAGTACTTCTTTGGGCCGCACATTTCTCTGGAACTTCGGTTTCATGGACTACACCGTTCTTTCCAAAGTGTCCAGGGTTTGGAAGCAGAAATTGTGCTAAATGAATTCAACAAAGAAAAGGGATATTACTACGGATAAACGGAAACAGCAAATGGTGATATATTTTGATCTTATGACATACTCAAAAGAATGAAAAATTGAGAATCTGAAGAAAACAATGGGATTAACCCAGAAACGCTGAAATCTCTTGTTTTTTTACGATTTGTGAGATGACGAAGATCTTCCGTTTATTATGGATTGACGGAAGGATATCAGACTCGTGGAGGCACGCCTCCTCTCAACAAGAAGCTATCTGTCACGGAAACCAGGAATTACCGAGGAATATCATTGCTGCGTGTAATTATAAGGTTTTGCAGCGGATCACCCTGAATCGACTAATCCGACATTGCTAAGAAACCACTCGTGACGAGCAAGCCGTCTTTCGCCCTGGTCGATCAACGATTGATCAGGTGTTTATAGTGAGCAGAGTGATTGAAGTGTGGCTGCGGTGTTTGAAGCCTCTACAGTTAGCTTTTTTAGGCTTCGAATCCGCTTTTGACTTTTCTTACCAAGGTCGTTTTCTCTGCTTCGCGCCCATGAAATTTTAGGAAAATTCGCAAGCCTAATAAGCGACATGAAAAAAAGAACAACTGCTTCGGTTCGAACACCAGCTGCGTGTAGTACACCGTTCAAGGTGGAAACTGAAGTGGAAATGAGAGAGACAAGCGACCGCGGTAGGATCCTTTCTGTTCAACTTTGCCATCGATGACATAATGGGAAGAACAGTTGAGCAGTGTCCCGCTAATTTCATTATAGCACCGTCTGCACGTCCCTTGGTGGTCGAGTACGTCGACTATGTAGTAATATTCGCCCTAGCAGCGCGAAATTACAACATGTTGTTGACCTTGTATCGAAATTAGCTACATCCTACGACTACGGACTGCGACTCCGCCATGATAAATGCAAAACGTTGTGGATCTCCTCAAGACCCTCAGCGAGAATCAAGAAAAACCTATTAAACTAGTTGATAAGTACTGTTATTTGGGGTGTATCCTGAAAAATAATTGCAGCTACAAGATAGCAATCCAGCGAAGATGCGCTTAAGCTAATTCGGGATTCAACTCGTTGACCAAGTTCCTTTGGTCGACCACCGTGGCCAATAAAGTCAAGCTGGAAGTATACCTATCCGCAGCTTGCCCTATCATGATGTACGGAGCTTCAACTGGTTCATTCGTGTAGCGAACACATCACCTGATCTCCCTTAATAGCGTTTAGCATCTTTTGGAATCCACTCTAGCATTCCTTTAGTCCATCTATCGTCGAAACATCTCATAATGTGACCGGCCCATCTATGCTTGCTTTCCGTATATATTCCGCTGGGTCGCAGAGACGGGACATTGCCCTTAAGTCGAAGCTGCGAAGCCCGGCTAGATGTTGTGTGCACCGGATAAACTTCAGAAGACTTATCTCAGGAGCTGTGTGGGTACTGAGTAGTTTCCTAGACGTGGCAGCGGTGTTTACCCACGTTTCCGTTGCGTAAAAGAGCGCTGGAAGAACTAGTGAGTCAAACAGATGAGCACGGAGATCTTGGTCCGTCCTGTTGGTCCGTAGCTTCCTTGACGGGTGCACATCCTGCCCATGGTGCTCTCATTCTTCTGTTCAGTTCTTCAGCAAAACGAAGGTTGGAGAAGACCCTTCCATCAACACGTATGGCCCTTTCTTCCCGCGATAGTGATCACGTTATCCACTGCAATGCAACCGTGAACAGTTTCGACGATTTAGTATCTCCTTATCGTATCCCCTTTCCAATGGATGTGGAGAATGGGCAGAGGAAAAGCTGTATCCTAGTGGTGCATCAATCGCAGCACATGGCTAATGTCCTCACGTCCACACATGTCCTCCCGTCCGGTCTCGACTCAAAAAGACCCTCTCTCCATATGTTATGTTTTTAGCCTTTATCAACGATTATTTAGCATTATATATATATATATATATATACCAGTCTGAACGTCCGGCTAAAGCCGGGTGGTGTTCGCTTCGCTCCCCTTCACTGATCAACGAAAATCAATATTAGTGCCCTCTGCCTGTGAAATTGCCTGTGAAATTAGATTTTTCTTTTTTTTTATTATAAATAAAAGCAAAAGATGTAGTTTTCTTTCTAACCGCGTCAATTCTACATTTGGAGAACATTTGAACTTCAGCTTGAAACACTCCGTCGATACCAATACAATGTAGACACAATTTGAAAGCATTACTCGAAATTTGGGTTATCCTCCTGTTTCCCTCCAATGAATGATGCTTTAGCAGAAAATGACGTGAAAGACTTTATCCTACTGATAAAGATAACGTTCCACGTCAGATCATGTAAACTGTTCGCTACTATTTAAGCAGCCGTATGCATGGATGCTTCCACTTTCTGAGGAAGGCATGCTACCAACTTGAGGCGAACGAAAAATGAAATAGACGCGTGTAGGAGTCATAAAGGTGAAATGTAAAGCGCCCAGTGGCCACAGTTATGAAACATCTCATTTACCTTTTGCGACATGCACACGAAGTTATTGCGCACCACTACGACGCCGTCGCACCACCTTCAAAATGTATCTGGCGCCGTCGCACCCCATATTATATCTACCTGCTACCGGTACGCCAATCCGACACTGTGTGACCTGTCGCACCCTATTTTATCGCTTTCTAGCGTCGAGGCACCAACTCGACGCCGGTGCACCCGTCGCACCCCCCTTTTTGAATTTCGTGACAGACAGACAGACAGACAGACAGACAGACAGACAGACAGACAGACAGAGAGACAGACAGACAGACAGAGAGACAGACAGACAGACAGACAGACAGACACACACACACACACACGTGACAGAATATATACGTTATTATATATCATGATCATAATCATGATCATGATATATAATAAATGCAAAAGATCCGCCGAAACGACCATGATAATAAAACACATAGAATTAACTGGATTCGAAGAAACAAGCGTGTGAAGACTCACCTGATTTATTTGCTTGTGGGTATGTATTGTTCCGAAGCAGAAGGAAATCACTCTCTCAAGGAATATTAGGTACGATTTCAGTCTAGAAAGGAATTTTTTCTCTTACCGAATGGTGACAAAAGAAATACACGTGCCTTCTGTAGATCAAATCCCAGTGTTCTGTGCAAAAATCAAACAGGAATTCATGTGCTACCGCCGTTTTGAATACGGCATGAAAATAATGAAGAATGTTTTGACTGCGAACACTGTCTAATTCTTCATTTGTCTCCAATATATCTAATAGGTTCCTGTAATTGGAGAAACTCCACGTTGTTGAAGAAATTAAGAAGAAAAACGTGGAAAATCTTCGATAGGAGGGTCAGTCCGAAGAAGAAGAAATAATGATAATAAATGTGACCTTCATGGAGAAGAATATCAATCCAGAGGTGGCGGTTTTGCGCAGGCGGTAAGAGGTTCCGCCCTGGCTACAATCAGAGGTTCGAAGCCCTCCTAGTGCAAAGCCATCTTTTCATGCGTCCGGGATCGATAAATTGTTACTGGACTTGTTTGGGAGGATAAAAACACTGAGTAGTACATCCGGTAGCACTCGCAAGTGATCCTAATGTTGCATTCGCGTTCATAAACCTTAAGCGAAATCTGAGATGAAGTCGAACGCAGAGGCGCCCCCTTAGGGATTTTACACTACGCACTTTACCCATTTACCCTTTTTCCATCCAGAAAAGACGAATGCAGCAGCACCGGTGAAGAAAAGCTATTTTGAAAAAAAATCTTAAACTAAATGGAAGCGGAAGTGGAGAAATACTCAGTCTCGTGATTTTTACACTAAGATTTAAAATACATCAGCGCCATCTTACAAAATGCTGCATTTTCTGCACTGGGCCTCGCCACACCTCGTTCAAAGGCATTTTTCTTTACATCGCATTGTCATTTCATGTGCCCAAGGTCGTCGAAGACGCGAGCAATAACAGTGTGTAAGAAAGTAGAATAGGGCTAGTAGTGGATGAGAAATCTCATAATAGACTCCGAAAGTATCATACGCGAGGGCAGCGCGGATTCTATTAGGGGAGTTGAAGCGGAAGGTGGCGCATTGCAGTAGACGTGTTGCGCCCGCTAACGTTTCACGTCACGAATACGTCTAACATCGACTGTCCACGAAACAATCTAGGAAAACTGACGATAAGAAAACAGTTACCGTTTGATACGGTTCACATCACTGTCCACATTGCAAGCAGCTCCACTTCGAAGAGCTCTCCTTTCCTCGGGGTTGTCCTCAACTTTAAGCAGATCTTCGACCTATAACAAATTTCCAACGATTCCGTGGCCCGTTAGAAATCTAAGCAGTGCATAAAAAGTAACAACCTGGCAAATATCTTGTTTAACCTATATCTTCCGACTAGGGTTGAAAAGTAAAGTAGTCATTGAGACTCTAACCACAGATTAAATTATAATTGTTTGTAGATAAGCAGTAGCCCTCTTACAGTTACAGCAAAACCAAATCTTACGTGTAGTACATGTCATATATGGGTAAGAAGATGTAATAACAGCAAGAAAGACTGCGGAATTTCTCGGCTACCGAACTATATATTAACTTCCTATCATATATGCTCACCTTTCGGAGTGCTACCGTGCCCAAGGCCTTCACTCCAGTACAGTAAGCGTGGCGTCGAAGATGGCTTTTGATCCTGAAGTTTAGTAATTTTGGGAGCATGGCTACTTTGTTTTGTAACTCATTACCTGACACATTTACTTGCTTTTTCCCCTTTTCGACATTTATTGAGTACCTCTTTTTCAAAAAGTGATCGGAACGTTTTGATGCAATTTTTTTCGCCAACATCACACATTGTTTCGACTATGGCGGACGCAACCTTGCTGAAATGTTTCAATCTCCCTATTTTTTGTCGCTCGCACATTTTTAGGCCACATTTAAATAAATAATTTTTTTAAAACAAATCTGAGAGAGATTTAGTGAATGGAAGATTTATAGATTGTAGAGATTTATATTGGAGGAAGCAGCTTTGCTGAAATGTTTCAATTTCACCCATTTGTCGACGCTCCTTCGTCTTCAAATTCTGTTTTAAAAAATCCAAAGGAGATTTAGTTAGCGAGATATCTATAGTCATAAAAGTTGTTTCTATGGAAAGTGTGTGTTCAGCCCGGAAAAATTAGGCTCTCCAGAGGTTGGTGCTCCAACTGATCCGAGATGGAATTCTGAGCCATTTCACAACAAATAAACAAATCACTCGTTTTGATATTTAGACTGTCTTTTGTTTCTGACCTGTGTAGATCTGGAGATGACTTGCTGGCTAAAGGAGTATGATGGGAAAACACCAAACCTTCCAGAAAAACTTTCTATCAAACCTGTTAAGAAAACTAGTTTATTATTTACAAGAAGGCACAAACCCAAACCAGGTTCGCCACTCGCCACCAGGATCAAAGTCAGTCTTTTCATTCTTTTCACCAGTTAAACTCCAGAGTCAACAATTACCCATGTTTCGTTGATAATCAGGCAGGCATCCATTATTTTAACGAAATAACAATTGTTGCATTGACATGCCCAGTTCAAGTGGATCTAGACTAGATCAAATATCGTGCAGCTTTTGATATGGACGTTTGCCGCCTTTCAAAAGGATCCCCATTACTTGTTTAATCGACCTTTCTTGAGAACGTTGATTTCTTGGATATTCTCTACGATTAATAACCAAAGACAACGCTAATGTTTTCGATGTTATGTTCTCTCCACTGCGAGATAAGAAGGTTAGGATTTTTTAAGTTATCAGAATTGAGGCTAAAGCATAAGACGTCCCTCTCAAATATATGAATCAGATGAGTCCAAATCTAAATGCTGTTCGAAAATGCAGCAGTTTGCACTCATAGGTTTAAAACCGCATGGCGTGGTTTTCATTATTGCCGCGGATGTTAAGAGTTGTTTTAATTTTTGATTTTAACAATAATTCACTGGTAGATTTTCTTGCCTCGTTGACTAAACAGAGGTCTATAAAGTTCTTCAAATGATTTATTAATTTCTTTCGGAGTGTTCCTCCTTTTCGCACTGACACGTGCAAACTTAAAGACATCACCCCACGAATCTGAGGTAGTACGGATTTCAGGTGGAGTATTCGTATACGGCATAATAGATTATGGAGAGGGGGATAATTCCGTCCATTTCTTCCTGATTGTCGTAAAAAAACGGCCCGGAAGATGCGGCGCATGAACAAGGCTGGCGCGCTCCAGTCGAACCCCTTGTAGAAAATAGCGCCGTCCAGAACGCTCGAAGCCGTATCATTCGGACCGTTTTTTACGGCAATTAGGAATTAATGGACGGCATCACCCTTCTCTCCATGATCTACGATCCCGTATACGTATACTCCACCTGAAATCCGTACCAGCCCATATTCGTGGGGTGATGCCTTTAATCCCAAAAACAATCTTCTTTTCGAAAGAACCGAACGCAGAGTATCCAGAAACAATACTCACGACTCGAAAAAGCTTACAGACTAAAAGATAATTTCGCCTCCATGTTTATCCTTCGTTGTTCAATTTTATATCGAGATTTTCTTTTATCAGATAGATTTTCCTCATTTCTGTGTTCTGTGGGTTCCACAACAAAATGTATAAGCCTCTTATAACCACGATTTCTTAAGACGTTTCTCATATAAGACTGAAATCAAAACAAATTATTTTCTTCTGGCCTCCGGAAGAAGTTAGAAGGCAAAAAACTTACATAAATTAGTTCTTGCTCTGGTCTACCGTAGAATAACATCTTTATGCTATGCAATCCGTTGGAGACTGCTTGAAGTACCATTCCACTCTGAAGTGGGAGATGAATTTCTCGTTCATTTGTGGAATAATCGCTCCGGAGAGGAGAAAATTTGCGCATTTTAATAAAAAAAAAGTAGCCGATGTGGGTGAAGCGTGATGGTGAAGGATTTCAATTCGCTTGTGCGGTCCATGATCACATCCTCAAGTAGAAACAAGAAGAGAAACCTGTAAGAAGGGACTCGGATCCGGAAACGAAACATGTCGGATGCATCAGATACAGACGGATCATTCATTAGATCTAAATCATCAGGTCCATTTCAGTCCTCGTTTTTGGTCTCCTAGCAGTGTACGTGCGATGATGACTGCCGTTTTCTTCCTTTATATCAAATGTTCCAGATCCAAGGCACGTGGAGACAATCACGTAACAGAACATGTTAGCATGTACACTGTTAGTTGAACAACGCCTCCAGCAACCTGTACCTATGCCTAGCTGTAGCTATACCTGCCGAGGACTTGAATGTAGTCCTCGTCTCGATGTCTGGAGGCAACACACAAAAACATGAAGGAAGCAGATGTCCAAAAGAACGACATCACGGAACAACTGAACTACACAACATCTGGAACTAGGTCCAGTATACTATTAAGAAGACTACCAGCGCAACAGAACAGTTCTAGCCCAAGTAGTACATTAAATATACCATGCGGTCAGGCTCACTGCTAGTTCCTTTTTCCCCTTCCAAACCTCACTTCGCAAGCCTCTTCAGGTATGATTGCTAGTTACAAAGATATGTCCGCGAGTAGAAAAACACTGATGTGCTCCATCGGTTGTCAACAACTTACTTTACATTTGTAGAATGATCAACTCTAAGCAGTTCAAGCACTCCTAAAGAGTATTATATACCAGTCAACAATCTTAAGGAAAGAAGGATCAACTTATACAGCATTGAAGGAGGATCCTTCTGCTATCTGTTTGCTTGATGTTAATCAAAAATTGAAGAATTCCATGCGATTCCACAAACACTAGCAATACAAAATAGGTTTAGATTTAAGCGCAGTGCATATAAAAACATGCGTTTACTGTCTGAGAAGAGTGCGGCCAGTGAAATGCAAGCCAATAAGAAATCATAACGTGTTGCAGGCGTCGGAACCTTTCTTACAAAAGAAAAGCCTCTCTAACATTCTACTTCATAAGAGATTGATTATATTTATACATGATTGTATACAATCGTATAATCTTTTAAATAAGCTTTTTCCTTCCTCTTCTTGCACATTAAAGGCAGCATATCACGAATCTGAGGTGGTGCGGATTTCAAGTGGGGTATCCGTATACGGGGACGTAGATTATGAAGACGGGGGTAGTTCCGCTCATCTCTCCCTGTATCACTGCAAACAACCGCCTCCAGAATGATGTTTTGTACGACGCCATCTATTACAACGCTCCACCCCGTGCGCCGCCTCCGCCCTGTGATTCGTCGAAAATCAATTCGGAGTGCCCCGATAGGCAGTAAGGGACGCTACGCGTGCAAGGTAGGCGAGCTGCCACAGAAGGTACCGTACAAAACAACATTCAGGGACGACTGTTTGCAGTGATTCAGGGAGAGATGAGCGGAACCACCCCGGTCTCCATAATTTAGGACTACGGATACTCCACCTGAAATCCGTATCACCCCAGATTCGTGGTATTTTGCCTTTAAATGCGAGAAAAGACTGTTCTATCAACCATCGCTCTGGAAGCTGGCAGATACCACCAGTGCTCGCCACCGTTGTGACGATCAAACCCAACAGAATAAATCAATATAATTGAGGTCGAGCCAGCGTGTACAGTCGAGAACGACTTCGAATCTATAATAATGAAAGAAATGTAGAAATGCTAATTCGTAACAGATCAGTTATATGAAAAATCATAGTCGAGAAGGTGCTAATATTTCCTTTTCATCGCCTTTTCTTCCTGAGCCCACACATATGGTAACTGGCAACATAGAACAAAGTAGATTAGAGCAATTCTCTCGACTTCTCAGAAATTTTTCTCAGAAACTAATACCTGCTCTCCTAGGAACATATCTGCTTATAGTTACTGAACATACCTTCTCTTCCTTCCTGAAATAAACCAGATCTAAAAGGATCTCGTAATCTAAACGATCGATGAGAGCCGCAGCGAATGCATCATTGATGAGAGCAACTCTCTCCAGCTCGGAAAACTCCTAAAATGATCCAATTTTCAAACGCACATACACTTTCAACCTTTTCTAGATTTTTTCCGATGAGATCACGGTATTTTTATTCATATTTTTCAGCATGTCTGTTACTAAGCAACAGTCTTAATTTTAATAGAGGAAATAGAGAATTGATTGAGACACTCTTATTGCCTTCACAGAACTGGGACGCTATAACATTATGTCAGTATTAAGTTAGAGTGACATGTTTTACCGAAATCAACTCAGCAGCCAACCTTCGGATTTTCTGTGAAATGTTGCTTAATTTTCAGCCAACCATCAGTTTCGTAATTCTGTCTATAGTAGCCGTTCGCGAAAACGTTCAATACAACAGGTTTCTCCGTAGGATCCACTTTTATATAAAGCGGTTCATCTGCAAAAGTCAGGTAAGAGACATGTTATAAGAAAGAATTAGAATGAGGTAAAGCTGCGGTGATATTACGAAGTAGTCAGCAATTTATGAGACAATGACACGAAAACGAAAGAAGCAGGGGCGTCTTATCCTTGTGGCATAGCCCGGCATCTGGGAAAAAGGAAAAGCTCAGATCGGTTCAGAACCAAGATCTGGGACTTCAAACGTTACGAGGTTCGCAGCTTCCAAGTCCGAACCAGATTAGTAACAAAATGACTTAAGTTGTTCTTGTACGATTATCGCATTGCGTTTTATAATAAAAGATAATTAAGTGAAAACGCAACGCGATACGTGCGATCACAGAAAAGGAGACGCTGCAATCAAGCCAAAGAAGTTTCTCTCGTCAAATTCGCCATAGAGTGCTCCGTAATGCTTCTTTCCTATCTTTCACCATAATGCAGCTGAAATATAACAGCGGCCCTATGCTGCAATGAGGAAATGTTCCAGCATGACAATTTCCCTCATTTGGCATAATAATAGTCATTTTTCCAGGTGGTTCTAAGTGCTATTGGTGTCCTAGATTTCGAGGTTTGTGTAGTTGAGTGTTTTCACTGACGGCTAAGATTTACTTGCGAACTATTTTCAATTCCTGCATTCTGATGGAGGAACCTGATGCACAAACAAAATAACACTGTTCATACACTGCACAAATTTTGGGTGACAAGACCAGGAAGGATAGAACGCATCAGCTGAACAAAGGCCCAAGCCTACGACGGAATAGAGTACACCACATGCAGGTAGATGAACGTATCTGCTTTTTGCGAAGATGGCTAGAGTGAGCAGAAAATAGAAGAAACCAAACGACTCGTTACTCGGACGACAAACAGACAGCGCTACTGGATTGAGAGGGTCGACGATGGAGTGATCGAGGATCGACAAAGGGTCCTCTGTGTTTAGTACTTTCTTTACGGTAGGAATATCATCGATGCAGGTCTCGCTATGCTGGATTCATTTCTGGTGACCTTGCGCCGGCTAATTTTTGATGATCAATTCAAATTTTGATGTGGAGAATAGTAAAAGCCAAGTTGTTTACACGTATTGCTTGTCCTCAACTTGAACAACGCCTTACTCCACTCTTCCTTTCTTCAATTCATGGATTGCTGCGCTAAGAAGCGCTGAAGGGAGCGTATTCCCAACTGATGATGATAGGTCTTTGTTAGCAAATGTAGGGCTTAGAGATCACGAATATGAGCGTAGATCTAGTAGGATTGTTTTAATGCTATCGTTTAGAAACGATTGTGGACAATGTCAAAGACGGAATATCACGGAATTGTCAGTGTTGTAGTCGTTATGGGCCAATATAAAATAGGTACATGTATGTAGATTACAAGAGTGAGCGCAGCCACCCTCAATTCTGCTTATCGTCTTGAAATCTGTTCGGGAGCGGCATTTGTTCCAAGGAGGTACGTGAAAACGCGCAGCACTTGTATCCGCGAGCAAGCGATCGAAAATCAGCGAGGTTCTCTCACCAGCTTATTTACGTAAAATTAATGAATAGACTACTGAGGAAGCTGGGACGTACATATAGATCCAGCTTGCATGGACAAACACCGCTACCACTTGTACTCCAAAACCGACAAAGACCAAGTAACGTCGGTTTCGTGACACGTTGCCTGTAATGCTTCTCAGCGCTGCTACATGAGATTTTCTTCTCTCCACATTAAAACCACGGAAAACATCAGCATAGAACAAATGGGAAAACCTCTTAGAAGAAAAAGAAGAGAGAGGAATATATTAAGGAAGTGAAATAACGAAAAAAATGAAAGGAACGAGGTAGGCAGAGAAAATGAAGAGAATGAGGAGCTAAGCAAGAATTAAGAGTGTCTTCCTTCTAAACACTTTCCTAACGACTCCCTGTCAAAATTAATTGGTGGGCACTCATTGCGTGCGAGTTGTTTTAAGAAGAAAGTTGCAGTTCTCTAACTCTCAGCGCCGTTTCTAATATCATTGACGTTACTGGGAATCACAACTTAACTGGCTAGCTATGAACAAACTAATCATGTACGTTTGTTTATATCTTGTCATTGACACCTTCGACGTAAGTAGATGTGAAATAAATGGAAAACAACTTAGAAGTACGCTCGCTCGCAATGGTAGATGTGAACTGTGAATTTTAGAGAGCTTTTGATAAACGTGAAATGTTTCAACAGATCAGGAATATCAAAAATCGAAAAAAAATTGATTTGAGAATCTAAAAGCAGGGCATACTTCTTTTCAGCCATGCAAATTGTGGTTCTCCTTTTAATTTCCTATACCAAATTGGCACATCCCATTTGTACCTGGAGGATCGAATTTTAGATCCGTGAACGTGATCGCTACTAATAGCCATTACCCGTAGTGTGGTGAACGATATTTGGCCAATCCTAGGTTTGAAGTATTCAGCATGTACTTCTCCTGTGTTATTATCACTGCAGTGGAATTGAAAGTCCTTACGGTTACAAGAGGAAATCCCATCTAGAAGAAGACGGTAAAATAAAGAGTGTTTCAACTAGGGAAATAAAAGAAAAACACCTGCGTTGTCCATTGATTGCCAAAATCCAGCATGTCCAAACGTTTATTATTGGGGCCCGGAACCGTCTCGATAACTTCGTCGAAAGCTTGCCAAAGATCGTCTCGGCGAACATTTTTGAACGAAAACTTTTTAAGAAAATGCTGCAACAACCAGCTAATATTATATAGACACACGTTGCTCAGAAGCAAAAAATATTTATATCTCATTAAAATGATTCACTTTGCAAGTAGTGAGTAGTCATAGATCTGGAAACAAAAACTGAGGTCTCGAATTTGTCCATCCAATCACTGCGTTCATATCGGAGCAGGCCCAGAGTTACATTACAAAGAAACGGAAGTGTGGACGATTACCTATATTATCTTTGCTCACGTCGTCGATTTGTTTAAACGTGGGCGCTAGTAATATATTCATTCCGATAGCACTCAAGGATTGTCCACCGACTTTTCTTCTTGGGATGGACTCGGAAAGCATCGTATTTTTATTTAGAGAACTTTGTAAAAAGTCTGACTATCAAGACGGCGCTCCTCTTGCAGTGCTTTTCATATCGCGTGGTGACCAGCAGTTCACACATCTGGTCCAGCACTTGCCGTTGGAACCATCACGTGCCCCGCACACTTCTATTTTTCTTTCCTTTGCATCACATTCATCGTCATGGTGTCCATTGCTCCAAAAGCCGACTGAAAAGTATTTCCGAATCGATAATGGTTCTGGGACTTTGTTTGGATAACTCTGCTGCTTCCACTGCACTGTTGCTTTTTCTCAAAACTTTTTGGAAAGTAAGATACCCTCAGTAAGAGTTATCCATATCGATGTAGAAGGCTTGGACCTCGACTTTATCGTAACTTGATGTTGGAGGGTAACTGACAAATATAGTCGAAATGATTTTGATTCGCACCTTCTCATTCGTAAATACCCTATTCGCATAGTCCGTGGTCATTGCCATATTTGCGTTGGCGAGGACACCCGCTCCACTATGTCCTTTATTGTCGCATGTTCCCGTGAGTGACATCACCTCGTGTCGCTAAGTTTAACCAAGTCGTAATATGCCATCCTGACTTGCATCATCAAGCCTTCAGTGTCCAATTCTGATGCAATAGTACTTGCATTGCATGTGTAGATCGACATCTTGGTCTTTTCCGTTTCTTCAGCCTGGACGTTTCCGGCAACGTCTTTCACCGTACTAGAGCAATTATAAGTCAATCCTGGCTCATCAAGAACATTGCACCCTGAATCCACCTCAATCTCTGCATTTTTATGGAGTTGTTTTATAGGGGAATGAACATTAGGAACAGTCTCTACATTAGCAGCAAACACTTGGCTGGTGTTCTGCAGTAAAAACGAGCAGATCTAAGTCAGCTCCTCCTAAATATAAGAACAAGAAAAGACCCATTTCTGCGTGCAGTGGACGAAGTGCACGTCAGCGGTCCCGTAAGGGAATGATTTACTTATGTTTTTTTATTTCTTATATACACCACCCCACACTTTCCAGCATAGCACCCAACAACTATTCAGGTGCTCAACATGAAAATGTACACATGCAAACAAATGCGTCTGTTGTTAGTTTTGTCTTAAGGGACGCAGAGCGTTTGTGCGTTTATAGCTCGAAAGCAACTACGTTAATTTAAAATATTCCTATTCTGTTACAAATTTTGAATGTGAGGAAGAAAACATCAGTATCTATGAAATTTTTCTTTTCCGGCCATATCTTATCTCCATCTTAACGATTATTTCTTTGTGAACACACATGCCAATTCCAATGCATCCTTCCTCATACTAAACCGCAACCTCCAAGATCATTTTTGACTACTTTGATTGCGAATGTTTTCTTATGGACCTACATTAATTGCTTTCCTGAAAATTTTCCCTCCGACGACAGATCTTATCATAGCTATGACTGCGGCTCCTTTTTTGTACGTTATTGTATCAAAACTTTCTCGAACTTCCATAGGCGTATGAATAATAGACGAGAGCGGACGGCTTGTGGCTAGAGAATCTTCTGTTAGTCCTTTGTAAAGATCCGACACAAGCTCTATAGTGCTCTAAAAACACTGTGTATATATGAGGGCACAATAAAAGAAAACGCATAAGGATACCATTCTCAGGCCTTCTTCGTGCAATTTTTCTTGATACAAGGTTTTCTCAAAAAAGCTAGCAAAGCCTTCCTTAAGCCATAGGTCATCCCAATATTTCATTGTAACCAAATTCCCAAACCACTGAAATATGTCAGATGTAGTCATGTAGTATGTTTGCTGTAGTGCTTACTTAGTAAGTTTTTGTAAGCAATTTTTCCATTGCGATTTTTCCCTGTTTCTACGACCAGTCTATTCAATTCGAATTACGATTGTGTGCTTTCTTTTCAAAGGAAAAACAGGTTTTACAGATCAAAGTAATCACTGGACACTAATGAGAACACTGCAATACTCGCAACAAACATCGCGAAAGCCACCTACTTAGTAGTTAGAATCATGATTAATTTGGTAAGAACACCATTTCTGCAAAAAATTTCTTCCTATATCTGATGAAAAACGTTGCGTAATTTTGTATAGGTGTAGAGGGCAAGTTCAGGAACTAACATTATAAGGTGTGTCCCGATTAGAGCAAATTTAGACCAAGGTACAGATTAAAAGTTATTTACTCCTTGAAATGGGCCGACAAATATTCCTACTGTTCCACAGACAATCTTCTCTTCTTTTGGTAACAACCAATTTTTTTCAGTAACAGATTTAGCCTTCACCGTTAACTCAAGGATATGTTGCTGCTGACGGCTGAGAAATTATGAATGTGGATAGCCAGATGACAGCAGTGGCCCGTGATTTATTTTCGTTAATTCTGTTTCTAATTAATCACACTTTCATAAGAAAAGTACCTGATGAGCTAACTCATGGGCTACGAATATCATAACTTCTTCAAGACGCCAATGCAGTAGGTACTCATCCCTAAACAACATTTAGTTTTATTCACTATTCAAAAATAAATACACATTTAGTGAAACAGTTATCAAAGAATCTTTTTGAGTGTCACAAGAGGTGCTGCAACAACAATCAATAAGCATATGGATGAGGAACGGGAATGGAATAGGGCAGCCAATTTTCACTTTTTTTCATGCAACAATCAGATGGCCATCAAACTTCTAGGAAGTGTACCTGAATGTCATCAAACCCCAGTTTTCCATTGCTCCAGCATAGAAATCCTGAACGGCAACTAGATCTGAAATCCTCAATTCCTACAACCTGACTCAATGTGAATCTAGTATCAGCATCAAACTTCAGATGCTATTTTACACACTGCGACTGAGAAAAATGTTTAATGTGAAGAGCATATTTCGCGTTTTCACTGGACCAAAAACAGAGAATTAGTTAGTATTTCCTTCAAATATTCACTGGCATATGTTAAGGAAAATAATATTATTAGATAAATAAATGAAGAAATAACAAACAATAATTGCAAACAAATATCAAAACAAATATAAGTACACCATTTAGTAGTTTTCATTTGAATATATTTTGAAGTGTTCCTGAAGCTATGTAACCAACCTTGTTTCACAACAACATCATTTATACCAAAATACTCTTCAAACAAATTGTAGCAAGCTACTGCTGCTTTTAACGCGTTTCCCATCGGCTCTTTCTTAACATCCGGATTTGCCCATACTCGGATCTTAACAGAGAGTTTTGTCGGTTATAATGATCTTTTATGGGAATAGACATACCCTCGTTCCCCTTTTTGTGTACGTTTCACTAAAATGGAACTCAGAAACAAATATAGCAAGGAGATATGAGGACATCATAGGTGTGGAATGAAATTTTGTCACTTTCCATCGTCCATTTGGTTCCCTGTTCAATTAAGAGTGGAGCAAATGACAACGGAGCAGAGGTACATTTTTAACTGCTTGTGTAACATCTATCAAAAACAAATATCTGAAATTCTCAAGCCTAGGATATCTTACTTTCCTCTACATAATTTCTGGATTTCTGAAAAGTCAATGCATTCATAGAGAAGATGGATTACATATGGGAAAAGTTGCACAACCGTTTAGCCGCCGGAGGATAGGATGATAATGATGAAATGCAGTTGTGGAGAATAACAACAACATGAGTTATATGAGGTTGTACTCTGCTTAAACTTGCTTAATCACCAAAAATACCAAAACAAAAACAAGAGCAACCCATCTTTATTTCAAAAAACGCGAATGCACCAATAAGCCCAATCCACGGGTTTCATATCTAGCACTGCTCTTTGAAATGATGCTCGTTTGTCATACATCACGGATGGATTCCAATTTGATTGGATTTCCTCTTTGACTTTTTTGAAGCTTTTTTGAGAAATGTTAGTAGCGCGGCGCCACATTTCGTTGCTCAAGCTCAAAAATTCAACGACAGAGGTTTATAATAACATGAGACACTGGAAAGGGGCTGACCCCCTTGTATCCGAAGTCGACTGACAGCATAAGACACCTGATTTTGTTCCTGCTTGCGAAAGGCTTAAGTAAAAGGGATATTTGTTTTGGTTGGCTCTGTAGAAAGCGATCTAAATTCCCACCTGTGCAATAAAAGATTAGAAGCTTTTGGAATGATCATCAAAAAAATGTCGGCACGTCGAGCTAGTAATAATAAACGAACATTCTATGTAGAAAATAAGATTTTTTTTTGAAAACTTACTTGATAATATGATATATGATATATGATACGTTGTGAAATTTCAAAATCAAGTAGTTAAAAACAAGACATCCCTCATTTCACATCTTAAATTCTTTTTTGTTCTTAAAACTTACATCGTTTCACTCATTTCGAGTCCATTTGAAATAGCTGCAGTTCCATTTGGATGGATGACCGTAACATTCCATACCGCCTTGTATTCTGGTTCATCAAAACAAGGGACCATTTTCCGAGCATGTGCCGGCTCAAATTGTGTAACAGCTGCTATCCTAAGTTATTTCGAAATGTAATGATTGAAGAAAGAGCTGCAGAGCATTGCGGTGTGGAGAAGCCATTACAGCATTGTTAAGCGGTCAGCGCACGCTGATTATACCGACTTTGATGTGGCCTGAAGGCATCACCCCACGAATCTGAGGTGGTACGGGTTTCAGGTGAAGTATTCGTGTACAGGATCGTAGATTATAGAGAGAAGGGTAATGCCGTCCATTTAAACGCCGTAAAAAACGGCCTGGGAGATACGGCTTCGAGCGTTCCGGCGTGCTATTTTCTACAGAAAGTTCGATTGGAGCGCGCCACCGTGCCCACACCGCATTTTCCTGGCCAATTAGCAAGAAATAGACGGAATCACCCATCTCCATAATCTACTATCCCGTATACGAATACTCCACCTGAAATCCGTTCCACCTCAGATTTGTGGGGTCATGCATTTAAACGCTCGTAGGTCGCTGGACTGCTTTGATTAAGGCTACAGCTATATTACTCCGTCGGTGATTATGGGGTAACACTGGGGATGACAATTTCATTCTTACTCTTAATGAACAAGGCGCACGAAAATATAGCGGTCAATTCTCCTATATTTCGAAAGAGATTAGCCCAGTGATAGGTAAGCTTCATATAACTTGACCATCAGTGCGGGCAAAAGGATTGGAGGGTCCGTCTCGTTAGTGACATGGTTCAGCAAAACAAAGAATTCTGTGGAAGGTGACCATTCTGTGTACGTACCTCATCAGCAGCCCATTCAATAAAATGCATCTTAAGTTCTTACGTTATCTTAAGTTAAGGGAAGCTCAAAATGGGTGCCGTATTTTTATTTTCCAACTCTATTACTGAAAAAATGAAAAGCGGACGAAGAAAAGGTCTTGCTCTGAAAGAAGTCAGTTATCTACCGGCAGCGCAACCCGACTAAGCCTTTGCGCTCCCACTTCTCTTCGTCCGCGCGCTAATTATTGTGAAAAGGATAGTCAGATAAACATCTGACACTTACATCGAAACGAATGTAATGGCAGCTGCTCCTACCTAGCTGGATTATCCATTTGCTGTTGAAGCAAGTCTCTGAAAAGAGAGTGCGCGTAACAGCACACGCATCACGTTAGCTCGATCAAAGTCGTCCGAGGAGAACTGTGAACGAACATGAAACATCTTCAGATCCCCTCGACATTGTCTGTCCTATGTCCTAAGATGTATGAGGACGCACGCCCAACGTTTGACAATCGTATTAATTTGATTGACAAATGGCAGCTACGATATTACATATTCTGCGAATAGCCACGAGGAGTACTGCGGGCGGAGCATCCATCAATATGAGTAATGCTTTCCAAGCAAACTTTTGCTTCCCGATGCGTAGTTAACAATTGGTTCTACTGCTTTGGTGTGAAAGATCCAAGTCTTGATAAGGAGCACTTCTCATGAGTTCCTGGAAGTGTTCCTTTAAAAGAGATGCGCTTTTTTCTAACTGGCAGCAGAACTGTTCCACAGATCGTGTTAAAAAAATAAAATTTGTTAAAAACTAGCGAAACTTAGCAGTCACCTATCCTACATCTGATCTCGCGCCACTTTCTATGAGAATGAGTTTATTATTCTTTCAAACATTGAGAGAATCGATGACCAAATATTCCATTAATGCTCTATCACCCAGCACACTGCAAAAGCTTCTGACCTCAAAGTACAGTTGCTCGAGGAGGACGATACAGTTGCTTGGATTCATCAGCAATAAACATCAGTCTGGTAACACTTAAGGTCGACGCCGAGTGAAATCCAACAAGCATCAGAGATACCCCATTTGTCATAATCAAAAAACCGTGCCATTTTCTGTGGCTGTGCTGATGAAAAAAAAGTGGAACGCCTAGAAGCAGCTGCGAGAAATGGCACTACTAGAAGTTGCTAGCGGTGTTTGGACCAGTGCACGATTGCGGGATTGGAGAAGATTAAAACTTTGGGTCGTAATGGGACAACCCGCTACAGAAACCGCTAAAAGCTATAACAATACGCTGTTCATAATGAACTCATTGCGTTGGTGTCCAAGAAACCAGGTACCTTCGTCGTCTGGTAGACTTTGGTGAGCACACATGAGTCACCATTGCTTCTGCTAAGAAGACGTTCAAGAAGAATCAGCGACGTCATAACCTTGGCCTATAAACTAAAACTTGATAACATTTTGACAGGGGCATTCTCCCTTTGTTGGACATTTAAAACCAAGAGCTGTCTTGAACGTTTGATTCCAACCACCAAGCAGTTCTTTTTAGCGGACAGTCTAAGTCAAAGAGCTCCAAATCAACAGTAACTCGTCTTGGTAGACCTGAGAAACGCGAAATGCAGAAAGAATTTGCCAACTAGCGCAGATTACCAATGGAATGCGGACCAAAAACACCTCGGTAACATTACCCTGATTATGGATGCGCTTTGCTGCGTGGAGAGAAAGCTGCTCAAACGACTTTGAAACCACTTTGGGACAGTGGTAACCCACAACTATGAAATTAATGCAAAAATGGATACGGTGTAGCAGTGGAAAATACGCAAAAAAAAATCAGCATTTTGCCTTCTGAAGTAGTCACAGAAAACCGTCTACGCCTCTTTGGGATGAAACGACAGCATGATCACATTGAGAATGAAACCAAAAAAAGCGACAAGATCGCAAAAAAAAAGTCTTAGACAGAGCTGGTGAAAGAAGATTTGAGAATACTTGGCGTTGAATCCGTCTTCTATCAAGATGTAACGTTCCCAAGATTGAGGGACAAGTACAGATATATAGAGTCTGTACGAGTTTGAATGAAGATCGATCAGGATAAGCTCGGATGCGCTCAAGGATGACACATCGGCGAAGCTGCAAATACCATTGGGCGGTGTACCATAGTGAAACAGAAAAAACAATCAGGGGTTTAAGGCTTTTTTAAACATTACGATTCTGTTGGAAAAAGGACAGTAAAGTAAATTTCACAGCACGAAATCACGGTATATAATAACGGGTTTATTCTGCCACGTATTTGTGTGTGTGTGTGTTTAGCGAATTTCCAGAAAGCAGTAAGACGGGTTCAACGGCGTCAGTAGCTTTGCCAGGCATAGGAAGATGTAGAATGTGCTGGAACGGGTCGCACGTGTTCGGATTAGTGCGTCGGCGCCAGAAATCAACAAACAGGGAAGTATCCCACGGCGTCGGGTTTTGAAGTAAATAAGACAATGTGAATCACTTCATAGCCGTAACCTTGTATGCACTCAAATTTACGTATCCGTATGCCTTCTCTCCTGTAGTTACCCCTACCATGTTTGGAGAAACCCTCATTCAGAGACTGGATACATGGATACAGACAGCTACTTAAATAGCAGTTAGCTGTTTATCTGGTTTGACGCAACCCTCTGATCATTACGAGAATCATGATGGTGTTCATGTTAGCTCACGTTTGCACTGTATGTTATTTGAACAGGGAGGAAAATTCTGTCTAGTACTTTGAAATATGCTCTCAAAAAGGAATATAGATGTAAAATCAAGCTTGAATATCCTCTAGATCCAAATGTAGAATAGGGATGCACTTATGCCGAAATGTTCGCAAGAAAACCATCTGTCAGTGTTAACGTTTCCTTGAAAAAAGAGCGAAAAGAGCGAAATTAGAGTTGTTTGAAAAAGAAAAGCATTTCTAATTCTCCGACAAAAATTCCTCGCGCTTTAAGTTTATACTTATAATTGAAAGGAGGCAAAGCGAGACGAGCAGCAGGAGAAGTCTGAAGTTCGGCTTTAGTCGGGCGCTCACATCGGTAACATTCATAAGGCACTATTATATACCTACTTGTAATCGCCATCAAAATCGAAGGAATACATATTCTGATAGAGTCCATCCAATGTGTCACCCACAACTCCTGTGTAAAATACCTAAATACAGAATGTTTTAGCTCTGAATATTTTAAGAAGATATGAAGTTAAGGTGTGAAGAAACGATGTTAAGAAGTGTATGCGTACAAATTCACGTGCATTGTGTTAAGCACTCTGCAACTGCATCTTATGTGCACCCAACTATGACATAATAAATCTGTTGCAATGTTTGATATTAGGAACGGCATGACAATTTCTGAACGCTACCGAACATTAGAAACTGGTTATTACATATAATTTGACTTTTTTATACTCGTGCCACTTTGCCTGTATTCCTTTTGAATCTTTGAATATGTGAATCTAAGGGGATTATGATGAATGATCGGCAAGCATACTATGAGAGTAGTTAGCACAAAATCAACTAACGGAGTTACTAAGCATCAAGGTCCAAAGGTTTTCATACTAGAGATCTAGGTGAATAAAGAATACTCACTCCAGAAAAAAGCTTGTTCGCTCAGAAGGACTTGACTGATTAGATAAACAACTACTGCTCGCATGCCAGTCTGATTTCTTTTAAAGTTTAGCAAGATTTGAAGCAATCTCGAAATGTTCACTTTCAAAATTGGAAGGAAAACCTTCTAAACTTATGAGCATGCGTGGTCGTGCGTGTGATGGGATTTTCTCATAAGAGTCTTAAGGGATAGTTGTAATGGTACAGGGGTTCTTAAGAGTGCGAGAAATGGAGAATGGAACTGTAGGCAGGTTGTGTGGGTAGAAACAACAGGTGAGTTAATGGGTAGAAACAAAAT
Source organism: Necator americanus (assembly GCF_031761385.1). Taxonomy (NCBI): domain Eukaryota; kingdom Metazoa; phylum Nematoda; class Chromadorea; order Rhabditida; family Ancylostomatidae; genus Necator; species Necator americanus. Next base: position 26,415,034 of record NC_087374.1, read on the forward strand.
GGATTAATTCCATTGGTAGTAATTACATTTCAGCTCAGATTTTGAGTATTTGCACGTGGCGCTGCTGTTTAAAGACTAAAGGTCCAATACACATAGATTAATTCAGAAGTGGAGGAAAATCAGAATGAACCTTTCTGGAGTATTAACTTCTATATTTCTGTTTCCTTCCCAAGTAGTTGAAGAAATGACGGATTGGAACATGGATGGAACATGTGAATTTATATTAATCGCATTTCTTTGAGGTAAACTCATATGTTCTTTCCATAAAACATTGTAGAGAAATTTTGTGTGGTAATAGTCGGAGACGATGAGGAAACAACGGCAAGATAATGCGTTAGAAACGATTTGTTGTTCCCAAAATTGGCATTTTAGTAATTAATTACTACTCTAGGCGGTGTTTGATGTGGTCCGTGTTCTGTCGATGGCTCACCCTATACATAACCATATGTTGTCCTGTGAAGGAGTCAAACAGTCCATATCGCACGGACAAAAAACATTCTTGAAGAGGAGAGTATTTAGTCTTGAACGAAGTGCACTAGTAGCCTGACCATTCTTGTTCACCTTCATTTAACTACCCTCGATTTCTGTCAGTTCTTCAGCTTTGTCGAAAGTTAAGATTAATCCGTGGCAGAGGGTGAGTCAATTCTTTACGTAGCTGTTCTGGTCTCATAGCCAATACGCTTCGGCTATAGCATTGGACACTGAAGATAGAGGTGTGGCACTAATGCCTAGCTTTCCAGAACTCTGCTCACCTAAAATGTTTGAAATCGATCGTTTTTCTAGCCATCTTCGATTATTGAAGCGCACAGAGGTGGAGGTAAAAACTTTTCATTTTGTGCTTCCAATGTATCAAGTATTAGGGAGCAATATAATCAAGTGCACACTCACTGCCATGAAGAATGTTTTAAAAATAGTTCTATTTTACAACCTATATGTACACATCATGTAAAGCTAGTGAAATAAAATGGCAAATTTCAGAGAGTTGGTATTAAACATTAGCAGACCATTTTATTCAATGTTTTCGTGAAATTTTAGAGAATTTGTTGAAATGTTGATTTTGAAATATTCCCTCCTTCCAAACAAAAATAGTAACATTTTGTTTCGACCATGTGATAATAGGATCGTGCGGGTACGGCACCCCACTGAGTCAAATTTTTGCAAAAGAGGTGGATACTTGAAAGTATACTTGAAAGATAAAGTTTCTGATAACTATTTGTCGTCCCTGGAATAACATTCCCAGTCAGTGGGCACCACTCTCTCGCTTCCTCATTTCTCTCATATCTTCGTATTCGATCGTCCACCACTTACCGTCTACAACCACAGTTCCACAGCTGGGTGCCACGGGGTCCGAGCCGAATACCACCATCTATATTGAAGCCGAGAACCACTTGCCCCATAGCCATCTGACAGGCCTCTATCATCCATCTGTTATGTCGTGTATGTATTGTTTTTGCCGCATATTGGTGTCATAATGATAAACCGGGTTGTAATCCGCATATACCACATACATATACATGCCACCTAGTGTCACTTAATACCGCAGACCAACAGGATTGGGCCGTGAGATCATGGAGGCAGCCCCGTACACTTCCTTGTTTGTGGGTCCTGCCCATCGATGCCGATGCCTGATACTCCTTGGTCCGTACTCGGACGCGACAATCGTTTTCATTTTTTTTATCAGTCTAAAGGTGAATTTAATGAAGTGTAATGGGCTAAGAAGCTCCGATGCTGGAAAATCACAAATAATTTCAGGAGATGGACGCCTTGAAAAGCACTTTCAGTAGCATTTCATAGGGAAAGGTTTGCTTCACGATACGGTTATGTTGCTATTTCTTGTAATCTTTTAATGTTACTGGGACTTGCACGAAAAGGAGATGTGGGATTTTTTCCATCTCCTTTAAAATGCCTTTAAAATTTGGAAAAATGGTGGATTCCCAGGAAACAACTAGACGTAGGATCTGAGAGCGAAAGTCCTAGCTACTACATACTGAAAGGAGAACCACTCAAGATCGAGCTCCTTCCGAGTTGAAAGAATTGATTCAAGACCACACACCTCTCCGCGCTTGAGCGAAAATCGGAAACTTTGAAGGTACCCCATTCTAGGAAACATGCATGACGTTTTTAAAAGTCATTTCACTAGTCCGATAAAGTGTCTGACGAAAACCCATTATGAAGAATTTTTCTACTCCACTTCGGGATGTTCTTTTAAATTCTGAGTGGAAAAATCAGAAAAAGTATTATTTTCTATTTTTCTCATTCAAATTCAAAAA